>NC_060279.1:84792231-85092231 GCF_021613505.1 Equus quagga
AGGGAGGAATCATTAACCTAACATTCTAGTTGAGGAAATTTAGTTTAGTCACTAAAAGTGGAAGAGCTCTCAGTAGAGCCCCAAACTTTTGTCTTTCAAGAATAATGGCTCCCGCACTAGGCTCCCTGCCTGCTGTCCCTTTCTTTGACATCCCAAGTATGAGTTTCCACCCATTGCAGAGAATCTGAAAGAAATCACTATACCCAAGTTTGCTCAACTGAGAAATACAGGAACTATGTTCTGAAAGCTCTTTCCTAATGAGTCTACCTCTGAGGATGTCATGAATCCACCCACTAAACTTCTTCTGCAGAACTTTCATGGCTAAGTCACCATGATTGTTGTCCTGACGGACTGACATAGCCTCCTGCCAGGCTCATGACTTCCCTTCATGTTCCATTGAATAAATTCTGTTCACACCTGCCAATTTGTTCCTTCTAAAATATCATGCACATAATCCCACTTTTCTGATATAAATATTTTAATGGCTTTTCATTTGAGACAGAATAAAATCCAGCCTTCTTCTCATTAATTATCCATGTTTAGCTAATTTGGCCCTGTCCACCTCTCTCAACTCCACCTCACCCAGCACACATCAGGCACACTGGTTCTCTGAGCCCACCAAGCACATTGCTTCATTGGATTCATGGCACTCATGGTTCCCTCTGTCAGGAATACCTGTCCACTGATCTTCTCAAGACTAGCTTTCTTTGTCATTAGATCACACCTGAAATGTCACCCTCAATAGGTTCTTCTATCCCACCCACTCTAAATTATCCACTTAATCTTTTTCTATCATATGACCCTATCTCAACGTATATGGGTTCATGAGTATTAAAACATTTTCATTTATTTATTAGTCATACTTTTTCTCCTACCTCCACAGAAATCTGGAATATGATCTTCATTATAACAAGATCCGTACTCTGTTTAATTTCTGGATTTTCATCTAAAGGAATATTAACAGATAGACAGTACATATTTAAAGTGTTCCTTTAAATCCTTCCCATTTCTCATCATCCTCATCCCCATAGGCCCTGATGGAGGGAGGATAAGCATCTCTTTTGGGCACTGGGTCATGGTCACCATGACCACTTCATCCTTATTAGAAAAGGCCCCTGTCCAAGAGCATGAGTAACTAAGGGCCTCTTCTGATTTCCATGCTAACCACATTCTCAAATGAAGATGGAGAATTTGGGGATCAGAGGGGGAAGTTGACCAGCCCAATGTCACAGGGCTGGGAGGTGGCAGAGCCAACATTCACACGGGAGCCCTCTGGAAAGTAGGATCCTTTGAATAAATTAAGAGGATTTCTTTCTCACCTTTTGTGGTACTTGGTTTTTTGGGTGACAGGCAAGTACTTGTAAGTAATACTAAGAACAAGGACAGAGAAGGGTGAGCCAGTGTCTTTCCTTGCCCACTGAAGTAGGACCGTTCCTCAAAAGTTGGTCCTCTCTCCACTCCTTACTCTGCCATCCCCCTAAGGACCTATGGGGCATTCTGGTCCTTCCACCTGAATGCCTTGAGTAGGTTCTTCTACCCTGAGATGTGATAGTGTAAAGAGGTACTCGGATATGCTTAGTGCTGAAAGATAGCTATGATCATGAAGCAGTATGTCATCTTGGGTGGTGAATATCTATGCTCCAAAACTGGTAAGTCACTTGTGTGCCAGAGGGGCTTCTGAGAAAAACATAAGGGTGAGGACCTCATGCAACCTCTGATATCCCAAAACAGTGCCCAGCCTCTCCTGCTGAGTCAGCCCTGACCCCTCTCTTCATTGTCCTGGCTACATAGGACCCCAACATGGGTGTCCACACAAGAGGTGGAGCAAGGTTTGAAGGTACCTTGATTACCATCCTATCTCTTCTTCTCTGTGTTTTTCATTGTTGAGATTTCTCTGGAATCCCTAAGGTTTTCTTATCACCAATAGGGTGCTCTTCAGCTACAGCTCCATGATTTAGTGTATCATAAGACATGGGCAGGATGAGGTTCCTCTCTTTTGACAGAAAGGTACAATGGGCCACTTAGGCCTGACCACTCACAGGTAGATTGATTCAAAGAGCCATAGCACCTATAGGCCCCTCTATGGGTTGGATTGCAGGGCCCAGAGGGAGGATGGCCTGGAATACACCATTGTGGATCTTCCCTCCAGTGAGCCAGAATTCATGGGCCTCTACCTCCCTCAGTATATGTGACACGTCAAAAGAGCTCTTGGAGTTTCTGAAGAAGGTCAGGTTCTGTCCTGACATTGCCATGAGGCCCACCTGGCCAGAGAGAGTTTTCTTGTATATTCCTAGGGGGGAAAAGAGGCCTTTTCTGAGAGCCCAAGTTTTATCACACTGTCTTTGGTCATGACAAAGCATTCTCTATTCCTGCTCTAGGGTGTCCACAGTGTATGTCTTCTAGTGCCTCTCAATGTCACCTTTCTTTCTGCAGTGCTGACTGATTTTGTGTGGTGTGTGTCTTTTCATGAACCTGCTATTTCCTGATTATGTATTGCCTCCTGACTGTATCTCCATGTCTTACTGCTCCTAGAAGCCATAAGGTATGTGGAGTTCTCTCAGATAATGCAACCAACTAGCCACTTCGAGGACCCTCAGAAAACATGGTTGACCTTAAGCCTCTAGAAACAAAACTAAGAGATTCTGGAAGGAAACATGCCACAATGTCTATAGGAACAAAATACAGAGTCCCTGAATACTCAAGTGGACATCATAGAGGAGTGTATCAAAATAATCGAAGATAGACATGTTGAAATGCTCCAGATAGAGGAGGAGAGAGAACAAAGACTAAAAGGAAATGAAGAAAGTTTCCAAGAAATATCTGACTCAATTAGGAAATGTAACATAAGAATTATAGGCATACTAGAAGGAGAAGAGAAGGAGAATGGAGCAGAAAGTGTGTTCAGAAAAATAATAGCAGAGAACTTCCCAAACCTAGGGAAAGAGATGGATATCCATGTGGAAGAAGTTCTGGATCTCCTAGATATGTCACTGCAAAAAGATCTACTGTAAGGAATATAATAGTAAAACTGGCAAAAATGAATGACAAAGAGAGAATACTAAAAGAAGTAAGGCAGAAGAAAATAACCTACAAAGGAACCCCTATCAGGCTTTCAGTGGATTTCTCTGCAGAAACCTTAGAGGCTAGGAGAGAATGGAATGGCATATTCAAGTCTTTGAAAGACAAAAATTTTGAGCCAAGGATACACTATCCAGCAAAAATATCCTCCAGATATGATGGAGAAACAAAAACTTTCCCAAACAAAAGCTAAGGAAGTTCATATGCACGAGATTCCCCCTACAAGAAATCCTCAAGATAGCCGTCAAACCTGGAAAAAAAAAAAAACACAGAGAGAAAGGAGTTACAAGCACAGATTAAGGAGATAAATAGGTAGACAGAATCAGAATAGGATGGCAAATACTCAATTATAGCATTAAAGATAAAGGGAAGGACAAAAGCAAAACCAGAGGTAATCTTCTCATTTTAACCACACACTCGCAACACAAGATGAAATCAGATGTGAGAAAAACAACTTAGGATGGGAGGAGGAAAGGGACTGAATTGGTTTTGACTAAGGAAATAAGAGCCCATCAGAAAATGGACTATCTTATACGCAAGATTCTGAATACAAACCTCATGGTAACCACTAAACAAAAAGCAGAACAGAGACACAAATAATAAGTAAGGAGAAAACAAAGAAACACATCATAAAAAACTATGTAATTCAATGGGTAGACCAAAACACACAGGACAAGAAAAAAGGAAATGCAGAAGAACTAGAAAATGAGTGATAAAATGGCAGCACTAAGCCCTCATATATTGATAATCACCCTAAATGTAAATGGATTGAATTCTGCAATAAAAAGGCACAGAGTAGTGGGATGGATTAAAGAATGAGACCCAACAATATGCTGCCTCCAGAAAACATATCTCAGCTCCAAGGACAAACAGAGGCTCAGAGTGAAGAGATGGAAGGTGATACTCCAAGCTAATGGCAAACAAAAGAAAGCAGGACTCACACTATTTATATCAGGCAAAGTAGACTTCAAGATAAGACAGGTAAAGAGAGACAAAGAGGGGCAGTATATAATCATCAAAGGGACACTCCATGAAGAAGAAATAACTCATAAATATCTATGCACCCAACACAGCAGCACCAAAGTACATAAAGCAACTATTAACAAACCTAAAAGAAGACATTAATAATAACACAATAATAGGGGACCTCAACACTCCACTCACATCAATGGATAGATAATCCACACAGAAAATCAACAAGTAAACAGTAGAATTTAAATGAAACCTGGACCAGTTGAACTTAATAGACATATATAGAACACTCTCTCCAAAAATAGAAGAATACACATTCTTCTCAAATGTGCACGGAATATTCTCAAGGATAGGACATATGTTGGGAAACAAGGCAAGCCTCAAAAAATTTAAGAAAATTGAAATAATAACAAGCACCTTTACCAATAGCAATACTATAAAGCTAGAAATTAATTACAAGAAAAGAGATGAGAAAGAGACAAAGATGTGGAGACGAAACAACATGCTATTGAACAAGCAATATATCACTAAAGAAATTAAAGGAGAAATAAAAAATATCTGGAGACAAATGAAAATAAAAACATACCATACCAACTCATATGGGATGCAGCAAAAGCTGTCTTAAGAAGGAAATTCATCACAATACAGGCTCACATTAACGAACAAGAAAAATCCAAAATAAGCAACCTCAAATTACACCTGAGTGACAAAAAGAAGAACAAGCAAAGCCCAAAGTCAGCAGGAGAGAAATAATAAAAATAAGAATAGAAATGCTATTGAAACAAAAAAGACAGTAGAAAGGGTCAATGAAACAAAGAGCTAGTTCTTTGAGAAGATAAATAAAATTGACAAACCCTTAGCGTGACTTACAAAGAAAAAAAAAGACAAAGCTCAGATAAACAAAATTGGAAATGAAAGAGGAGAAATAACAACACACACCACAGAAATACAATGGATTATAAGAGAATACCACGAAAAAATATATGCCAACAAAATGCATAATCTAGAGGTAAAGGATAAATTCTTAGACTCTCACAACCTCCAAAAGCTGAATTGAGAAGAAACAGATAATCTGAATAGACCAATCACAAGGAATCCCAATCAAAAGCATCCCAAAGAATCAAACTTTCAAAGAGGATTTAATACCTATTCTTCTCAAGCTAGTCAAAAAAATTAGGGGAGATGGAATGCTTCCTAACACATTTTATGAGGCCAACATCACTCTGATACCAAAGCCTGCCAAGGACAGCGCAAAAAGGGAAAACTTCAGGCCAATCACTGATGAACACAGATGCAAAAATCTTCAAGAAAATATTGGCAACCCAAAGACAGCAATACATTGAAAGGATCATACATCATGAGCAAGTGGGATGGATACTAGGGACACAAGGATGGTTCAACACCCATAAATCAATCAACAAGATATACCACATCAACCAATTGAGGAATAGAAACCACATGATCATCTCAATAGATGCAGAGAATGCATTTGACAAGATCCAACAGCATTTATGATAAAAAGTCATAACAAAATTAGGATAGAAGTAAATTACCTCAACATAATAAAGGCCATATATGACAAACTCACAGTCAACATCATACTCAATGGGCAAAAACTGAACATTATCCCTCTGAGAACAGGAACAAGACAAGGATGCCCAATATCAACAGTCTTATTCGAAATAGTATTGGAGGTTTTTGCCAGAGCAATTAGGCAAGAGAAAGGAATAAAATGAATCCAAATAGGGAGTGAAGAAGAGAAATTCTCGTTGTTTACAGATGACATGATCTTATATATAGAAAACCCTAAAGAATCCATCAGAAAACTGTTAGAAATAATTAACAGCTACAGTAAAATTGGGGGATACAAAATCAATTTAGAAAAATCAATTGTATTTATATACTCTAATAACAAATGTACAGAAAGAGAATTCAAGAGGATAATTCCATTTACAATCACAACTAAAGGAATAAAGTACCTGGAATAAATTTAACCAAGGAGGTGAAGGACTTATACAACGAAAACTATAAGACATTACTGAAAGAAATAGATAATGACATAAAAAGATGGAAAAAGATTCCATGCACATGAATTGGAAGAATAAACATAGTTAAAATGTCCATACTATGCAAAGCAATCTACAGAGTCAGTGCAATCCCAGTCAGAATCCCAATGACACTCTCATGGAAATAGAATGAAGAATCCTAATATTTATATGGGGCAACCAAAGACCCTGAATTGCAAAAGCAATACTGATAGAAAAGAACAAAGCAGGAGGCATCACAATCCCTGACTTCAAAATGTACTACAAAGCCATATTGATCAAAACAGCATGGTACTAGTACAAAAACAGGCACACAGATCAATGGAACAGAACTGAAACCTCAGAAATAAAGCCGAACATCTGTGGACAGTTAATCTTCAGCAAAGGTGCCAAGAACATACAATGGTGAAGAGACAGTCTCTTCAATAAATGGTATAGGGAAAACTGGAAAAGAATGAAAGTAGACCATTATCTCAAGCCATACACAAAAATAAACTCAAAATGGATCAAAGAACTCAAGATAAGTCTTGAAACCATAAAACTCCTGAAAGATAATATAGGTAGTACACTCTACGACATTGAACTTGAAAGGATCTTTTCAAATATCATGTCTTCTCAGACGAGAGAATAAAAGAAAAAATAAACAAATGGGACTTCATCAGAATAAAGAGCTTCTGCAAGGCAAAAGAAACCAGGATCAAAATAAAGAGACAATCCACCAATTGAGACGAAATATTTGCAAATCATATATATAACAAGGTGTTAATCTCCATCATATATGAGGAACTCACACAACTGAACAATAGAAAAACAAACAGCATGATAAAAAATGGGCAGAGGATATGAAAAGACATTTTTCCAAAGTATACAGATGGACAATAAACACATGAAAAGATGTTCAACATTACTAATCATCAGGGAAATCCAAATCAAAACTACACTAAGATATCACCTTATGCCTGTTAAAATGGCTATAATCACTAAGACTAAAAATAACAAATGTTGGAGCGGGCATGGAGAGAAAGGAACCCTCATACACTACTGGTGGGAATGTTAACTGGTGCAGCAACTATGGAAAACAGTATGGAGATTCCTCAAAAAACTAAAAATAGAACTACCATACGACCCAGCTACCCCACTACTGGGTATCTACCCGAACAACTTGAAGTCAACAATCCAAAGTAACATATGCTCCCCTATGTTCATTGCAGCACTATTCACAATAGCAAAGACATGGAAGCAATCCAAGTGCCCATCAACAGATGATTGGATAAAGAAGATGTGGTGTATATATATACAATGGAATACTATTCAGCCATAAAAAACACAGATTCAGCCCATTCCAATAACATGGAAAGGGTTCGAGGGAATTATGCTAAGCGAAATAAGCCAGACTGAGAAAGACCTACACCAAATGATTTCACTCATATGTGGAATATGAACAAACACATGGGCAAATAAAACAGTTCAGCAGTTACCAGGGTTAGCGGTATGGGGAAGGGGCACAGAGGAGGAAGGGGAGCCCTTATGTGGTTAGAGTCAAGGAATAGTGTACAACTGAAACTTCACATTGATGTAAACTACTATGAGCTCAATTAAAAAAATTATCATACCAAAGAAATAAACACAGAAAAAGTGAAACAACTGTCTAAATACTTTGTGGTAATGTGGTTTTAAAAATGCAAAATAAGAAAAAAAAAATATATATATATATATACTAGAGGTTAATGCTAATGATAGATGCCATGTAAAAATTTTAAATAAGCTTGTACAATTCAGAAAATATGAACTAAGGATAGATATCATTCAGTGGGATTATTATTAATGTTTGTCACCAAGAAGACTTTTAAAAGTATCTCACTTGGGGCCGGTCTGGTCGTGCAGTGGTTGAGTGTGTACATTCCACTTCGGCAGCCCACTGGTTTAGATCATGGGTGCAGACATGGTACCGCTTGGCAAGCCATGCTGTGGTAGGCGTCCCACATATAAAGTAGAGGAAGATGGGCATGGATGTTAGCTCAGGGCCAGTCTTCCTCAGCAAAAAGGAGGAGGACTGGCAACAGCTATTAGCTTGGGGCTAATCTTCCTCAAAAAAAAAGTATCTCACCATATTATAAATTAAAGAGAAAATATAACTGCTCAGGAGAGGTACAATTGTCTGGAAAAGAAATTCAGACTTATTTTTAAAAGATATTTTTTCCTAATAAATCCCTGATTTAAAAGAAGAATGAACTGAAATGGAGGGATTAATAACACTGTGCATAGAAAACATACGTTTTTGATTCATTTGCCTTCAATAATTTCTGCTAAAAATGAAGATGTTTTCCTAAAGTGACACTTAGGTACGTCTTAACCTTTTCTTTGTCATCAGTATCATATGGTGTTTGATGCAAATAAAATTGGCATACAATTTAGACAGAGAAGTGAGATTTCAGAGCTGGCCCTGATGGTCTAGCAGTTACAGTTCAGCAGCTTCACTTCAGCGGCCCAGTTTCGGTTCCCAGGCGCAGAACCACACCATTCGTCTGTCAGGAGCCATGCTGTGGCAGCGGCTCACACAGAAGAACTAGAAGAACTTACAGCTATGCACAACTATGTACTGGGGCTCTTTGGGGGAAAAAGGAAGGAAAAAGAGGTAGATTGGCAACAGATATTAGCTTGGGGAGAATCTACTGCTGCAAAATAAAAAAAAAGAAAAATTCTTAACAAAAGCCCCAAAGAAGTGAAATTTCCATTTTCTTGTGGTTGATATAGTCATTGTCAGTAAACCAGAAATGATCATTTGAAAAAAATCATGTCTTATTAATATAATATACAAAAAATATGAAAAGTAAAATTTTAAAATAAATTGATTAAATAAAATAAAAATATGAAGAAATCAAGATCTTGATTATAAAATATTAAAGTAGTTAAACAATTTTTAAGCTATGGATATAGACAATTTTATGAATAGAAATACAAAGTGTGAGAAGTCATTAATAAAACTTCCTTTTAAGCAGCTTTTGTAAGAAAACTTCATATTAATAAGAAGTTTAATCATTCTCCATAATGAAAGTATAAGTTTAATAATCCCATGAACATAGTAGTAGAATTACCTGTTTTAAAGTCAGAAATATTTACCAATTAAATTTGTAAATTTATATACGCAAGTTCTTAGAGAAAGAGAGAACAATAATAGAGTAGTGTGCACAGAAAATGCAGAGTAGACATGAGTGGCACACAGAAGTGCTGTGCAGTAATTCCCTAAGTGACTCCAGTGAGCCGTGCATGGTCCCTCCTTAGTCTCAGGTGTGCACTGAGTGGCTGGAGGCCTCCAGGTGAGCACAGGAGGGCCGTACAGAGCGATACCCACAGGTGGGATTGCTTCCATCTATAGGAGAGTGTCCAGTGGGCCCTGGGACACCAGAGGCCCAGATTCTGAGATGGACACATCAGGAGGTGATGGTGGGGCCTGTCTTCTACCCTCAGTCTAGTTATGTTCCTCCTGGGTTCACCCACATCTCACTCTGTCATTCCTACTCTGTATCTCTGCGGAGGCCTCAGGGGTGGGGTGCTCCAGGGATGGGAGGCCTCCGTCTCTTTCCACCCTCTCATGACCTGCACCCTCCTCTGTGACCCTCCCCACGCGCCCCTCATCTGTTACAATGTCAGATTTTTTGAGGACAGGAACCTGAGCTGACTGTGTCAGAAAGGACAGAGTCAGGGTCCCTCCCCTGAGACCATGAGCTCCAGGGGGTCACTGGGATGTGACAACAGGTAGGGAGTGGTGCTGTCTGAGCTGTAGCTCCTGTAGATCCCCTGTGGGCTGAGGTCACAGGACTCATGGAGAAATGGGCCTGGTTCTGCTGAGCTTGGTGCTTTGATCTAAGATGCACGGGGCATCAGGTGCCCCCTCCTTGGACAGAAGCAAAGTATCCATCGGACTCCATGGCTGACACACCAGGGTCACATTCTCTCCTGAGGCCACTAGGGGGCACAGCTGCACCGAGACAGAGTGTGTCAGGGAGCTGTCCTAGAGTGAGCAAGGGTGGATGAGGCGCTGCCTTCCCACCGTGTTCTGAACTGAGAGTCCTCAGGCCTCTCTGTGGATGCTCATCTATGTCTGTCTTGTTTTCTCTGAGTCTCTCCCCACTCATCCCCTGTCTCTATGTCTCTCTCCTTCCCTGGAGACCCCCACACACCTCTTCCTGACGTCACCACCTGGGGCTCCCCTGCCAGGGCCTGTGCTGGCTCCCTGAATAACCTCATGGCTCCTCACCTGCCACCAGGAGGTACAGGAGGTTGCTAGGGGCTGACAACTCAGAGGAGAAGTTGTGTCCACCATAGCATCTGTACTGCCCGCTGTGAGAGGGTCTCACAGGACCCAATGGAAAGTTGGTCTGAGAGACTCCAGTCTGGGGTTTCAAGGCTAAATGCTGTGGGAGGTCATATCTCCCCTCCTTGGGCAGAGCGAATCTGTTATAGCTGACATCAGAAAGACACTAGAGGGTCAGGTTCTGTCCAGAGGCCACCAAACAACCCTGCTGGGTCAGGAGAGAGGGCTTCCCAGACTCACCTGGGGGAAAGACCACCTGTAGATTGCAGGGGCAGATTCTTCTCAAGAACCCACTTCTCCAGTCATGGCCCCCAAGACTCACTATCTCTCACCCTTTGTGCCTCTTCCTCAGGAGCCCCATTATCCCCTCACCCCACCCACTCACCTGGAGCTCCCTGAGAGTAAAGATCCCTGTCTGGCGCCTCAAAACATGAATGGGACCAGGATGAGACTTCCTCACCTGGGACCAGGAGATCCAGGGGGTCACTGAGGTGTGACCACACCTAGGGGATTTTACTGTCATAGCCATAGCATGTAAACGTCCACCTGTGGCTGAGGGTCAAAGGGCCCGCAGGGAACATGGCCTGTTAATGACCACTGGGGTGTCGCTGTGTGTCCAGGGTCCAGGAGGGCTGGTATTCTCCGTTAGAATGAACCTGTCAAATCCCCACCATGAGCCACACTCTAGGGCCACGTTCCCTCCTGAGGTCACCACAGGGCTCCACAGGTCTGAGAGGGTGGGTTTGCTGTAGAATCCTAGGAGAGTAGGAGGAAGCGTGTTAAATGGAGTCATTCCTCCTTCATAAACCCCAGAGCTGTGATGTGAGAGGGGACACACCCTTGAGAGTAGATCCCCTTCCTGAGGATGGAGCCTGAGTCTGGGATCCCTTACCTGTGTCCTCTTACCTGTTACCACCAGTTTCAAGAGTCACCGGGCTCTGACCAGCCAGTGCAGTGGAGATAGTAACAGTGAAATAGCCCTGCATATGGATGTGTAATGTATGGGATGGAGAACTTGGCCTTTTCCACAGACTTCAGTGGGTTCTGTCTTCTCCACGGATTCAGGCTTCCCTCTTTATACAGAAGGTACTCCTGAGTCTCCAGGGTCCCCTGAGAGGTTTGAGGAGGGTTCCTGGAAGGAATCAGAGGGTAGGTCAAAAGACATTCCCCACCCCCAGTTCCCAAACTCTCAGTCCAGGACTGATATCCAAAGTATATAAAGAACTCACACAACTCAAAAACAACAACAACAACAACAAACAATCTGATCAAAAAATGGGCAGAGGATATGAACAGACATTTTTCAAAAGAAGATATACAGTTGGCCAACAGACACATGAAAAGATGCTCAACATCACTACTTATTAGGTAAAGGCAAATCAAAACTACAATGAGATATCACCTTACACCAGTCCGAATGGCTACAATTACCAAGACAAAATCCAAAAAATGTTGAAGAGGATGTGGAGAAAAGGGAACGCTCATACACTGCTTATGGGAATGCAAACCACTGCAGCCACTATGGAACACAGTATGGTGATTCCTCAAAAAACTAGAAATATAAATACCACATCAGCCAGCTATCCCACTATTGAGTATCCACCCAAACAACTTGAAATCAACAATCCAATGTAACATATGCACACTTATGTTCATTGTAGCACTACTCATAATAGCCAAGACATGGAAACAATCCAAGTGCCCATCAGCTGATGATTGGATGAAGAAGATGTGGTATATATTTACAATGGAATACTATTCAGCCATTAAAAAGACAGAATCATCCCATTTGCAACACTATGGATGAATCTTGAGGGTATTATGCTAAGCGAAATAAGCTTCTTCTACCCTCAGTCTAGTCATATTCCTCCTGGATTCACCCACATCTCACTCAGCTCTCCCTACTCCGTATTTGTGCTGAGATTCAGGGATAATGTCCTCCAGGAGTCAGAGACCCATGCCTATTTCCATCCTCTAATGGACGGACCCTGCCCTGTGGAACCACCCCTGTGCTCCAATTACTTCCCTCATGATCAGAACTCTGCTATGGACAGAGCCCTGAGCTGATCTTTTGAGCTCAGAAAGGACGGGAACAGGGGCTCCTCACCTGAGACCACAAGCTCCAGGGTGTCACTGGGGACTGACTACCCCTTTGGGACTTACTGTTATAGCCATAGCATCTGAACATCTACCTGTGATTAGGGGTCATAAGGCTCACAGGGAAAAGGGTCTGAGGCTGCTCATTGGGGTGTTGCTCACTGGGGTGAGTCCAGGGTCCAGGAGGCATGGTGGTTTCCTTCCTTAGGGATGAAGCTCAAATCCAAACCGTGAGCTAGAATGAAGGGTTAAATTCCTCCCTGACATCACTACAGGGCTTGGCAGGGCTGAAAGGGTGGTTTTGCTGTAAGTTCCTAGGAGAGGAGGAGGCAGTGAGCTAAATGGGGCTCATACCTCACTCATATCCCCCAGAGCTAGGCTGTGAGAGAAGACACACCCTTGAGAGCACATCCCCTTCCTGAGGGCAGAGCCTGAGGCTGGGACCCCTGAGTGTCCTCTCACCTGTCATCAACATCTTAAAGGGGTCACTGCTCTCTGACAATTCTGTGAGTCTGTGATAGTAACAGTGATATTGTCCTGCAGACATATCTGTCATGTGTGGGATAGAGAAATTGGCCTTGTCCTTGGATTCCAGTGGGTTCTGTCTGTTCCAGGGGAATGGGTTCCCATCTTTATCCAGATGGTACTCCTGGGCCTCTAGGGTGCACTTACACCAGCTGTTCAGGGGCCTCCCCCAGGGGATCACAGAGCCTGGCTCAGCACAGATGATGGGTTTGGGGAGGGTCCCTGGCAAGAAATCAGAGGCTGGCTCACAGTCATTGCCCAGCCTGAGTTCCTTGGCTCTCAGTCCCAGGATTCTCCCAGACACCCTCCATCCCTCAGCCCCAAATCCTTATTCTCTGTTCCAAGATGCCTGGGGTGGCCCCTTGTCTCCAGTGAGGAGGTAAGACCTGGGACAACTGAGGACAGACTCACCTCCTTGCATTGGAGTCCTTGAACCCATACTCAGTCCTGGAAGAAAGTTCCCTGTGAGAGATTTACCTCTGAAGCCTGAGCGGAACCCTCCTCCCCATGAGCTTCCTGAGTCCAGGGGTCTCCTGGCAGACTAAGGCCTGGCTGTGATGTGGGTCCCTCCCAGAATGCAGCTTCCCCCACCCCTCCCCAAATCTCACCAAGGCAGGTCATAGTTATGAGGCTGGGGCTTGTGGTATCTAAACCCTCTGATTCTGATATGCAGATGGAGAAAACCACAGTACTTGGCAGGACACACAGACACACATGGTGTGGCCACTTGAAGGCTGGTTTTCCCAGTCACAAGGTTGTCACAGCAGCAGCCCCACAGGAAGGGGAACCACCCCACTCCAGGAGCCTGGCGCTCATTTACAAAGCAGAGCAGCAAATAGATGTGACTTCCTGACAGGCCCCTTCCAGATGAGGTGACCCAGGACGTGTCCTTCTCTCTCAAAGCCTCCCTCATGGGGTCTCCATCTTTAGCCCATCCATCAGAACATGCCTTTTGTGTCCTAACCACAGACCCTGATTATCCAGACCCTGGAGATGCTTCAGGGAAGACGCAGGTTCCCTCTTCACTGCTGAGCTCAGATCAACAGAGACACATGCTCAACATCTAACTGTACAGTTCAGGTTGAGGTCATTGTGACAATGACTGTAAAGGAGACATACAGTGAAATAAGGGAAGGAAACATCACTCCTCTCCTGCCCCTGGAATGTGAGCTTTCTTTCTATCACAGCCCCCTTCACGGACTTCTCTTTTTTCTCACAACAGCGTCTACCCTCATCTCTCTGGGAACAAGCCTCTGAGTCATTTCTGCCTCCTCAGTGTCCCTTGTTCCCTTGTGAAGATCTCTCCTCCTAATCCTGGGGTCCTGTCTTGAGCTTTAGGGGTCAATGAGTGGATTAGTGCTCTGGCTTGAGGGACAAAGATGATTTTTACTTAAATATTCTTCTATCATCCACTACCCATGTGACCTTGAGCAGTAACGCCCAATCTCTGAGCCTCAGTTTCCTCTGCAGCATTTTGTCATGAGTCCCACTCCTCAGAGTGGTTGTGAGGTCTGTGGTCCTGGGACATGGGGGGGATAAATCATTGTCAACTTCCAGACCGCATTAAGATGTATGGGGCTTGAGATGTGAGAGGATCAACTGTTGGACTCCACAGTCAAAGTGGATGATTGATGTGCCCACTCAAGAGCCCCATCTGCTCCTACCACTGAGAAATGCCGTCTATAATATTTCTGAAATATATAGCTGCAGTCAGTTGCAGAGAAAGAGAAATGAAAGTTCCAAATAGACAGGGAACCACAAGAAAAAATACCAAAGCTGAGCGGCCAGAGATGCCTGGGACCAGCAAAGGATTATTAGAGGTGGAGGTTTCCACCTCTGTGTGGACAGGAGAGGGACCCTAGGTCCTCACAGGCAGGGAGGGCAGCAGGGCTCAAGGTGAAAGTTGGAAGCTGTGTTGCCCCTCCTCCATGTTTGGAGGTGGGCACTGAGTTATCTCTGCCCACTGACCCAAGACCATGGTCAGCACTGAGCCATATCAAGCATGGTGTGTGAAACAGATTCAATTCAGGATAGTCCAACATGGGCGTCTGTTCATGTATCAGTGTGAGACTCATGGTGCAGCCACGCATGCTGGGCTCATCCCTAGTCAGATGCTAAGTTTGGGAGAGTGGATGCTATGGGGCAGGGCAACTGCAATAATCCACTCTTTTCAGTCCTGAAGGTCAGGAAAGTCTTGGAGAAACTCTTTTTGGAAAATTAGGTGTGGGGTGGGGGTTAGCATCCCACAGTCGTGGACATCAAAGAGAAATCCTAATAGTGACACATGGTGTTAGGAAAGATCATCTATGGAGTTATTAATGGGGATTTTCATGTCCGAGGAAATAAAATACTAGGAATATATGAAACATTTTAATTTAAGCATGTCTACATATCTTAAACATTAAAGGAGGAAATTGAATTACTGGAATAGCAAAAAGTGTCATATTGATGAAGAATATATTATTTTAGAGATGAATTAGACAAATATCTTAAAGCCCAAAATAATACTTTCATTTAACTTGCTCAAAGAATCTTTCCATCAAGGAGACGATGCAGCTGAAGATCCAATTTTGAGGCTGGAAGACAATATTGAGGAAATTTATAAGATGCGACACAGAGAAACTGGAATGAGAAAATTAAGATGCATGGGGAATAGAAAGAGAAGGACAATGTGTACTGTGAGTTTCAGGAGGAAAGCAGTGAGAATGTCTGCAGCAGTCCTAGAGGCAAATGCTGGGCATTTTACAGAGATATGGAAAGAACATGTAAGCCCTGGGGTGCATGGATATATCAATGAACTGTGAGTCTTGACGTTTCATGGCAAAGTGAAGGAAATCAATGTTAGGTGACTTTCAAACAAAAAAAATTACAAAAGATATGGGAAAGTTACATTCAAGAAATTAATTGTGAGTGAAGAATTCTACACTCACCCAAATTACAATTAAGGGGCAAAAGTGGAAGGGTCAGTAGAGGAAAAATCCATAAGTACGAGGAGACCTGGGGCACATCTGACCTGATGAGACTCACGTCTCACAGATTAACCTCACCACGACAGGCTACATCTTCATGAGGGATGAGGAGAGTGTTTGCGGTAGATCCTTACCCGTCAGATGTATTTCTCCCCCCTTGCAGTTGGATTATACGTGAAATAAGAAAATATTTTCAAGTATCTTAATAAAAATAGAGAGTAAAAATAAGGTATTTCCAGATATACAAGGTCTTAGACATTTTACTATTTACATACTCGCTAAAAGTCGTACTAAAATATATACTTAAGCTAAAAGGACAAAACACAAAAAAAACGGAGAAAGTGAAATGCAAAAGTGAGAAAAGTAATGGCAAACAAACATTGGAAAATCCTATTTTTATATATATGCACATGCACATTTATATTTAAGGAAGCGTTTTCAACACATTGGGAGTGTGATGCCAGGCCCTGCCATCCAGTGGTTAAAGTTCACGTTCTCCACTGCTGTGGCCCGGGTTCGGGGTCCAGTCCCGGGTCCCAACCTACTCCACTCACCAGCCATGATGTGGTGGTGTCCCAAGTACAAAATGGAGGAAAGGATTGGCATTGATGTTAGTTAAGGGCTAATTTTCCTTGATCAAAAAAAGAGGAGGATTGGCAATGGATGTTAGTTCAGGCCGAGTCTTCCTCAGCAAAAAATAAAATAAAACAAAATAAAAAATTGAGGAGTGTGTATGTGAGCATATGGGAGAGAGCAGTTCAGCTAATGTGAAATGTTCTTTTCTTACCTGAATGAGAGGATGAATAAAGCATGTTCAAAATTATGAATTTAAATACTAATATTAACAATGGGGGTAACTATCTAAAATTAAAATGCAATTATATAACCTCCAAACTGGTTGATGTCATTATATAAAACAAGTAAATCTTAATCAAACCAAAAGCAGTCTGGAAATTTGAAACAAAAGTATGAGATTGCAGGATGTTTTAATCTGTAATGAACCAACACAAATAAAATGGTGGAATACTTGAAAGTGCTCATTTATTACCAAACATTAAAAGGTTAATGAACTTACTCCAGGGTTAGAACGAAGCACATCTCCCAGAGAAAAACAGATTTATACTAACAATAAACTGTCATCCACTGCAAAATCATTAAAGGGTATTTTACATAATATTATTCTTGTTTAATAAAATTAGCATAGCTTATAAATATTCAACAAGATTGAATATAACACAAAACAGTTTTATAAAACAGTATTTTGTCATTATAAATAATAAATTCACTTCAAAGATACAGAACTCATAAACATACAGTTGTCTAATAACATATCCTTGAAATAAAGAAAATATGTCAGTACATAATTGGAGATTCAAATAAATATTCATAAGATAGATTAAGAGGGTAAAAAGAAAATATTTACAAGAGAAAATGACACATTTAAATGATTGATGTAATGTGACAACCTTTTGCCTCAATTTCTGTGCCTCCTTCCCACCCTACATATGCTTGAAGTCTCCTTTTTGTCCCCTTAGTGAGAACTAGAGCCCTCTTCTGGTTCTAGGCACTGCCCTGAAGCATCCCAAAGTTCTTTTAAATGATTCTCAAATTATTTTGACCTCAGGGAAACTTTCAATCCCTCAGCGTAGACCAGGATTCAGCAAATTTTTTTGCTAAAGGGTTAGATAGTAAATATTTTCACCTCTGCAGGGCCAAATGGTCTCTCGCAACTACTCAATATGCAAGTTGTAGTGTGAAAGCAGCCACAGACAATATGTAAATAAATGACCATGGCCCTGTTTCAGTAAAATTTTATTTACAAAAACATATGGCAGGCTGGATTTGACCCAAATGCCATAGTTTGATAACCCCTCTTATAGACCATGTCCCTCATTCTACTGTGTTCTAGTGTCAGAGTAACAAACAGGAGAAAGGTAATACTGACTGCGGGTCCTCTGTTGGTATTGGTACTTACACAATGCCAAGGCCTATGCCGCGTGTGCACATTTAGTGGTGATTAACTTAGAGTTGGCTTCTGGACTCATGCTGCTTCTCCTCCTTCTCCCAGCAGAAGAACAGCAGGACTATCTTAGCACAGGGTGGCAATATTCCAAATTAGTAATTCACTTCTTTTGCAACAATATACATGTTCTGCCAGTAAAGCCCTTAGGAAACTTGCAAACTACTCAAAGTTTGCATATCCACATTCCCCTCTCAATCTTATCTTGTGCTTTCTCTCTCATCCCCTAGATAGTCAGTGCCCTTGCTCTGTTGCTGAGAGCCTCCCCCACCTCCCCCCTCCATATTCCATCTCCACACAAAATCTTCTTGACCTATTCAACACCAACACAATGTCCTTGGAGTCTTGAACTTTACAAATTAAATTTATTAACACTGTGGTATAAATGATGCAGATTTTCTTGTTTAAAGACAAGCTTGTGAATCCAAATTATACTGCAGCTGTTGATAAAGTAAGTATGATCAAGTGTGCATCTCCACACCTTGCCTAAGCTGTCAGGGATCAAGTCCTTCTTTTCCAGGCTTAATAGAAATTAAGCTGAATCCTGAAGAAGGAGAGCCTGCAGTAGCATTTTCAGTTTTCTGGAGGAAGAGACAAAAGAGAACAGAGGTACTTGTTATGGAAGGTACAGGCAGTTCAAGGTCAACCTTGCTGTGCCAGCTCAAACAGAAAGTATGTGACAGATTAAGTCATGCCAGCACACACCTTACTGGGAAGTATGCACTAATACAGGAAAGCGGAATTAAATATTTAAATATGTCAAAATAAAAATTGGAATTGTCTCTTCTCCCTTCTCATTTTTTCTTTGCTAATTTTCCAAGAATGGCTTTTGTTTGGAGATCTAGAGAGTCAACTTTGACTTGTAAATCAAAATGCCTTTTGGACCTCAGTCTAGGTATTAGGCAACTGATGAGAAATAAAAATTTAAGTGACTATTTCTGAGTGAGTAGGAAAATATCCCCAAGCAAATTTTTGTTTGTAGAAAAGAAAGGTGAGATTCTGTACTAGTCCAAAGAGAAAAGTCAATGGTTATGGTGTGAGAGGACACAGGATAATGATGTATAGAACCAGGAAGGAAGTCTATAAAATTCAATCAAGTTCTATAGGCTTGTTTGGTACAAAAAACCAGAGAAGCTTGGAGTAGCTTTGCATTTCAGCAAACATAATGAATCTTGGCCTTCAGCCTACTCTAGTGCATTTCTTTTCTCTAGGGAGTTGTTTTTATAACCCAAGTAACTGATCTGAAAAGAGTTGGGATTACTTAAGAAGTGGTGATTTACTATTTAGTTCTGGAAGAGCTCTAATGGCTTGGAAGTCTAATCTGTACCTGGCTTTACCTGAATGGATTCATCTTTCTTACGTGATAAACTTCTTCACTGGACAACAATGAAACGACTGGGCTTATTATGATGTCAGCTGACACTGGTGGTATGAAGGCATCTTGAAGTTGGATTCAGTCCAGCTAAAGCAAAATGGGGACCATATTGAAAATGGAAAGTAGAAATTCATCAGAATCTTCTCTCCAGAGGAGTAGGGACTCTTGTCCCTGCTCCTTTCTCATATCTACCTCATCTTTCCTCTCTGTGTAACTAAGGATTACTAGCCATTTTTGTGTTATGGATGCCCTTGGTCCTTTGAGGAAATCTGTGGAATTCTTCTCAGAAAATACTTTCAATGTATGAAATACATTATATAGGATATAAAAAGAAACCAAACATATTAAAACACAACTATAAAATTTAAAAAATGATTGATGTAATGTGTAAAAATTAGTATTTTTAATATTAAATATGATATGCATAGAATGATTTTTGATGTATATGTGCAAAAATAAGTGAGTAAATAAAATACAATATTGTGCATATACTAACAAGGAAGGAATGCACATATTTAAGGCCCATATTGTATCTAAAATGTTGAACACTTGTTAGACAAAAAAGCAAGTATCTTCAAACTTTTTCATATTACTGGCATATACAATATATTCCCTGAGTATGCTGCAATTTAATTAGCAATCAACAATCAGAGGAGATCATCAAAAATTCAATACTTCATGAAATTAGTAAAATACTAAAACATGGAATATTTAAATTTGTGAAGTGCTAAGAAAAAGGGATGATGAAATTACAGCATATCAAAACTTGGATAATATCAGAATAAAAATGCAGACATACAGAAAACTGTTAGCAGGATGGCAGAATAAGAGTTCCTACCATCATGTCCCATAGAACAACAATTTTGGCAACTGAAATTGAAGATCTGTGAACCTTATCTCTGAAATAATCCCAAGTCTGTGGTGATGATCTCAATCTCAATTCAGATCAAGGGACATATTGGTTTCAGAAATTCACATGAGCCCAATTAAAATTCCTTATTACACATCCTGTGATATGGAGCAAAGTGTTCAGAGATCCAGTTCCTCACCTTGGAAGGGGCTCATTTTGTGATTAGACTCAGGTGAGGCTGAACAGGTACATGATGATCCTGTTTTGAGGGAACCTCAATGCTAACATGTGAAGCATTTGCTATAACAGATCAAGAGCACCTTTGGTTGATATTCAGTGTTGAGTGAAGGCTATGGCTTTCTCCATCCTACTTCAATCCCATCTCACTAAGCTGTATGGAAAATTAGCAGAAAATTAGTTATAAATAGAAATGTGTTATTTACCAATAAGAACAAGTGGTCTTATGAGTCAACAAATGAATGTTAATAAGAATATTGCCAGTGTTCCAGAAGATCCTATGGGTTCCATCTTGACTAAATGTTCCAACATCTGTTTATAGTTTATTACCATATTGCATTATATGGTAAACTTTTCCTTCCATTATTTATAGGGTTAAATGTAATTACGCCTACATAAATAGTGTGTTCCTCCTTTTCAATTATGTATATAATGGAATAAATCTACATACACGCTTCTTAAAATTTCTTCAGTTTTCACTGTTGTGTTTGAAAAGTTATCTGTACTACTGTTTATAGTTTCAGTTTGTGCTTTTTTTCTGATATAAATTATTCCACCACATATGTAAAACACAAACATTCATTAATTGTGATATTGACATCCATTGTGTTTGTCTTAAATTAATGACACCATTGCCAACATTCTCATGAAAGTAGCATCGTGGGTACACACACATTTTTCTCTATGGTATATAGATATGGGCCAGAGCTGTGTGTCTCTTCTTTTTAACTTTTAATTGTTATTTAACCCCATGTTAAGTGAAGTAATGTGTGCTCTTGTGAGAAATGTGTTGGGATACTAGGCAATCATTACTTTTCTCCCACAACTGATTTTACGATTGTTTTCTCTTTTGCCTCTTGTGTGGATGTACTAGGATTTTGGAATCATAATTTCATTGAAACTGTGGCATAACATTGAGGTGGAAATTATCAGGACCTTTAACATAGAAGGAAACATATGTGCACATTTGGGTCATCGGTGAGGTGCACCGAAGCTGGATTGACTTGCAAAAGATTATTTTATCCATTATATCTTACCTACGCATACAGCGCCTTCACACTGGCATCTTGAAGTTAGCCATGAAGGAAATATTTACACCAAAGTAGTAGGCAAATGCCACAAATCAAGGTTTTTGGAAAAATTATTTTTTCAGAGTTGGTGTATCAGCAAACCCTCTGAATTTCTCTTCAAACACCAGTGTACTCTTTCAAACTGATGCTATTTCTTGAAAAACTATACCAGGTATCATCTAATATAGAGAGAATGGCTTGATGAGTCCAGAGAGGGTTTTAGGGAATGATTTTGGATTTATGTCTTCCAAACTGGACCCTATTTTCACCCATTTATGCACTTATCTAAAACAGATTCTGTGTTCTTAGTTGAAGAGAAATATACATCAGGGAACTTGGCAAATCAAAATAAAGAAGAATGTGTATATATAATGGTGGGTCAGAGCATGAAGGTACATATAGATGTGGATCCAAACCTGCCGTGTGGACGTAGTCTCACGTAATAAGAGTGAGAATAGAATAGGACCATGAAGGACAATCAAATGGAAGGAGGGAAAGCACCACAGTTGAGCAGCAGCAGAGTTCTCTACAGGCAGCTCTCCAGACATTTCCTTCATGCTAACATATTTTCCTCCTCTTGACAATCTCAGCACACAGTTCCCTTAATTTATGCTGCAGATATTCTTCCAGAACTTTTGGATCATACAAGATTCATTTTCAAGATTCATACTACCTCACTGAGTGACGGGTTTGCTGCCTCTTGTGTTTACCTCCTGCCTGCATGTTGGGTGCTTCTCTGGCTTTGTTGAGTCTGAAACAACAGCACCCCGAGGACCACCAGGATCTATCCAGTCATGTGCATCCAGATAGATTCTCCACTGTGTAATCATGGGGGTGTGAAGCTAGGAATTGTAGACAAAGAGTTCACAGAGGTCAGAGCAGACCAAAATCACCCCATGATCGTTGAATGTCCATCGGGGGCATCTGCATGCCATTGACAGGATTTGACCTCTGAGCCCAGGCCCACAACTGAGAATTTCTCATTACTCAACTCTCTTGGAGCCTGACTTGCTTTGCAATGGGCTGAGGGTATCAGCTACTCTTGAGAACAAAAACAGTAGTGTGTAGGTGAGGAGACACAGGAACACTTATGTTGTCTCTTCTCTGCTCTCCAATGAGTCTCCAAAACTAATAGTGCCATTCTCAATCCCTCAAAGTGATCATCTCTGAGGTCTCACCTTGCATCTAATTAGGAGGGAGAGATGAAGATTTGGGACTTCAGTAGATCCTGAGAATCAGAAACATGAAGGAGTGAAAGGCTGGGTCTTTCCCACTACAGGCAGCTCATTTTGTCTCTGAGTGGGGTGATGTATTTCCAAGTCATGTTGCTTTCTTCCATCTCTGCATCTTTTCTTTTTGGAAGTAAATGATGGAATATGTACGACACTTCCGGAAATTTTTCTAGTATCAAGGATAACCATGGGGGCCGGCCCAGTGGCACAGCGGTTGAGTGCACACATTCCACTTCTCGGCGGCCCAGAGTTCACCAGTTTGGATCCCGGGTGCGGACATGGCACCACTTGGCATGACATGCAGTGGTAGGCGTCCCACATATAAAGTAGAGGAAGATGGGCACGGATGTTAGCTCAGGGCCAGTCTTCCTCAGCAAAAAGAGGAGGATTGGCAACAGATGTTAGCTCAGGGCTAATCTTCCGCCAAAAAAGAAAAAAAAAGGATAACCAAAACTTCTATTATTCAATTACTTTGTGATCTAGATAAGGAGATTGATAACAAACAAGCAAAAAATAGAAATGATAAAATAAAATCTTTAGATGGACACCTGGACAAAAATGCAGATATTTATGGGTATAAGACAGTCTCTGATAATTTGACAAAACAAATACTAAGAACTGCCATGTAACCATGGAAGGTAGGAAGGGAATACTAACTTGAGTTCTTATGGAAGATGTTTTGGAGGATGAACTGATCCAGCTGACAAACTGATGCTCATGGAATTTGGGCAGAAATCCTGCCTTTCTTCATTTCCTCCCACATAATGACAACAGTCACTGGTAGAGATAGGACACGCTTAGAGGAGACTAGTCCCAAGAGAAGAATCCCTGTGGTTTCTTCTACGAAATTCACTGGCATCGAAGTTCAGAACTAATTAAGTGTTTTCTTAAGTCCAGGATTGGATTCTGCCTTTGATAGAGTGGAGAACAAATTCCCAGATATGGATAGAATTTTGTGAATGAGTTCAATCCCGAGTGACTGAGACAACTAATCTTCAAATTATGACTCCCAGTGGGTCTCCAAGATCCTTGACTCGAAAGTGAGAGGTCCCCTGTACTCCACACTTCATATTATGGGGCTGATTTCATAGGCACCATGATGATGCTAGGGGCCCCTAGAAGTTGGCACCATGGACAGAGGTGAAGGGTGGCTTCCATTCTTTTCTCCCCACTTGAGCTGAGCCTCTTCCCCTTCATGCATTTCCTCCCATACTGACCACCTGACAGTCACCGATGATCTTAATGCTATTTAAGAAAGGACACCCCTTCGTCAAATCTCCACCTTTGTCTCCAACTTTTGTGGGAAACAATCCCTTCCATAAATATTTGTCCTGTTGTGGGATAAGCTAGGAAACTAGCAAACACCTGGTGGAGTCTGTGATTCCTCTAGGGTAAGAGGACTCTGCTACTCAACAGACATGAAGTTGATCCATGTAGGTCAGGGTCTGAAGATCTCAAATATTACTTGGAACAAGGACAGAAGAATGCTGTGAGGCTATGACTGCCCCTTCCTGTCACCTTTAGCCCCATTGTTTTCCCTCAAAGGTCAATGTTTACACTCTTTAGTCTCTTCCCTGCATGCAAACCACACTGTCTGGTCCCTTAGTGGGGGTAAGGCATGGAGAACGTTTGGGAATGCCTATCTTTTCCGTCCCTTTATGAGGTGAGATCCTCCTGTGGCTGACCTTCCTGTTGCTCCTTCCTTCAAGTCCCAGCTGAGCTCTCATGGGACAGGGCTATGAGCTGAGGGTCTGGACTCTCGATGGATATGGAATGGGAGCTCTTCACCTGAGACGAGGAGCTCCAGAGCCTCACTTAGTTGTGAGAACAGGCAGGGGGCGGCACTGTCTGAACCATATCACTTGTAGGTCCTCTTGTGGTCTGAGACCACAGGACTGATGGTGAAGTTGGCTTGAAAAAGTGCAACCATGTCCTGCAGATGATGGTGCTGGGGAGGTCAAGTGACCTCTCCTTGGACAGATGGAAGGTATCCTACCAGGTCTCAGAGTGACACTGCAGGGTCATGTTTTCTCCCCAGGGTGCTGAAGGCCCTGGCTAGGCCAAGAGGGAGGATTTGTCCTACATTCTAGGGGAGATAAAGTTATGGTGTGTAGAGATCTGCCCCATTCCCACATGCTTTTGACCCCAAGCTGAGGGATCACAGTCCTCTCTCCAGGGACTCTATCTGTGACCCCCTCTCAGCTCCTCCCAGTCCTTCTGTGTGGGTCTGTTTTATCTCCTTGCCCCTCACTCCCCTGTCTCAGTCACTATCCCTCAATCACTGCCCCATCTCAGCCTCTGCTTCAGAACCCTCTTGCTGGACCCCATCACCACTAAGGGCAGCCTTGGGCAGACAATCAGGATACTGGACAGAGCAGGGGCTCATCACCCATGATCAGGATGACCACGGGGGATCTTGGGGCTGATCATGCATGGGAGAGGTGTGTGCGCCATAGCACTGTACTGACTCACCTGGGTGTGGTTCACATGGCCCCGAGGGAATTCAGGGCATTGCTATCCATGAAGATGGTGGAAAGGAATATGAGTCCCTTGTAGTTATCAGAGTGAATCTGTCAAAGTCGGCCTCCGTGTGACACTGGAGGGTCAGGTTGTCTCCAGAGAGCACCAGTCAGCCTGACTGGACTGAGAGGGAGTGTTCCTTAAACACAGCAGGACAGAAAGGGACAGCTACTTCGCAGGGGATGCACACCCCACATTGCCCACTTGAGTCTGCAATGAGAGTTCTTGCTGGTCTACCCTGCAAACATCCCACTATGTGGTATAAGCCCCAGGAGGTCATGTCACCGACCCCACATCAACCTCAGAGCTCCACTGGGCACACAGCTTAGGTTAGTCATTTCGAGGTCCCAGGAAAGAGGTGGGTCAGGGACTCATCTGTGGCGTCAAGACGCAAAGAGTTGCTGAAGTGTTACCACACATAGGGGTAAAAGATACGTCATCTGTAGGTCCCCCATGGGAGGTGTTCTTTGGGCCCACATGGAAGATAGCCTGCCCCCTTAAGGATAGAGCCTCAGTTCCACGTGATGGGGCAGGTCAGCTCTTCCCTCCTTTCGCACTTGGAAAGTGCCCAATGTGAGCTATGAACTACACGAGAGGGACACATTGCCTTCTGATGCCACCACAGGGTCTGTCATGAGCTGAGAATGAGGGTGCATCATATACTCTTGAGGGAGAATGAGTGAGTGGTGTTAAAGGGGGGACCATCAGCTCACATTCCCCTGGTGTGGACTGTGAGGGCTGAGGTCCCCTGAACCCCCAGTCTATTCCCTTCTTCCTTTGAGGAAGGGCCCAAAGTGGTGAGGGGAACTGTCATTGGGACTTTTCTTTTTCTAGAATCCTCTCCACCCCACAAATATCATCTTGCTTTTGATGAGAGCACCAAGGCTTAGGGATACTGTGTCTGTTCTTCAGGATCAAGCTTCCATTAAGTTTCCATCTGGAAATGGATTCCAGATCACCCTGACTTCATAGGCTGGCTCCCCACTTCACACAGCTGCCTGCCTTGAAATTACAGATAGTGGACATGTGACAGAAACTGAGACCACGGAGCTGGGAGTGAGGGTCCTGCCAGCTACTGGGGACAGTTCTGGGATAAGACTGAGTCAGGGGGCAGTGAGCTGGGCAGAAGACGTATAAATAGTTGAAATGGTTGTCCTAATCCAGTGTGTTTAAGCAAATTATTTCATGAGCTTGAAATCGTTCTTACAAAGAAGGAGAGTTCTCCCACCTAATTGTTACGTGGTGAAGATTCAGTGATGGGGTGTGTGCAGAACAAGCCTAAGGTCTGACATCCAGGAGGCTGAATCATGCACTGCTCCATGCAGGGCCAGATTCACGGGTGATGAGCTGGACAACCAGACAGGGCTCCGAACTGCGTTAATGTTCTGCTTTTGCTATATTTAAATTTAAACATGGGGCCCTGCATTTTCATTTTTCACTGGACCTCACAAAGTATACAGCTGGTTCTAGCTCTATGATTTTGTTTTTGTATTTGATAGGCTGTTTTCAGTTTGTTGTCTCTCTGTTATGCTGCATCAATGTGAAGAAGAATAATGAGGTTGGTCTTGGGACCATGGAACAGGTAGTTGGTCAATTTACTCCAACTCAAGGGGAAGTCATCAGGGGAGATTGTCGGCTTATTTACAGTAGATTGAGAGTGTGTGTGTGTGTGTGTGTGTGCCTGTGCGTGTGTTACTGTGTGAAATAAACATTCCTGTCTTATCTCTTTTCTGTTGACAATCAATCCATTCATCCACCCATTCTATACAAATATCAACCATATTTCACACAATGTGCTGACAAAGAAGACTGAAGTATGTGCATAACTGACATGGATCCTGTTCTCTGATCCCTGCTAGTTATGGGGACGTGATGGATATTATGTAAATAGTTACAAACTATATTTAATTATACACTGTGACATGTGTTATACAGAATAAATCTTTGGAGATTGGAGATTAGATAATAGAGGATCATAACTAGTCTGGGCATCACGGAAGATTAACCCTGTGAAGGTGAAGTTAGAGGATAGAGCTGACAGATGTGAAGCAGTCTTAGTGGAAGTAGACAAGAGTGTTAAGAATTCCATAGAGAAGAAGTGGAATAGGTAAAGGTCCCAAGTTAAGAGGGATCAAGGCTGCTGAGTACCACACAGTCTCCAGTGTCCTTGGATCTGAGCTGGGCTAACTTCCGTGCAGTCCACCTGCCTTCCATTCCAGGCGGTCAAGTCCAGGACAAATCCTGCATAGTTTGGGTCAGATGAGGGGATAATGGAGTGAGAGAGAACAGAGGCACAGAACGTGGCATACAAGAAGGTCTGACATAGGAATTCCACAGGAATTCTCCCCCATGAGCTCTCTATTCCCCTCATTGAGGACCAAGCAGAGACCAGGCATCCTGAATATGGTTCCGTCTGTAACCAAGTCTTTCTGTGATCCTCACACTACTGCATAATGGATCTGAACCCCATCTCTGAATTAACTATCACACCCATGTTGGTGGCCTCCATCTGAATTTAGCTTCTTGGTTCATGATATCTTCAGAAATCCACATGGAGCCAGTTTAAATTCTGAATTGCATACCATCTGGTATTGGACAAAGTGTTTCTTCAGAGGCCCAGTTTCTCACCCAGGCAGAAGCTCATTGTCTGATTGGACTCTGGTAAGGCTAATCAGGTAGGTGGAGGTCACGTTTTGTGGAAAACACAAGGCCAATACATGAGGTGTTTGCTATAACTGATTAACAGCCACTTTGTTGGAAATTAGTCACTAGTGTAGGATGTGGATTTCACCACCCTACTTCAACCCCACCTCACTAAATTGCATGGGCAATAATGATAGGTTATAGCAGAAATGCACTATCTACCAATAATGATGAGTTGACATAAGTTCAAGAAATGAAAGTCAAGAAGAATATCACCGGTGTTCTCACAGCACTGTGGTTTCCATCTTGACCAAACCTTCCCACTTCACCTTGTATGTAACAATCACTGGGATTGCATGGAATTTTTTCTTTGTTTATTTAAAAGATTAAACTTAATTATGCCTCCATAAATAATAAATATTTCTCCTTTGAACTTCACGTAATTCAGTAACCCACACACTTCTACACTCCCCATAATTTTTTCCATTCGTTCACTATTATGGTTAAAAACGGATCTGTATTACTGTAGTAGTTTTACTTTGTGAATTTTACTAACGTATAAATTTCCACTGCGTATATATACCAAACTAGTCATTTTTTGTGAGATTTATTTCTGTGCATTTTGTCGGATATGAACAACATCCTGTCGATAGTCTCATGAATGTATCATTATGCACATGCACACATTTTCCTCTAGGGAATATACTTATAGGTCAGAGATGAGTGTCTCTTTCTTTGAATAATAATTACTATCTACTGTAAAAGCTGGCTGAGGCAATTTGTACTCCTACCCGTAAAGTATTGCTATTCTAAGACTCAATATTTTCTCCCACAATTGATATTGCCATTGCTTTCTCTTTTGTGTTTAAATGAATGTGCTAGGGTGGTGACATCATAATTTCATTGAAACTGCCATAAATAGAAGAGGAAACAATGCTATAATGACATTTAATATAGAAGGAAACAACTGTCCACGTAGGGCTATTGGTGAGGCGAGCCGCCTCTGGCTCCTACTCACCTGAGAAAGACAATTCTATTCATTACTCCCCAACTCTGAATTCAGTACATTCACACTGGCATCTTGAAGTTGGCCATGAAGTGAGTATTTACACCAAAGAAATAGACAAGTGCCGCAAATAAGTGCTTTTGGGAAAATGACTTTTTAATAAAGCTGGTTTACCAGCTCACCACCAAGCTGTCTCTTCAAGCACCAGTACATTCATTCAAACTGGTGGTATTCCTAAAGAAACTATACCAGGTATCATCTGATAGAAAGAGAAGAGTTTGACAGGTCTAGAGGGGATTTTAGTAAATGGGTTTGTTTTTATCTGTTTCAAACAGGACTTGATATTCACCCATTTATTCAGGTATTTAAACAGTATTCTGTTTCTGGGCTGAAGAGATGCAGGTCAAGAGCACACATCAGTGAACGTGGAATTTAAAAATAAAGAAAAATGTGTTACAAGCCAGTGGACCAGAACATGAAGGTGGATAAAGGTGAGAGACGTACCCCATGTTTCAGTGGTGAGAAAAGACGAGAGGGCAGTCAAGGAACTGCCAGACTTGGAACACCTAGACATTTTCCTGTACCCAAACCACGTTTACTCCATTGAGATCCTCAAAGACAGTTCAACCAACATATGCTGCAGACTTTCTCTGAGAAACTCCTCGACACGTAAGATGCATTTCCAAAGTTCTGCCATTCTGAACAGTGCATTGTTCTCTCCTGTGTTTACCTCTGGCTGCATCTTGGGTCCTTGTCTGGCTGTGCCAAGGCTGAAATAGCAGAACCCCAAGGACCACCAGGATCAAACCAGCCATGCCCGTCCGGATGAGATTCTCCACTGTGTAGTCTTGGGGGTGTGAGGCTAGGAATTGTGGACAAAGAGGTCACAGAGGTCAGAGCAGAGCAAAATCACCCCAGGATCCCTGGATGTCCACCCAGGGCACCCGCCTCCTATTGACTCCTTAGCAGTTCCGGAACTGAGAATTTCTCCTACTCACCACTCTTGGGGTCTGACTTGTTTCGTGATGGACTGATGGCATCAGCTGCTTCTGAGAATCATAAAATGAAGGAGTGAATGAAGAGTTGGGTAGATACAAACCTTTTTCCTGGGTTCTCTGCTCTCATATTCCCCACTTCTCATATCTGAACTTTGATATAATCCCTTAATGAACCCGTCTTTCCTTTCACCAGGTACCCTCTGGTCTCCTCGGTGGAATTCCCTCAGCGTCCCTGTTCTTTGAATTCAGAACCTGCATCTGAGTCGCTTTGGAAGAGTATGGCTGTGTCCCAAGAGCTAACGATTAGGATGAAATATGGATTAGGTCTCCCAACACAGAAATAATGAGTGTTGTGCATCCTCTGCTCAGTCTTAGATATAAGAATGCATAATTTTTCCCCTACAGCTGAGAGCCCCCCTTACTGAACAGCTGAGGCAACAGAGTTCATGGTTTGGAGGTTGGAGTCAGGGGCTCCTGAACATCCCCTTCTCTGGAGATTCCCCTGTGCCCCTCATTTATTACTGTCTCAGATTTCCTGAGGACAGGACCCTGAGCTGACTGAGCTCAGAAAGGATAGGGACAGGGGCCCCTCACCTAAGACCACGAGCTCCAGGGAGTCACGGGGGTGTGACAACAGGTAGGGGGAGCTATAACACCTGTAGGTCTCCCTGTGGGCTGACGTCACAAGACTCATGGAGAATTGTGCCTGGTACTGCTGAGCTTGGTATTTGATCTAAGATGCAGGGGGGGGAATCAGATGACCCCTCCTTGGATAGAAAGAAAGTGCCCCTCAAGCTGCATGACTGACACACCAGGGTCATGTTTTCTTCTGAGGTCACTGTGGGGCCCGGCCTCACAAGAGGGAGGGTATGTCAGGGAGCTGTCCTAGAGAGAGGAAGAGTGGGTGAGGGGCTGCCCACCCACCTTGTTCTGAACTGAGAGTCCCCAGGCCTCTCTCTCTGAGGACCCTCATCTCTGTCTGTCTTGTTTTCTCTGAGTCTCCTCCCATCAATTCCCTGTCTCTCTGTCTCTCTTCCTCTCTGGAGACCACACACGCTTCTTCCTGACATCACCACCTGGGGCTCCCCTACAGGGCCTGTGCACTTCTGGAGTCCCTGACTGACCCGCTGTCTCTTGATCTTCCACCAGGAGGTCCGGGGGGTCACTTGGGGCTGACCACTTGGAGGAGAGGTTGTGTTCACCACAGCATCTGTACGGGCCCTGTGGGAGAGTCTCACAGGGACCAGCGGAAAGTAAACTTGAGAGATACCACCTTGGGGATGCAGACCCAGGCACAGTGGGAGACCACGTAGCCCCTCCTTTTACAGAGCAAATCTGACCTTTCCAATGTCAAAGGGACACTGGAGGGTCAGGTTCTGTCCAGAGGCCACAACAGAGCCCTACTGAGTCAGAAGGGAGGGATTCCCAGACACACCTAGGAGAAAGACAACCTGTGAAGTGCAGTGGCCGATTCCTCCCATAAACCCCCTTGTACATCCTGGACCCCAGGTCTCACTGTCTCTCACCCTCTGTGTCTCTGGTCCTGGATCCCCGTGCTTCCCTCATACCACCTCTCACAAGGCAATTTCCTGAGAATAAAGACACAAATAATCGGTCTGGTGTCTCAAAACATGGTTGGGGCCAGGAAAGGACTTCCTCACCTGGGACCAGGAGCTCCAGGGGGTCACTGGAGTCTGACCACACCTGGGGTTTGTTCCTGTAACAGCCATAGCACCTGAATGTCCAATTTTGACTATGGGTCATGGGGTCCACAGGGAACAGAGCCTGGAAATACCCATTGAGGTTTAGCTGTGAGTCCAGGGTCCAGGAGGGCTGGTGTTCTCCTTCCTTAGTCAGAATGAACCTGTCAAATCCCAGCCATGACCCACACTGTAGGGCCACGTTCTCTCCTGTTGTCACCACAGGGCTTGAGAGGGAGGGTTTGCTGTATGCTCCTAGGAGAGGAGGAAGCAGCATGCAAAATGGGGCTCACGCCTCCCTCATATCTTCCAGGGTTGGGTTGTGAGAAGGGAGACGCTCATGAGAGCAGACTCCCTTCCTGAGGACAGAGCCTGAGACTGGGACCCCTGAGTGTCCTCTTACCTGTCACCACCAGCTCTAGGGGGTCACTGAGTGTTGAGAAGCCAGTATGGCTCATATAGTAACAGCGATATCGCCCTGCATGTTGCTCTGTCATGTATGGGATGGAGAACTTGGCCTCGTGCCTGGGCTCCCATGGTTTCTGTTGGTCCCAGGGTGATGAGCTTCTCTCTTTATCCAGACAGTACTACTGGGCCTCCAGAATCCCCTGACACCAGATGGTCAAGGTCCTCCCCCAGGGGATCACAGAGCCTGGCTCAGCCCAGACAGTGGGTTTGGGGAGGGTCCCTGGAAGGAAATCAAAGTCTGGGTCACAATATATTGCCACCCTTGCCCCAGTTTCCCAGTTCAGCTCCAGAACCTCCCAGAAGTCTCCCACATTCAGCCCAAACATGCTGTTCTCAGTCTCCAACTGCTCGGGGCGACGTCTTGTCCCCAGTGAGGAAGTGGGACCTGGGACACCTGCAGACAGACTCTCCTGCCTGCTCTGGGGCCCTTGGGCCCACACTCAGCCCTGGAAGAGAGTTCCCTGTGAGAGATTTGCCCCTGAAGTGTGAGCAGAACCTCTTCTCAACGTGAGCCTCCTGAATCCTGGGGTCTCCTGACAGACCAGGGCCTGGCTGTGGGGTGGGTTCCCTCCCAGACCAGGGCTTCCCCTCTCCCTCCTCAAATCTCACCAAGGTAGAGCAGGGCCGTGAGAGTGGGGATCATGACATCTCCTACCTTTGGTCCAAGTTGTGCAGATGGAGGAGACCACAGTGCTCAGAAGGACAGAGAGATGCACAGGGTGTGGCACTAGGAGGCTGGTCCTTCCAGCCACAGGGTTGTCATTGCAGCAGCCACACAGGAAGGGGAACTGTCCTCTCCAAGAGCCTAGCTCTTGTTTTAGCAGGGCTGGGGCAGAGGCATGGACTGGGTTCTCTGGAGACATTTCAGACAAAAACCAGTTCTCCTCTCACCTCCAGCCACTGTCTGCCTGATCTGGACTCATGTCACCAAGGGCCAAGTTTTAGCAGCAAGTAGATGTGGTGTCTTCCTGCGATGCCTCTTCCAGATGCGGGAGACCTAGGGCATGTCCTTCCCTCTCAGAACTGACCCCATGGGGTCTCCTTTATCCTCAGCCCATCCATCAGAACATTGCTATTGTGTCCCCACCACGGACAGTGGTCATCCTGGCCCTGGAGATGCCGCGGGGAAGATGCAGGTTCCTGGTGCACTGCAGAGCTCAGATCAGCAGAGACACACGCTCAATTTTCAGGTCGAGGTCATTGTGACAATGAGTACAAAGGAGAAATACAGGGAAATAAGGGAAGGAAAGATCACTCTTCTCCTAGTTCCAGAGTGTGGGGTTTCTTTCTATCACAGCCCCCTTTACAGACTTCTCTTTTTTTCTTGCAACAGCATCCACCCCCAGCTATCTCTGGGAAGAAACCTCTGAGTCATTACTGCCCCCTCGGCACCCCTGGTTTTCTTGTGCAGAGCTCCCCTCCTGATCCTGCAGTCATTTCTTCAGCTTTATGAGCCTGTGAGTGGGTTAGTGCTCTGAATTTGTGGGCAAATCTGTTTCTTATATAAATATTCCTCCATCATCCACTACCCATGTGACCTTGAGAATTAAAGCTCAATCTCTGAACCTCACTTTCCTCATCTGCAGCACACTGTCGTGAACCCCACTCCTCAGAGTGATTTGGGTGGTCAGTGGTGATGAGTTCATGGGAGTGATCAATCACTGTCCAGGCAAGATTAAGACATGAGTGGGTTAGGACAGGAAGGGATCATGGGATCAGACTCCACAGTCAAGTGGATAGTTGATGTGGCCAGTCAAGAACTCTCACCTGCTCCTAACACTGAGAAATCCTACTTACAATATTCTGAAATATATAGCCACAGACACATGCAGAAAAAGAGACATGAAAGTTCCCATAATGGTGATGGAACCACAGGAAAGAATAGAGAACAAAGGAGAGTGGCCACTGGTGCCTGGGACCATCAAGGGATTCTAGTGAGGAGATCACCTGTGTGGACACAGAGAGTGATCCCCATACTTACAAGAAGGGAAAGTTCAGGGCTTCAGGTGAAGGTGTTTCTAGGTGGGCTCTGGAATACCTGCCCACTGCCCTGAGCCCGTGGTCAGTACTCAGCAATCCCTCCTGTGTATCCTGAAATAGACTGAATACGGTATCATCAGCTATGGGTGCCTCCCCACATGTGAACGTGAGGTTCCCAGTGGAACATCCCTGAGGGCACAACCCTGAGCAGATGCTAAATTTGAGAGCCTGGATGCCATGGGGCAGGAACGGCTGTAACAGTTCCCCCTTGTCAGCCTGACTCCTGGGACAGCCCTGGGAAAAACCATCTCTGGCAGACAAAGTGTGTGGGAGCAGAGCCTTCTAACAAGAATGGACAGTCGAGAGTCATCCTAATCATGACGAATGTGCTATGAACAACGAGCTACTGATTAATGGGGATATCATATGCAAGGAATAGGGTCAACAGGAAAATAGGAGAGTAATCTTAAATTAAACATGTTTAAATATCTTAAAAATAAATGGAGAAATGGAATTTTTGATTCAAGTTTATGGATTGTTTTCATAGAATAGGCAACTACTGAATTGAATTACAAACTTTGTGATGAAAATTACAGCAAAATTAAGACACTAAAAACATTCACCCCCTCAAGGACAAGACAGCCTAAGGACCTAGTATGAAACTGGAACACACTAAGGAGGGAATTTTCCAGATTTCAGAGTAGAGAGACCAGAAAAGGAAATTTAAGATACTTGGAGAATAAAATGCGGAAGACTGATGTCATATTTATTGTAAGTGTCAGAGGAAAGAAGGGAAATGACGTCTACCAACAGCTCAAGAGATAAACAATTGAACTTTTTACAGAGAAGAGGAATGACTAAACATTAGGAAGCATGTAATTAAAAATGACATTTGTGTTTTGACCCTTCATTGTAAATGAAGAAAATGGAGGGCAAATTAAAAAAAAAAATGTATCATACACTGAATTGTACACTTTAGACAGTAAGTTTTATTTTATGTGAATTTCAACTCAAAAAAAATTGAGGAGGGACTGCCCTTGGGCCCTATAGAAGTCCTAAAATTACTTCCTAGAGAAAATTCAAATTATTGTCAATAGAATCAAAATCTCTTTGGGAGCAGACATCTTCTTAGACAAAATAGATGCCAAAAGAGATTGTAGAAATACCTTCCAGCAATTAATTGTTTGTGAAGAATTTTATCCTGAGCCAAATTATTTTTAAGGGATAAAGATGAAATGGTCAGCAGGGGCAGATCCCTAAACAGGAGGAGACTCTGACCTGAATCTCACATGTTACACCCACCACATGAGACCACTTCTTCATGAGAGATAAGAAGAGCTTTAGGGGGGTGGATCCTTGACCATCAGGTGGATTTTCCTCAACTGGAAGTTGAATCCTACACTTTATTTGAAATGGGAAAATGTTTCCAAGTAACCTGATAAAGAGAACAAAAGTGAAAGAAGGCATTTCCAGAGCTGAAAGTTCTTAGATATTTTACTATTTTCACACTCAGTGAAAGGAATACTAAGTGATGAAATTGAGTTAGGAGAACAATGAACTCATAATGGAGAAAGTGAAATGCAATAGTGAGGAAAAAATGATAAGTAAGGGAAAATTATGCAAACACACACTTGCACACAATACACGCACACTCCCACTTTTGCACGCACACAGGTGCTCATAGACATACAGATGTACACACACACATATTTATATATATGAGTACTCAGAATTCAGGTAAAGTGTAACTAGAACCTTGTCTTCTCTAAAGGAAGAGGATAATGAAAACTTCCTCAGAAATAAACCTGTAAATACATATATTAAAAATGAGAGTACTTAAATTTAGAAATAGAATAACTTTCAAAATGCTTGGTGTAATTAAATGAAATACATTTTTTCCAGCTCTATTAAGGTATAACTGACAAATAAAAATTGTTTAGATTTAAAATGTACAACTTGATGTTTCAATATATGTATACATTGTGAAATAATAAGCATAATCAAGCTAATTAACACATCCATCGCCTCACATAGTTACTGTTTTGCATTTGTGTGGTGAGAACAATTAAGACCTACACCCTAAGCCAATTTCAAGCACACAATAGAGTTTTGCTAGTCGTCATCACATGACTGTGCATCAGATCTCCAGAACTTATTCACCTGCATAACTGAAACTTTGTACCCCTTGATCAACATCTCTTCATTTCCCCCTTTCCACAACCCCTGGCAACCACTGTTCTACTCTGTTTCTATGAGATTGACTATTTTAGACTTGAATGAAATTGTATTGTATTTGTCTTTGTCTTGCTTATGTCACTTAGCATAATGTACTCCAGGTTCACCCATGTTGCCACAAATGGAAGACGTTCCTTTCCTTCTTTTTTAAAAGATGAATAATATTCCTTTGTACATATATACCACATCTTCTTTGTCCATTCATCTGCTGATGGACATTTGGGTTGTTTCCATAACGTGGCTATTGTGAATGATGCTGCAATGAACATACGAGTTCAGATACCTCTTTGAGATCCTGATTTCATTTCCTTGGGATATACTCCCAGAAGTGAAATCGCTGGATCAGATGGTAGTTCTATTTTTAAATTTTTGAGAAATCTCCATACTGTTTTCCCAAATGGCTGTACGAATTTATATTCCCACCAAAAGTACACAAGGGTTCCCTTTTCTCCACATCTTTGCCCAAACTTTTTTATCTTTTGTCTTTTTGATAGCAGCTATTGTAACAGATGTGAGGTGATATCTCATTGTGGTTTTGCTCTGCTTTTCCCCAATGATTAGTGATTTGAGCATCTTTACACATACCGATTGGCTGTTTAGATGCCTTCTTTTGAGAAATACCTATTCAGGTCCTTTGCCATTTTTTAATTGGGTTATTATTATTATTATTCTAGCATAGAGTTGTTTGAGTTCCTTATATATTTTGAAAATTAAGATACATGGTTTGCAAATTTTTCTCCCATTCTGTAAGTTGCCTCCACTCCATTGATTCTTTCCTTTGCTGTGCAGAAGCTTTTTAGTTTGATGCAATCCACTTGTCTATTTTTGCTTTTGTTGCCTGGGCTTCTAATGTCACATCAAAAAAAATCATTGCCCAAAATGACGTAAGAAGCTTTTTACCTATGTTTTCTTCTAGTAGTTTTATGGTTTGGGGTCTTGCATTTAAGTCTTTAATTTTGTGTTGATTTTTGTATATCATGTGGGTTGACGGCCCAATTTCATTCCCGTTTGTGTGGATATTTAGCTTTCCCAATACCATTTATTGAAGACACTATCCTTTCCTCATTTTATGTTCTTGGTACACTTGTTGAAGATTAGTTAGCTAAAATAACTAAGATAATTATTTTGAATAATTTGTCAGGCAACTCATCGATCTCCTTTTTCTTATGGTTAGTCAATGGAGATTTTTTTCCTTGGGCTGTGTTGTATTTCCCTGATTCTTCGTGTTTCTTATAGCTTTGCTTTGGTGTTTCACATTGGAAGAAGCAGTCACCTCTTCCAGTCTTTATGGTCTGGTTCTGGCAGGGAAAGACCACCAATCAGCCCAGTTACAGCTCTGTGAGCCTATCACACATTTTCTGTGACTGTGCAAGCTCCACTCCTCCACTTCCTCCTGGGGGAGCAGTCTCAAGGCTGGGCACCTTCTCCCAATCTTGCAGAGTGGTGTCGGCCACCACACACCTCATGCATCTTTTTCCCAGAGGGCAGTGCCCTGAAATATTAGGATGTTGGGTGCAAGCTCCACTCTTCTCCCTCCCTCCTGGGGGAGCAGTCTCGGGGCTGTGCCTGTTCAGAGAGCCCCTATCTGCTGTTCTCGGCTTCCCCATGTGCATCTGCCAGTTCATTCTCTGGGTGAGGTGAGACACCAGTAGGTCTCTGGGGCAGTGCCCTCAGATGCAGCTTCACCCACTCTTTTCTCCTAGGGAGAAATCCTGGGCTGAGCTGCTCTCTCAGTGGCTTGGGGGAAGGGTGACGTGGGTAAAGTGAAACTGCTCTTTTTATCCATTTCAAAGTATTTTTTCTTGGTTTTATGCTTCCCCGAGGTGTTGCAACTTATTAACTGGATTCCGGAATCAAAATATCTTAAAGATATTTTGGCCCAAATATTGTTGTTTTATCAGTGTTTCTATGTGGGAATGAGAGCTGGGACTTCCTATTCTGCCACCCTGCTGAAATCACTGGAAGAAAATATGGATTTAATTTCTAGAAAGCATCACAGCAAGATCAGAAATGGAAAAATAGAAAAGTTTTGAATATACAAATGAAATACAATGAATAGAGTAAACAGACATCTATCACAGTTTCAGGATAAAAGAAGTGAGAATGGCGTTAGGCAACCTGAAGAGAGAGTGGCTGCAGTTTTTACAGAAATGAAGAATAACATGGATTTAAAGTGCAGGAAATTAAAAATTAAATCATATCTTTACCCTGGTAAAGAAATTGAGAATAAATTTTTTAAAAATTCTGAAATTAATGGAAAAATGCAAGTTACCCTCCGCTGACAAGCTTACTGGGATTGGACATCTCAAGAGCAAAAAGAGGTGACAGAAAATACTGCAGAAATACCCTCAAGATACTAATTGTGAATACAGAATTTTATACTGAACCTAGCATTATTAAGGGGCAGAGCTGAACTGTCAGCAGCGGACAAATATTTAAACACTAAGTGACTCAAGGAATATCTGACATATTGGGGCTCGTGTCTCATGTGTTAAACTCACCATGTCAGGCTGAGCCCTTATGAGAGATAAGGAGGGCGGTGGTGGACAGATCTCTTAAATACCAGATGTTTTTCACTCTAACAAGTTGAGCGGACTTGTTTATTGTATGTGAGGTGGGAAAGAGTGAAGAATTGAGGGCTATTTTACTTTATGCCTTGCTTGGCTAGAGGAGTCAATGGAGCTAACACAGAATGGAGGACCCCAAGAGGAGAAGGAGGCTTGGGGAGCCGTTTGTAATACTGTCAACTGAATCACAGAGGGAAGCACCACTTCCCTCCTGGCCTGGATCTGTGGTTTTGCTTCTCCCGAGCGCTTCCTTTCTCTGACTTCCTTGTTTCTATGAGCAGCAGTACCACCTCTTCATCACTCGTCCATCAAAACCTCTGAGTCATTTCTGCCTCCTCATGACCTCTTGTCCCCCAGAAAACAGCTCTTCATCTGAAACTGTGGATTCTGTCTCCACACTTTGGGAAATCACTAGCTGGAGACAATTGATGGGTTTCATTTGTTCTTTTTCCATTCATCCGTTGACAGACATTTGGGCTGTTACTTTTTGTTTATTATGAATAATTATTCTATGAACACAATGCATAAGTGTTTGTTCAAATATGTGTTTATAATTCTTTTTTCTTTTCTTTATTGTGGTAAGAGCACTTAGCATGACATCTACTCTCTTTACAAATTTTCATGTACAGTACGGTATTGTTAACTATAGGCACACAATCGAATGGCGGATCTCTAAAACTTATTAATTTTGCATAACTGAAGCTTGAAACTAAAAGGGGAATTCTATGTCATATGGTAATTCTTGGCTTAAATTTTTAAGGAACTCCTAAACTGCTTTACACAGTGGCTGAATCATTTCACATTCCTACAAACATTATATGTGGATTCAGACTTCTCTGCATTCTCATCAACACTTGTTATTTTTTTCAAATTATGTTCAATGAAGTAGGTATGAAGTAACAACTCATAGTGGTTTTATTTGCGTTTCTCTAATTGGTAATGAGTTGATCATCCTTCCTATGCTTGATGTCCATTTGTATATCTTCCTTGTAGAAATGTCTATTCAAACCATTGGACTATTTTTTAATTGGGTCATTTTTTTTGGTGGTTGTGTTAAAAATGATTTCTATATATTGTGGATACTAGACCCTTATTAGATATATGATTTGAAAATATCTTTTCCAGTTTTGTAGGTTGTTTTTTACACTCTTGATATATATTTTAAAATCTGATAATGTTCAATGAGTCTATTTTTTTCTTTGCTGCTGCTTCTTTTTTGTCATATCTAAAAAACTATTGTCAAGTCCGAGATTATGAAGATTGACTCTATGTTTTTCTCTAAGAATTTTTAAATTTTAACTCTTAAGTTGATCCATTTTGAGGTAATTTGTGCATAAGAAGTGTCCAGTTATTTTCTTTTACCTGTGGATATCCAGCTTTCCCCATACAATTTGTTGACGAGACCATTCTTTCACCATTGAGTGGTATTGTCACCTTTGTCAAAAGTCAACTGCTCATATGTATGGGTTTACATCTCATCTTTCCATTTTGTTTCATGCAGCTATATGTCTGTCCTCACGCTAAAACCACACTGTTTTGATTACTGGGTCTTTGAAGTAAGTTTGAGATCAGGAAGTGTGAGTTCTACAGTTTTGCTCTTCTTTTTCAAGATTTTTTGGGTCTTTTGCAATTATCGTGGATTAGAGAAAAGGCTTTTTCATTTCTGCAGAAATGGCCTTTGTTATTTTGAAAGGGATTGAATTCATTTTACAGATTGCCTTGGAGAGTATTGTTATCTTTACAATGGTAAATCTTCCAAGTCATGATCCTGGAATGTCTTTCCATTGATTTAGGCCTTTTCAAATTTCCTTCAGCAGATTAAAAAAGTAATATTATAGTGCATAAGCGTTGCATCTCCTTTGATAAATTTGTTCCTCTGTACATTTTCTTTTGGGTGCTCATATGAATTGAATTGTGTAGCCTACAATAATATGTTGGAGTCCTCAGTGCCAGTACCTGTTATTGTGACCTTTTTGGAAATAGGGCCTTTGCAGACGTAATCAATTGATAAGATCTTAATGAATTAGGATGGGCCCTAATCCAGGATTTCCATTGTCCTTATCGGAAGCAGAGAATAGGCATATAAGGAGTACATCATGTGAAGACAGGGATACATGAGGAGATGTCAGCCATGTGAAGATGGAGGTGGAGATTGAAGTCATGCTACCACAAGTCTAGGGGTGCCTGGGGCCAACAAGAGCTAAGAAGAAGCAAGGGATGATTGTTGCCTGGAGCCCACATAGTGAGCAGGGGCTTTCTGACTCTTTGATTGTGGACTACTAGTCTCTAGCATTGTTAGAGAATAAATTTATTTTAATCCATCTGGTTTACGGTAATATTATGACAGTCCTAGGAAAGTAGTAGGAGGTGGAAATGTTTATAGTGTTTTCAAGACTGGGCTTTGGTATTTGGCATCCCGGCCTCATTCATGGGTCTTCCACTCTCTGGCTCTGTGACTCTGAACATGGTGTAGGATCTCTGAACATCGATCTTCTCATCATGTAAATGTAAATGAGATTCGTAATTTTCTCATGAGGTTTACATGAGGACCAAATTATTTATTACATTGAGAACTTCACAGAACTGCATGCCACCTTGTTTTCCGAAGCCTACTGATCATGATTATAAATATATTTTTATGGGGATACCATGAGATTCAGTAGCACCATGATCCATGTTTGTCCTTACAGTAGTGTGAGGGGGCCGGGTAAAGATGGGATCCATATGGGAACACATACCCGTGTCCAGCCAGAGGATAGAAGCTGGTGGTGGAGGAGCAGGCTATGAAGGCCCCTGACCTGTTAACACCAGCTTCAGGGGCATTCTCTGTTGGGGGAATTTGTAAAGCCTGCAGTTGCTGTGCACATGCATTGATTGGAAACTGCTACCTTGTTCTGGGATCTCAATGTGCCTGGTTATTCTGGAGTTCAGAGCATCCCTCTTCTCCAGGCATGGATCGTCACATCCTCACTGCTGTGGAAACAATGCTGAAAAATCTTGGATCTTGGTGCAGGGAGATCCCTGGAGGAAAAGGGAGCCTCTCCCCAAGCGGCCCCAGTTTTCTCCGTTTTCCAAAGGAAAGTGTAAGAGAGCTACTGTTTGTGGGGCCTCATTTATTTCAGGGCCTGTCAGTGGAGGTTTTCTTCTGTTGGGATCCTTTCTAACACTTAAATATCATCTGCACTTTAAAGATGACAGCACAAAGGCTTAGGGATATTGTGTTTGTTCTTCAAGGTCAAATCTCCAGTAAGTTTCCGTGTGGGAATGGAATCCAGAGCACCCTGACCCCAGAGTTCAGCACCTCCTTGCACAGCTGCCTTCCTTGAAATTAGAGAGATTGGGGGTGAGACAAAGATCAGCACCATAAAGCTGGGAGTTAGGGTCCTGCCAGGTACTCAGGATAATGCCTGGGTAGGACTGAGTTTGGAAGCAGTGAGCTGGAATGGGCAGGAGATAGGAGACAAACCTATTTGTAAACCGATTGTAGTACTAAACCAAGGTGTTTTAGGTAAATTAATTCATGACCCTGAGATCATCTTTACAAAGGAGGAGATGACTTCCACCTAATAGTTATATGGTGAAGACTCAGTGATGGAATGTATGCATTATCCAGCCCAGGTCCTGGCACCCAGGAAGCACTCAGAAAATGCTGGTCAGTACCACAGTGTGCAATAACTGGATTCCCCATTGCGCTATCCAGGTCAGTCCTCATGAGTGGTGAGCTGTGAATCAGACAGGTCTCCGAACTGAGTTAATGTTCTTCTGTCATCATCTTGACATTTGAACAAGGGCCCTGCATTTTCATTTTGTATTGCTACCCAAAAGTTACGTAGTTGTTCTTGCTTTCATCATTTTTTTTGTATTTGATTGGTTCATTTTGGTTTGCCAACTTTTTCTCATGTTTCAGCTGAGCAAAGTGGAAAACCTTGGATCTGGGAAGTGAAAGAGAGACAAAATTTACGCAAATGAAAGAGGAAGGCAGCGGGGGGGATACAGGCTTGATTTACGTCAAATTGCAGTGTGTGTAAAAGAAACTTTTTGTTCATTTTTTCTGTTTACAATAAATGCATTTACTCATCCAATCAGACAAAGTTTATCTACAAGCATCAACCATTTTCACACAATATATCAATCATGAAAACTAAAATATGTGCTTAATTGACATAGACCCTGTTCCTGATCCTTACTAGTCTTGGGGATGTGATGGACATCAAATAATTAATTACAAAATATATGTAATCATCAAATATGACACATGTGGAATAAATCACTGGAGATTAGAGATTAGATAATAGAGGATCCTAACTAGTCTGAGCATCATGGAAGGTCAACCTTGAGGAGGTAAACTGAGAGGACAGAGCTCAGAGACGTGGAGGAGTCTTAGCTGAACTGGACGGGAATAATGAGAATTCCTGGAAAAAGAAAGCAGATAGATAAAGGTCGCCATTTGAAAGGGATCATGGTTGCTGAGCTCCATGGGGACCATATTGTCGTAGAATCAGGTCTGGGCTGATTTTCCTGGAGTCCACATCACTTCCATTCCAGGAAACACAAGGTGGGCATATGAGGACCCAGGCACTGCCCCAGGTCACCTTGTCTGGTTCAAGGCACATGAGGGGAGTAAACAGAACCATATAGAACAGATTCACAGAACATGGCACATGAGAACCTCTGACATAGGTTTTCTGCAGAAAATGGGAGCTGCTTCCCTCCCATGATCTCCATATGATTCCTGCTCATTGAAGTCCAATAAAAGAGCAGACATTATGATTGTAGTTGAGTCTGGAACAAACCCCAGAGATGTGACCCCAAACCACTACCTGACGGAGTTAAACCTCATCTCTGAAATCACCCCCAAGTCCATATTTAGTGGTTTCATCTGAATTCATATTCTTGGGCCATTACAGTTTCAGGTATTCACAAGAACCACTTCAAATTCTCAACAGGATATGGTCTAGGACTGGCAAAAGTGTTTGTTCAGAGACCCAGTTTCTCACCTGAAATGTGGCTCATTGTCTGACTAGATTCAGGTGAGAGTGATCAGGCAGGTGGAGGTCATGTTTTGAGGAAAACTCAATGCAACATGGGAAGTATTTGCTATAAGAAACCAACAGCCGCTTTGTTAGGAATTAGTCACTAGTGTAGGATGTGGCTCTCACCACCCTACTTCAACCCCACCCCACTAAACTGTATGGAAAATAAAGAGAATCTGTAGAGTAGAAATGCAATGTCTACCATAAATGACAAGTATACTCATGGATCATCAAAGGAAAGTCCAGAAGAAGGTTACCCGTATTCCAGAAGATTCTATGGTCTCCAACTTGACCAAAATCATCTAACCTGACCTTATTTGTAACCACCATCATGGACTTGATGGAACTCTTTTCTCTCCTTTATTCATACAGTTTAGCTTAAGTATATACTCTGAAATAATGCATGATATTTGCTTTTTAACGTTAGGTAAGTGGGATAATCTTAAAGACATGGTTTATATAATCTTCTTACATGTATTCACTATCATGTATGAAGATGGATACGCATGACCACTGGAATTTTAGTTTGTTCATTTTCACAGACAAATAACATTTCATATTTTCTGAAGAACATAAAATTCTCTCTTTTTGGTGCATGTAGTCTTAAAATGGTTTTTACTAATATGAATAACTCTCTTGTCAATGTTCTTGTGAATGGGTCCTGGTGCATATGTACACATTTTATCTAAGATATATACTTAAAGATCATAGCTGCATGTCTCCTACCTTAACTAGATAAATATCATCTACTCCCTAAATTGATGGATGTACTTTGCACTCCTACAAATAGTGAATTAGAATTCTGTGTGCTAACTATTGTCTCCTACAACTGATATTACCATTTTTCTCTTTGCATCTCTCCTGAATGTGCTGGAGTTTTGGCCTTGCGGTTTCACTGAAACTGTGCCCCAACATCGAGGTAGGAATAACCATTATGCACAAAACACAAGGAAACTCAGGTGCATGTTGATGTATCAGAGTGGAATTCAAGGTGTCCTGTTTGTGTAGACTGTTTTGTAAAATCAGTTCTGCACATCACTTCCCAACTCTACAATAGGGACCACATATTGACATCTTGAAGTTGGCTGTGAAGAGAGTATATACAACAGGGAAACTGAAAAAGGCCTTGAATTAGTCTATTTAACAATGGGTTTTTCAAGAGCAGTAAGAACCTTGCTATCACTTCAGACAGTAATGTCTTGATTCCAAGTGATGATATCTTTTTTCTTCTCCCCAAAGCCTCTCAGTACATAGTTGTATATTCCAGTTGTAGGTCCTTCTGCTTGAGCTAGGTGGGATGCAGCCTCAGCATGGCTTGATGAGCAGTTCTAGATCTGCGCCCAGGATCCAAACCAGCAAAACCCTGGGCCGCGAAGTGGAGGACACAGACTTAAACACTCAGCCACGGGGCCAGCCCCAATATTTCTGAAGAAATTACAGAGATAGCATCTGATGAAAGTTACAGTGGTCTTGGAGTCCCGAGAGGGCATCAGGGCTTCCTTCTGGATTTACCTCTTTCAGCCTGGATCCTTATTATGGCAATTTATTGACTTATTAAAAGAGACTGCATGCTCTGAATGAAGAGATGGAGACTCCTTAAAATCCATCAAGATATGTGGCAATTATAAATTTAATTATATATCATTTAAATTAAATATATGTATATTTAATGTATATATTAAATATTTGTAAATTAAATACATATATATTACATGAATGTGTAACACAACATGAAAGAGTAAGGAGGTGTGGACCCGCATCTGCCATGTGGGATATATGCTGATTTCACAGAAGTGGGAAAAGCTAAGAACCCATCAAAATAACTCAGCAGTGGTTGATAAGGAATGTTGCACAGTCTAATGGCAGAAGAGTCCAGACATTGTCCCTGCACATGAACAATGATTCCTCCACCTCGCAATGACCTATAGACAGTTCACACAGCATATGCTCCAGATGTTCTTCTGGAACCTCCTGGGCACACAGGATTTATTTTCAAGGCTCTGCCACTATGAATAATGCATCAGTCTCTCTTATTTTCACCTCTTGGCCTCATGTTGGGGTCTTCTCAGGCTGTGTCAAGCTTGAAATAGCAGAATACTGAGGACAAACAGGATCAAACTGGCCACGCTCATTCGGATGAGATCCTCCACTGTGTAGTCTTGGGGATGTGAGACTAGGAAATATGGACAGAAAGGTCACAGAGGTCAGGACAGAGCAAAGTCACCCCAGGATCCCTGGATGTCCACCCAGGCTCCTGCATCACCTTGAACAGGACATGACCTTCTGCACCTTCCCCATAACTGAGAATTTCTTCTACTCACCGCTCTTGGAGTCTTATTTGTTTTGTGATGGGCTGATGGTGTCAGCTGCTTCCGGGAATAATGAAAAATTTGGGATGGATGAGAAGCTGATGTGACTGAAGCCTTTCCCCTGGTCTCTGTGTTCTTATAATTCCCTGTTTCTCATGACATAACTGCTATGCAGTCCCTTCATGAACACTTTCTCTGCTGTGGAAGGATTCCCTCTGTTCTCGTTGGATTCTTTCAGTCTCCCTTTGTTTTTGAATTTAGAGCCCGCTTCCGAGTCACTTTGGAATAGAGTTTGAATGTACCCCAAGACTTCAGGACTGTCGAAAAAAAGTGGTCTCCTAACACAGAAATAATTGAATTCTTGTATGCTCTCTGTTCATTCTGGGATATGAACCATGTAAGCTAACTTTTCCAGATACAAGAGCTTCTAATTATTCTTTCACTTTGTATTATATGTAGGAATATTGATAAGAAACCAGCAAAAAAGGTAAATGATAAAAGAAAATATTTATAAGGACACAAGGACAAATTACACATATCTATAGATGTACAGCAGTCTCTAAAAATTGGACAAAATCAATACCAAGGAATACCAGGTAACCCTGAGGGTGAGGAAAGAGATACTAAACATGAGTTCTTATGAGAGAAGTTTAAGAGAATGACCAGATCTGGCTGAGAACCTGCTGCTCATGGAAACTGGGCAGAGATCTTACCTTTCTTCTTTCCTCTCATGCAATGACAGTGGTTCCTGGTGGGGACAGAACATGCTGAGGATGGACAGAAGTTCCTAGAGGAGAATTTATGGACCTTCCTCCACAGAAATTCACTGGCAGAGAACTTCAGAACTAATTGAACCTTTTGAAATCCAGGATAGGATTTTACTTTTGAGAGATGAGAGAATAATGTTTCAGATATGGATAGAATTTTATAAATGTCTCAGCCAAGGAGGCTGAGCAAATTCAACTTCAGGTTATAAGTTCTACTGAATCCCCCAGCTTCCTCGACCTGAAAATGAGGGGCTATCTTTACTCTCCTCTTTCAAAGGTGCCATGATGACTCTTATTGACCCCTAGAAATCAGCACCACGAACAGAGAGGGAGTCTACTATTTTCCCCTACCTCAGCTGAGGGTCTTCCCCTTCATACATTTCCTCTCATGCTGACCACTTAGATCCCCTCCTGATGCCAGCAAAGAGCCTGGATGGGCTGAGAGGGAGGGTGCGGCCTACATTCCTGAGGAAGGAGGAAACAGTATCAAAGAGAGGGAGACTGTCAGCCCACATGCCCTAGGTGTAGACTGTGAGGGCTGAGGTCCCCTAAAGTCACACTTCATTCCCTTTTGCCTGTGAGGAGGAGTCCATAGTGGGGAGAGAAGCAGAATCCTCCCTTTTCTCTGTCACCCCAAGAAGCAGGGGTCATTCCACTCTGACTTGCCATTCCAGCTGGTGTGATGTGGATACCAATATAGCCCTGCAGTGTGTGCACTTGTGGGTTCAATGGAGAAACTGGTATTATTTCTGGAGTCCTGTGGGACCTCTGTATCCCAGAGTTTAGAACCCCTCTCTTTATACAGATGGTAGACATTATCTTTCAGAAACCCCTGATACCAGCCAATAACAGGGCTTCCTGTGGTGACCACAGGGCCTGAGTCAGCCAGGTGGAGAGCTTGTGTGGGGCTTCTGGAAAGGAATCAGACTTGAAGTTTCAGGGGAACCCTTCTCCCCCCAGCTTCCCCAGTTGTCAGTCTAAGGGCCCTCTGAGACTGACAACCATGAGCCCAGACCCTTGGATCTCCCCCAAGCTACCTGGGGGGGATTATTGGGCTGAACCTGGAGAACTGATGGAGGATTTGCCCACATGGGCCTGGTACCATGGGCCCCAAAACAGCCCTGGCAGAGAGTTCCTTAAGACAGCATGCCCCCTAACACACACATAGAAGCTACAGGCCTAGTCTGGGCCCCTGAGGGCTGGGGTCATATGTGATACTTAGCACATCTGTTGCCCTCCAGAAGTTCTGCCCTCACTGAGCATCCTGAGTCCTGGGATCTCAGAAGTTAGGACCTTGGAGGGGAGGGGACCTATCCCTCCTCTTTTCCCCAAAACTCACAAGGCTGAGAAGGACAGTGAGGGTTGGGGTCCTGCACTTCCTCTCATGGTCCTCAGATACGCATATAATTTATAGAAGCCACGTAGGCTGGAAGGACAGACAGATGCAAGGTGTGTGACAAAGTCTAGGCTCCATGAGACACATCACAGGGTCCTCATCTGTGGTCTCACAGGAAGGGGAACAGTCCCTGTCAGGGCCTCGCTCTGCTCTCCCTGAGATGAGACTGAGAAGACAGCATGTTCTGGGGACTTTTCAGACCAGATCTGAGACTCATCAAATCCCACACACTCTGCCTCCACTTCATGCCAAACCCAAATACAGAGAGTGACACTCGTCCCAGAGAATGAGGCTTGAAGAGGGCAGGAGAGGAGCCAGCACAATTTCTGTTCCAAATCTGACTCTGCCTTTTATAGAACCTGTGGGATCTGAGGTAAGTCACTTCTCTTCAATGAGATTCCATAAATGCAAATTGTTAACTATAGGCGTATAGTTGTACAGCAGAACTCTAGAATTTATTAGTCTCACATAACTGAAACTCTTGTCAAGAAGGGGAATTTCTAGGTCATATGGCAATTCTGGGTTTAACTCTTTTAGGAACTTTCAAATTGCTTTCCACTCTGGCTGAACTATTCCGCATTCCCCACGACAGCATACATGGGTTCAGATTTTGCCACATCCTTTTCAACATTTACTATGTTTTTTCAAATCATGGCCTGTCTAGCAGGCGTGAAGTCTTATCTCATTGTGGTTTTATTTGCATTTCCCTAAAGACTAATGAGTGGGCTGTCTTTCTTGTTTTCTGTTCATTTGTATTTCTTTTTTTGTAGAAATGTATAACCAACTCCTTTGAGTAGTTCTTAATTGGCTTGTTCTTTGCTGTTGAGTAAAGGTATTCTTTATATGTTGTGGATACTAGATGCTTAATAGATATATGATTTGCAATTATTTTTTCCAAATTCTTGAGTTGTCTTTCATACTCTTGATCAGGTTTTTAAACACATGTACACTGTAAATTTTCAAGAAGTTCAATTCACATAGTTTTCTTTTCTTTTGCTGCTTGCCCTTTCAGTGCCATATCTAAAAATCTATTGTCAAGACCAAGTTTATGAAGATTTATTCTATGTTATTCTCTAAGAGTTTATAATTTTAGCTCTTATATTGAGAGCTATTGTGATCAGGATTGAATTGATCCTGTAAATTCCCTTGGAGAGTGTTGGCATCTTGACAGTGTTAAATCTTGCAAGCCGTGATCCTTGAATGTCTCTCTGTTGTTGTAGGTCTTAAAATTTTCTTCGCCAGATTTAAAAAGAAAAGTAGTGTATAAGTATTGCAACACCTGTAATAAATTCATTCCTCTTTATATTTTCCCTTGGATACTGTTATGAGTTTAATTGTGTCACCTAAAATGATAGGCTGAAGTCCTCAGCCCCAGTACATATGACTTTTTTGGATATAGGGTCTTTGCAGATGTAATCAAGTTAAGAGATGCTCATACTGAATTATGGTGATTCCTCATTCAATATTTCAGATGTCCTTTTAAGAAGAAGAGAAGAGACACATAGGAAGGAATGCCATGTGAAGACAGAGACACACAAGGAGATGTCAGGCATGTGAAGATGGAGGTGGAGCCTGGAGTTATGCTACCCAAACCTAGGAGAGCCTGGGCCCAACAGAAGCTAAGAAGAAGCGGGGAAGGATATTTCCTTCAAACCAATGAAATGAGCATGGCTTTCCTGTACATTAATTGTAGATTTTTAGTATCCAGAATTGTAAGAGAATAAATTTCTGTTGTTTTAATCTATGTGGTTTGTGGTAGTTTGTCATGACAGCCCCAGGAATCTAATACAAGGTAGAAATGTGTAGTATTTTCAAGACTGGGCTCTAGCCTCTAGAATTATGGCTTATTCTTGGATCTTCCACTTTTTGGTTCTGAAACTCTGAGCTGCTGCATGTTCTCTGAACTTTAACTTCCTCGATTTGAGAATGTGGATGATATTAGTAACATCCTTCTAATATTTACGAGAAGTTCAAATTATTTATTGCATTTAAAAGTTTTCATAAGTACATGTCTCCTTGTTATCTGAAGGGTAGCAAACACTATTATAGAGATATTTCTATGGGGACACTGTGATACTCAGCAGCTCTGTGAGCCAGGTCTAGTCCATACAGCACCATATGGGGACTGGGTACAGATGGGCTCCACTTGGAGACAAAGGCCTGTGTTTGGACTAAGGATAAAAGCAGAGAGTAAGAGAGTGGGTTTTGAAGGCCACTGACCTGTCACCATCGCCCAAGGGACTCCTTCCGTTGGGAACATTTGCAATGCCTGCCGTCATTGTGCATGTTCAGTGATTGGAGACTGCTATGTTTTTCTGGTATCTCAATGTGCCCGGTCATCCTGGAACTCAGAGCATCCCTCATTTCCAGGTATAGAGGGTCACATGCTCATTGCTGTGAGAACAAGTCTGGCAAACTTGGCCTCTAGGTGCAGGGCGAGCCCTGGAGGGATTGGGAGTCTCTTTTCAAGGGGTCTAACTTTGCTCTCTTCTCCAGAAGGAAGCTCTATAAGTGAAGGAACTACTGTTTTGGGGGTATCTTTATTGCAGAGCCTGTCATTGGAGCTTTTCCTTCTGTTGGAACCTCTCTACTACTCAAACATTATCTCCCCTTTTGATGCCGCCACCAAAGCTTAGGGATACTGGGTCTGTTCTTCAAGTTCAAGCTTCCAGCAACTTTCTATCTGTGAATGGAATCCATATCACCATGACTCAGGGTTTGGCACCCCCTGAACATAGCTTCCTTGCTTGAAATTATAGAGACTTTCAGAGAAACACAGACCAGAACTATGAAGCTGCGGGGTGGGGGAACTTCCAGATACTAAGCACAATGCTTGGGTAGGACCAAGTTAGGAGGAGTGATCAGGAATGCACAGGAACTAGGAAACAAAACTACAAGTAAGATGGTGGTTGCTCTAATCCGGTGTGTTTTAGATAAATTACTTCATGAGCCTGAGATCATCCTTACAAGGAGAAGATGACCCCAAGCTAATAATTATGTGGTGACTACTCGGTGATGTAATGTGTGCAGCACCCAGCCAAAGTCCTGGCACCCAGGAGGTAATCAGAAAATGCTGGTCTGTAACACAGTATGCTGTAATAGAGTCACCCACTGCTTTATGGGGACCTGGCTTCATGGGTGGTGACCTGCACAACCAGACAGGGCTCCAAACTGGGTTAATGTTCTGCTGTCAGCATCTTGACATATGAACATGGGGCCTTGCATTTTCATTTTACACAGTGCCCCATCAGTTATGTAGTTAATTCCACTTGTACGGTTTTGCTTTCTATTTGATTGCCTCATTTTGGTTCATCAACTTTTGGCTATGTCTCAGATGCGTGGATTGGAAAATGAGGAATCCTGGACAAGGAAAGTAAGAGAGGGACCGAATTTACAGAAATTAAAAGAGAAGTCAGCAGGGGTGGATGCTGGCTTGATTCATTGAATATTGGAGTGTGTGTGTGTTTGTGTGTCCATGTGTATGAAATAAGTGATTTTTTCTGTTTTCGTTTACACTCATACACCCATTCAGTGAAATTTTATCTACAAATGTCAACTATATTTCACACAATGTGCTAAGTATGAAAATTAAAATATGTGCTTAACTGACAAGGATCCTTTTCTCTGATCCAAACTTGTCTTGGGGATGTGATGGACATCAAATAACTAATCACAAACTGTATGTAATTATACACTATGACGTGTATTATGCGGAATAAATTCTTGATGGTTGGAGATTAGATAATAGAGGATCCTAACTAACAGGTAGTCATCCTGCAACCTGTGTCCTGGTTGTGTTGGGTCCTTCTGGGGAAGCGGTGATCCAAGGCATGAGCAGAGGTTAGCCCAGAGATGGTGGTGGCATCCTCTCCCAGAAAGACCTGAACTGTTCTCAGAATTGAGAGCAGTCCGGAGAAGCCTGGGCCTTGTCACACAAGATCTTGAGCACTATGCAAGTATTTTGGATTTTATCTTTAAGGCAATGGGAAGATTTCAAGAAACAGACGTTATGAACAGGTTTCTGTGTTAGAATGACTACCACCATGTAGAAATGTAATGCAGGAAGTCTCTATTGATAATAAAACTCCAACATTACTCTGGTCCTTGGATGGTGTGTTGATCAGTATTTTAAGTCATTTATGTGGTTTCCCTTGAACAAAATTATAACACAAAATATATTTAAAGTTGAATGGAATGAAACAGGATGGCTTCTTGTTCCCTCAGCTTGGAAAGGAGCCAGCTAGGTGCAGACTGGCTGAGGGAGCAGCCCAAGGAAGGCAGAGAATTGTTAAATAGCTCAGTTTGCGTGTGTGTTTGTGGATGTGTGTGGTTAACTATGATGAGTTTTGTTAAGGAGGAAAGTTGTGTTTGCTGAGGCTGCTGAGTTTGGTTCAGGCCTGATCACTGTCAATCTTGAACATCAGGTGGTTCAATTTGAATCTTTCTTGAAGATGGAATCTGTTGGAAGGGTTTTGAGCAGGGCAGGATCAGACCAGACAGGGTTATTAGAAGAGTCCTTTGGAGGCAGAGAGGGGAATGAACTGGAGAAAGGAGTGGGGGCCTGGATTGCAGGACCAGGAAGGAGGCTGATGTGATGACACAGATGAGATGTCCTGAGTCTTGCAATAGATAAGGGATATTTTTAGGAAGGACACAAGGGGTGTGGTGGTGTGAATTTGATGATTGGATGTGAAGTGCAAGAGAGTGAGGAACTGAGGGCTGTTCCACTCTCTGCCTTGGTACCTGGAGCAGCCAGTGGGGCCCTCACAGGCAGGATGACCCTGGGGGAGAAGGAGGCGTGGGGAGATGCTTAGAATACTGACTACCATTACTCAGAAGAAAGCATGGCCCTCCCTCCTGAGCCAGGATTGTGGATTTTTTACCCATAAACACTTCCCTTGACTGACTTTCTTGTTTCTATGAGTTTCTATCTTTTTATTTATTGCCTTCCTTCAAAACCTCTGAGTCATTTCTGCCTCCTCAGTGCCACTTCCTCTCCTGGGCAGAACTCTCCATCTCATAATGTGAGTTCTTTCCCCAAGAACTGGGTGAGAGCATGGGTTGGAGGCCAAAAATAGTTTAAAAAGTTAACACAGACTCAGGGGTGTACAAGAAAATTTATACCATTGATCTCCCAGCAAAAGGAGATGATATTAACAAAGAAAAAATATTAGAAGAAATATGTAGTTGACTATTTCAGAGATTTGTTGAAAGTCACAAAAATATATGTTTGAGATGTTCAGCAAAAGAAAATAGGATAAGCTTTAAAAACCATGCCAACACACATTGTAACCATAATCAAATTTTTGAAAACCAAAGGAAAAAAAGGTTGAAAGCATCCATAGAAACATGCCATGAAACGCACAGAGGAAAAATGACTTGAACGATTACAGATTTCACATCAGAAACCATCAAGGTCTGAAGATATTACAATTATGAGAGACAAGAAGAGACAACCAGGAATTTTTCTGGATGTATTCTTCAGGAATGGAAGTAAGATAAAGTGATTCTGAGGGGAAGGAAGATTGAGAGAATTTGTTGCCAGTAGATCTGCTCTAAAAGATATAAGGTAAGTTCTTCAGGCAGAAAGAAAATTATTCTCAAGAGAAATTTGAAAATTCAAGCATAAATGAAGAGCAAAAGACGATAAATATCCAAGTAAATGTAACAGCATATTTTTCTCCTCTTAAGATCTTTAAAACGTGTTTGACTGTTGAAAGCAAAACTGATAACATTGTCTGGTAGAGTTTTAATGTGTGAAGATGAAACACAGAATAACTACAGCACAAAGCGGTGAGGGTGGAAGGACCTATACATGTAAAGACTCCTAGATTTCTCTTGAAAAGGTAAAATGTTAACACTCTGTGGATGGTTTAAAAGTGAAGGGATAAATATATTATGCAAACATTAATTAAAAGAGCTTAAGTGGCTGCCTAAGTTTCCCATTGCTGCTGTAACAAGTTATCACAAACTTAGTGGATTTAAACAACACAATTTTATCATCTTACTGTTCTTGAGGATGAATCAAAAAAATCAGTCACTGGGCAAAGTTGGGGTATCAGCAGGGGTGGTTGATTTTGGGGGATCTGCCATGAGAATCAGTTTCCTGGCCTTTTCCATCTTGCAGAGACTGCCTGTAGTGCTTGGCCCCTGAGCCCTTCCTTCCATCACTGCAACCTCTTGACTCCATCATCGCATTTCCTACTGCTGACTCTGATCCTCTTGTCTCGCTCTTACTGGCTCATTATTGTCAGGTGGAGGCTACAGTCCAGGTCCCCCATGTGGCTCCCTTGACATCCACTCTGTCACTCCTGGGGTCCTAACAGTCTTAGCCCATCTGCTGTCTTTTCTCCACTGTTTGGAGTGTTCTCATGTTCCTTGTATATACGAGGCCCAGTAGTTTTATTGTGCCTTATGGGTAGTTAGGGAGACATACTGCTACTTCCTCCTGGTCCAAAACTGGATGTCTGAAATGCTACTGATTTTTTTATATATTGATGATGTATCCAGTGACATTGGATCAATCCTCTTCAAATTAATTAATGGATGTTCATATTATTTTGGATTTTCCATGTACGAAATTTTGTAATCCATGAGTAATATGCTTTAATTCCATCTGTTCAGTGGATATCATGGTTTTTCTTTGCTTTATTTATTTGGTTGATTCTTACAGTTGTGCTGAATAGAAGAGGCCATAGTGAATATTCTTGTCTCATTCTCAATCGCAAGTGGAAAGATTTCAAGATTTTACCTGCAAAAATTATTTCTATTGTAGATTTTTAAAGATGTTTCAATAAATGATAGGAAATTCCCTTTTACTGACGAGGAGGTTTTTTCCATTATAAATGGTGAGGTATTTTATCAGAAGTTTTGAATCTGATGCTATTATCATTTTTATATTAATCATTTTATGTTTGAAATGTATTGATTGATTTGTTTTTTTAAAAAAAATTGGCACCTGAGCTAACATCTGTTGTCAATCTTTTTTTTTTTTCCTTCTTCTTCTTCCCAAAGCTGCCCACTATACAGTTGTTTATTCTAATTGTGAATGCCTCTGATTGTGCTAAATGATTTGAATATGAAACGAATCATGAATTTCTGAAAAAAACATACCAGCATGGTCATGATATATCGTCCATTTTATATATCACTTAGTGTTGTTTGAGAATATTTTGTTTAGGAATCTACAGCTAAGATGCTGTGAGAGAGCCTCCGGGGATTTTCCCATTTTGCAGTTTCCTTGTCAGGTTTTCATATCAGCTTTTTTTCTCACCTGATAAAATGTGTTGTGATAAATATTGCTTCCTTCACTATTTTTGAAAGAAGTTTAAGTTTGTTATGTGTATATATGTATGTGTGTCCATGTGTGTTTGTGTGTGTGTATCCAGGTGTGTGTATGTGTGTATTTCATAAGTGCATAAGTGTTCAGAAGCATTCACCAGTGAAGCTTTCCAGACTCAGAGTTCACTTTTTGGGAAAATTTTAATTAGAGATTCAACATATTTAATATGTAAGATAATTCGGATTTTCTACTTACTTTTATGTCCATCATTTTGGTAAATTGTATTTTTGAGCATTTTGTCCATTTCTTCTGCATTTTCTAATACATTGACATAAAATTGATCATAATTATCTGTTATCTACTGAACGTCTGTAGGATCTGTAATGCTATCCTGATGATGTAATGTGTGTCTTCTCTCTTTTGTCCTTGAGTGCTGTGACTAGGATTTATAAGTGTGATTAATATTTTCAAAGATGAGGTTTCTTGGCTTTATTGATTTTTCTCTATTTTTTAATTTTCCCTCTTTAGTAGCTAATGCTGTCTATTATTTCCCTCTTTCTACCTTCATTGGGAATAATTTGCTATTCTTTTTCTAAAGTCTTGGTGTGATAGCTTAGTTCATTGATTTTTTAATCCTTTTCTAATATTCATCTGTGATTCTTAATTTTCCCATTTCGTAGGTTTAATGTGAAATATTTACATAATCATTCAATTTAAAACAGGGTCTCATTTCTGTTTTGGATTTCTCGTTTCTCTCATGGATTACTGAGAAGTCTGCTGCTTTGTTCCCCAAATGCAAGGATATCAGTTATCATGACAGCAGAATCAGGTGAGTCCCAAAGAGTCCCAGAAGCTCCTGGTGGTCCATGTTAGGAGCCCAGGCTGGCTGGGGGTCATTAGCTGAGTGTCTACTGGGGACAGATCTTGTGCCTTCTGGGGTCTCTGCAGTCTGTCTCCCTGGAATGTGGGGTCCAGGTCCTTCATGGGCTAGTGGATGGCCAGAGCAGCGTACAGACTGGGCTCTGCTGGGGCCTTCTCTGACTGGGAGGAAAGGGGTGTCATCTCTTGTCTGAGGGTCAAGTGGTTCAGTTGGACGTAGGTCACATCCTGGGGGGCTTCAGATGCAGCAGCCTGGAGCAGGGGGAGAGGAGGGTATAGGTATGTGGCTGGTGTGGGGGAAGCCTGGGGTCCAGGAAAGATGGGACCCACCTGTCTGTCCCTCTGTCTGTCCTCTTCGTCCTGTCTATCTTTCATGTCCAGTGACTTCCCTGACAGGGGGAAAGGAGAGATGGCCACTCCCCACCTTGATCTTGAGTGGCTCACTTGGACATCCATCACTCCCTGGGCATCTTCATCCTTGGGATCCTGCTGGAGGGAGAGAGTGGGCTAGAAACAGTGTCTCCTAGATCTCTCAACTGACGTCCTTCAATCAATTGTCTACACTGCTGCCAGAGTGAGATCACTTTCCTGGTGGAATCTTCAGGGACTTCCTAAGCTTATCCTAACATGCTATTTCTCACTTATTTGGCTCCAGCCACGCAGGCCATCTTCCTGAAAAAGCATGTTGCTGTATCAGGACCCTTGAACCTGCTGTTCCTTCTACCCCTCCAAGCATTCTATCCCCTTTCCTTACTTATTTTCCTTAACATCATTGTGCACTCTAGGACCATGCCCACATATTTTCATGTTGTCTCTCACCCATGAGGTGAGCTCAAGGATTGTGGAGAAAGTTTTTCTCACTGTTGTAGATGCAGCACCTGAATGGAGCCAGGTAAACAGTGAGCTCCCTGTGCACACGGTTGGGTGAATGAAAGAAGGGGAGCCTAGGGGACTTGTGGGTGACTCACTAATTCATGCATCCTCTTGGGACCTGGGGGTGAGTCCAACAACCAGAAGGCCAGACAGAGGATGAGGAATCAAGAAAGGAGACCATGTAGGAGGGGTCACGAGGTCATAGAAACCAGGAGGAGTGAAGTCACAGCAGGACAACCCAGGTGCCCGAGAGGAGAGGTCAGTGTGGGATGCTGCTGAGAGCCGGGTGATGTGAGGACAGCAAGGTGTCCCATGGATTAAGTTTGGCAACAGGAAGGTACCTGGTGGCCTGGACAGGGCAGGGGTCTCACCTGATGGTGAAGCTCCACCCCCTCCTCAGGCTGTGTGTCCTTCACGGCAGCATCTGCTGGGGCAGAACAAGGGGTGTGTCTCTTGTCAGGATTCCCTGAGGTCTCTCAGGGCTGCAGGCCCCTCTGCTCCCAGATGGGCCACTGAGGTCCAGGGGTGTGGAGATGGCCCGAGTCACTCAGAATTCAGTCTTTCTCACCCCGAATCCCCAGACCCTCCCAGCCTATCTCCCCATGGCCCACTGAAATCTCTGTCCCCACCCCCAGGGAGATCCCTCCTCTTCCTCTCACAGAGGGTCTCTTCCTGGGCATCAGCAGCTGGGCTGGAGCTGGGGGAGGAGACGGGAGTGTTAGGGGCAGAGAGGGGGCCGAGGGCGGGGTGGGAGTCTGCGGTCTTCAGGGCAGGAATTACCTGATCTGCAGGCCTCTGTCCTTGGGATCTGGGTCTGCAGCCCCTGAAGGAAGCTGGAGATCAGCCTGTCTCTGGGCTGGGTCAAGACGGACAGAGTCTCAGCCCTGGGAGGTGATGACCACCCGCCCTCCACATGTGATTCAAGAGGAAAGAAGGAAACCTTGACACATACTTGTCTGTATGTTTCAATGTTTCATGAAACTGAAAAGGTGGAAGAATATCTTAAATGTGTATGTGTGCTGTATCAAGTGTTTCTATAGTATTTTGTGATTTGAGATTCTAGAAAAGTCTTTTTCTAGGCTGACTTTCCCGTCTATTTGGTTTCCCTCTGGCTAGTGCCCTAAGCCCACCTGCTCCTTTGACCAAGGTCACCCTGTTCCCTACTCACCTGATGTCCTGAGTTTGCCCTGACGCTGGCGTTGAAGGAGGAGGAAGAGGAGGAGGGAGAGTAGCAGCAGGATGAAGGCCACGGAGATCCCGATCACAGCCTTCAGGTACCACTTGAGATCTTGGGCACCAGTGATGTCAAGAATGAGTGACTGATGCTATTTAATTGAGTGCCTACTGTGTGCCAGGCGTGTGCTGGGGTTTGTGCATTCATCTCCTCTAACTCCCAACAATCAACCACAACATAGGGCTTCCACTCCCACCCACTCATTTCACAGATGAGGAAACTGTGGCACCAAGAGGTAAATGAAACATCTTGGAAAACCCAGCCTGAAGTGGCAGAGCTGGGACCAGAATTCAAAGGTGCTGATTCCAGACCTTGTACTTTCCATTCCATCTGAGCACCCTGAGGTGAAGGGAAAGGGCCTGAATGCCCCAGACCCTTGTCCTGCCCCTCTCCTACCCATACAATTTCACTGCACACCTGACTCCACTGGGAAAAGTAAATCCTCAGGGCCTCCTGGGTATCAGGATGGAGGTGAGGGGGGCTTCTTCTCCCCACTTCAGCCAGGATGCCCCTCCCCCAGGCTGGACCCCAACATCTCCCTCTGCCGTGACTGCCCCACTCACCATCCACCCAGCCTAACAGCCCTGGAGCCCGGTGGATCCCCCATCTCTGCCTGACTCCCAGCCCCCTGCAGACAAGCTGTGCTGAGAGAGGAACTAGGAGTCAGGTCAGCTGAGTCTCAAGACAAGCCTGGAGAAACTGTGAACTCTCTGGACAGAGGCCCCTGTGACTCACCAGATGTTAAGTTGAGCCCTGTGACTGGGGGGTTTTGGTCCCCAGAGGGTCCTGTGAGAAAGGACAAGAGGACATGAGGGTGTGCAGGTTCTCCAGAGACCCTGTCTCTGTCCACACTCTTCTCTTGCATCTGCCCTGTGGTCCCCGGGTCTCTCCCTCTGCCTACCTGGAGGATTCTGGTGATGAGGATGTGGGAACGGGCTGGCATGAGAGAGCCTTCTTTCCCTACTACACTCTGAAGGGCAGATCCCTCTCTGGGCGCCCCTTCCTCAGAGCCCCCTCACTCCCATCCCAGTCCAAAGCTTTCTGGGGACAGGGCCTTGAGCTGAGTGACTCAGAAAGGACAAGGTCAGGGCCCCTCACCTGAGACCACGAGTTCCAGGGGATCACTGGGGTGTGACAACAGGTGGCCAGCAGTGCTGTATGAGCTATAACACCTGTAGGTCCCCCCGTGGGCTGAGGTCACAGGACTCATGGAGAATAGGGCCTGGTACTGCTGAGCTTGGTACTTTGATCTAAGACGCAGTGGGGGATCCATTGCCCCCTCCTTGGACAGAAGGAAAGTGTCCCTCGGGCTCCGTGTCTGACACAGCAGGGTCACGTTCTCTCCTGAGGCCACTGTGGGGCCTGGTTGCATCGAGAGGGATGGTTTGTCAAGCAGTACTCCTAGAGAGATTAAGTGTCAGTGAAGGGCTGCACTTTGTTATGAACTAAGTCCCCAGGCCTTTCTTTGAGGACTCTCATCATCTCTGTCTGTTTTTTTTTCTTAGTCTTTCCCTACCCATCCCATCTCTCTGTCTCCATCACTCTCTGGGAACCCCACATCCTTCTTTCCAGCATCACCAACTGGAGCTTTCCCCCTGGAAGAGTCTGTGCAGAGTCTGGGTCCCTGATGGAATCCACTGGCTCCTCACCTGCCACCAGGATGTCCAGGGGGTCGCTGGCGGCTGACCACTTGGAGGAGAGCTTGTGTCCACCATAGCATCTGTACTGGCCCCCATGGGACCAGCTCACAGGGCCCAGGGGAAAACCAGCCTGAGAGCGTCCATTCTGGGACTGTTGGCTAAGGCGCTGGGGAAGGTCATGTCCCCCCTCCTTGGACAGAGCAAATCTGTCATAGCTGACATCAGAGAGACACTGGAGGGTCAAGTTCTGTCCAGAGGTCACGATAGGGCCCTGCTGGCTCAGGAGGGAGGGCTTCCCAGACACACCTGAGAGAAAAACCTCATGTAGATTGTCAGGGCTGATTCCTCCCATAAACCCCCTTTTCCATCCTGGACCTCAGGCCTCACTATCTCTCACCTTGTGTGTCTCTGCTCCAGGTGACACCCCTGCTGCCCTCACCCCACCCTCTCATCTGGGGCTATCCTTGAAGTATAGACCCCTGTCTGTTGCCTTAAAATATGGATTGGGCAAGGGTAAGACGTCCTCACCTGGAACCAGGAACTCCAGGGGGTCACTGGGGCGTGAGCACACCTGGGGTTTGTTCCTGTCACAGCCATAGCACCTGAATGTCCACCTGTGGCTTGGGGTGACAAAGCCCACAGGAAACAGAGCGTGGGATTGCCCATTGGGCTTTGGCTGTGAGTCCAGGGTCCAGGAGGGCTTGTATTCTCCTTCCTTAGTCAGAATGAACCTGTCAAATCCCAGCCATGAGCCACACTGTAGGGCCACTTTCGCTCCTGAGGTCACCACAGGGCTCGGCAGGGCTGAGAGGGTGGGTTTGCTGTAGATTCCTAGGAGAGGAGGAGGCAGCGTGTTAAATGGGGCTCACAACTCCCTCCTATCCCCCACAGCTGGTCTGAGAGAGGGGACACATCCCTGAGACCAGACCCCCATCCTGAGGGTAGACCCTAGGGCTGGGACCCCTGAGCGTCCTCTTACCTGTCACCACCAGCTCCAGGTTATCACTATGCTCTGACCAGCCAGTGGGGCTGATATAGTAACAGACATATCTCCCTGCATATTGCTCTGCCATGTATGGGATGGAGAGCCTGACCTTTTCCTTCAGCTCTAGTGGTTGTTGTCTGTCCCAGAGCACTGAGACTCCCTCTCTATACAGTAGATACTCCCGGGCTTCCAAGGTCCCCTGACACCAGATGGTCACGGGCTTCCCCCTGGGTATCACAGAGCCTGGCTCAGCCCAGATGGTGGGTTTGTGGAGGGTCCCTGGAAGGAAGTCAGAAGCTGGGTCACAACACATTCCCCACGCCACCCCGAGTTCCCCAGTTCTCACAAGACCATCCCAGACAGTCCCCATCTCTCAGCCCAGAAGTGCTGTTCTCCCTCCCCAGCTCCTGGAAGTTGTCTCTTGTCTCCAGTGAGGACCTGGGATCTGGGACACCAGGGAACAGACTCACCTGCCTGCACTGGGGTCCTCAGTCCCACACTCAACCCTGGAAGAGAGCTCCCTGTGAGAGATTTGCCCCTGAAGCTGAGCAGAACACCTCCTCCCCATGAGCCTCCTGAGTCCTGAGGTCCCCTGACAGACCAGGTCCTGGCTGTGGGGTGGGTCCCTCTAAGACTGGGGCTTCCCTTCCTCCTCCTCAAATCTCACCAATGCAGAAGAGAGCTATGAGGGCAGAAGTCATGGCGTCTCCTCTGGGTTCCTCTGGTATGCTGGCAGAGGAGACCAGGGTACCCGGAAGGAAAGACAGATGCACGAGTTGTGAACACTCAGAGACTGGTCCTCCCAGTCATGGGGTTGTCATGTCAGCAGCCCCACAAGAAGAGGAAGTGCCCCTCCCAAGGCCTGGGGCTGATGTTGTACCAGGCTCTCTGGAGACATTTTAAATAGAAATGGTGTCTCCCCTGATCTACATTGTCCGCCTGATCTGGACTCATCTTACCAAGGGACAAGACTTCACAGCAGACACACCCAGTGTCTTCCTGAAATGCCCCTTCCAGGTAAAGGTGACCCAGGGGACATCATTCCTTTTCAGATCCTCCCCCATGAGGTATCCTTCATCCTCAGCCCACACATCAGAATATCCCTGTGGGGTCCTCACCATGGACACTGATCATCCAGGCCCAGATGCTGCATGGAAGATGCAGGTTCTTGCTGCCTGCAGAGCTCAGATCAGCAGAGACACACGCTCAATGTCTAATTGTACAGTTATGGTCGAGGTCATTGTGAGAATGAGCACAAAGGAGAAATACAGTGAAATAAGGGAAGGAAACATCACTCCTCTCATGGCCCAAGAGTGTGGGCTTTCGTTCTATCACAGCCCAATTCACAGACTTTTATTTTTTTTGCAACAACATCCAGCCCCATCTTCCTGGAAACAAACCTCTGAGTCATTCTTACCTCCTCAAACCCCTTGTTTCCTTGGGCAATATCGCCTCCTCATCCTGTAGTCCTGTCTTCAGCTTCAGGGATCAATGAGTGGGTCAGTGCTCCGATTTTGGGACAGAGATGATTTTTATTTAAATATTTCTCCAACATGCACAGCCCATTTGATGTTGAGCTTTAATGTCCAGTCTCTGAGCCTTGGTATCCTCATTGGCAGCATATTGTCATGAACTCCACTCCTCAGAGTGTTTGTTGGCCAGTGGTGTTGGGTTCATGAGAGGGATAAATCAATTTCAAGGCCAGGTTAAGACATGACTGGGTTGGACCAGGAAGGAATCATGGATTCAGACTCCACAGTCAAGTGGATGATTGCTGTTCCCACCCAAGATCTCTCTTCTGCTCTTAACGCTGATAAATGTAAATTACAATATTTCTGAAATACGTAGCCACTCACAAATGCAAAAAAGATAAACAAAGTTCCAAAGATGGAGAGGGAACCATAGCAAAGCATAGAGAAGAAAGCTGAATGGCCACTGGTGCCTGAGACCATCAAGGAGTCCTGGTGGGGAGGTCATCTGTGTGGACACAGAAAGTGATCCCAGGTTCTCACAAGAAGGGAAGGGTCAGGGCTCCAGGTGAAGGTTGGAAGCTGTGGCTCCCCCTTCTCTATGTTTCTAGGTGGGCACTGAAATATCTTCCCACTGCCCAGAGCCCATGGTCAGCACTGAGCAATCTCCACTGTGTGGCCTGAAACAGATTGAATCCAGTGTTTTCAGTCCTAGGCATCTGGCCCACATGTGAATGTGAGGCTCCCATTGGGCCATCCCTGCCAGGCACAACCCTGAGCAGGTGCTAAGTTTGAGAGACTGGATGCCATGGGGCAGGAGCAGCTTCAACAGTTCCCCATTGCCAACCTGAATCCAGGACAGCCCTGGGAAAACCCTCTCTGGAAGATCAGGTGTGTGGGAGCAGAGCCTTCTAAGAAGAATGGACAGTCGAGTTGTCCTAATCATGATGAACATGCTGTGAGAAACAAGCTACTGATTAATGGGATTGTCATATGCAAGAAATAGGGTCAATAGGAAAATAGGAGAGTAATTTTAAATTGTGAGTTTAAATATCTGTAACATAAAGGGAGAAATTGAATTTTTGATGCAATAACACGGATCGTTTTCATAGAATAAGAAACTATTTTAATGAGTAAGAAATTTTAGAGATGAGAAATCCAGTAGAATTAAGACATTGAAAAAAATTCATCCCTCATGGACAAGGCAGCTTAAGGCCAATTATGAAAATGGAATGTAATAATGAGGGAGTTTTACAGAATGCCATGCAGAGAGACAAGACATGGAAATTTAAGATTCAAGGGTAACAGAATGAGGAGGACCGATGTCATAATTTTTGTAAGTGTCAGGGGAAAGAAGGGAAATGATGTCTAGCAAGAGCTCAAGAGATAAAGAATTGAACTTTTTACAGAGATGAGGAAAGACTAAGTGCTAGGAGGCATATAATTAAAAATGACATTTTTGTCTTGACCCTTTAGGTAAATGAAGAAAGTGAAGGTAGATTTAAATATATATATATATATATATATATATATATATATATATATTACACTGAATTGTACACTTTAAAATGGTCAATTTTCTTTTACGTGAATTTCAACTCAAAAGAAAAATTTGAGGAGGACTGTCCTGGAGCCCTATGAAAAGTCCTAAAATTATTTCCTAAAGAAAATGCAAATAACCATCAATAGAATGACAAGCTCTTGGGACCAGACTTCCCCCATAGAAAAAGAGATGCCAGAAGAGATTGGAGAAATACTTTCCAGGAATTAGGAGTCTGTGGAGAATTGTATATGGAGCCAAATTATTTTTAAGGGACAAAGGAGAAACGGTCAGCAGGGGCAAGTCCCCAAGCAGGAGACTCCGACCTGAATCTCATAGGTTAAACCCACCACGTGGGGCCATGTTTTCATGAGAGACAAGAAGAGCTTTAGGGGGATGGATCCTTGATGGATTTTTGTCTCCTAGCACTTTGAACCCTACACTTTATTTGAAATAAGAAAATGTTTCCAAGTAACTTGATAAAGAGAACGAGAGTGAAAGAAGGCATTTCTGGATCTTCAAGTTCTTAGATATTTTACTATTTTCCCACTGAGCCAAAAGAATACTAAGTGATGCAGTTGAGTTAGGCAAGCAATGAGCCCAAAATGGAAAAAGTGAGATGCAAGGGTGACTAAAGGAATGACGAGTAAAGGAAAATTCTACAAACACACACACACACACACACACGCTCATGGACACACAGTTGCACACATGCACACATCTATTACATGAAACAATTTTTTTCATCTCTATTAAGGTATAGTTGACAAATAAAAATTGTTTATATTGAAGGTGTACAACATGATGTTTTGATATGTGTATGGATTGTGAAATAATCAGCATAATCAAGCTAACTTCCACATCCATCACCTCACAGAGTTACCGTTTTTTGCATGTGTGGTGAGAAAACCTAAGATCTACCCTCCAAGCAAATTTCAAGTACACAGAAGAGTATTGTTAACTGTAGTCCCATGAGTGTACCTTAGATCTCCACCACTCATTCATCTGCGTAACTGAAACTTTGCACCTCTTGGCCAACATCTCCCCATCTCTCCCTTTCACCAGCCCCTGGCAACCACCATTCCACTCTGGTTCTATGAGTTTGACTATTTTAGACTCCATATGTAAATGAAACTATGTTTTATTTGTCTTTATCTTGCTTATTTCACTTAGCATAATGTTCTCCAGGTTCATCCATGTTGTCACAAATGGCAGAATTTCTTTCTATTTAAAGAATGAATAGTAGTATTCCATTGTATATATACACCTCATCTTCTTTATCCATTCATCCGTTGATGGGCATTTAGGTTATTTCGATATCTTGGCTATTATCAATAATGCTACAATGAACATAGGAGTGCAGATATCTCTCTGATATCCTAATTTCATTAGTTAGGAAATATACTCGCAAGCAGGATTTCTGGATCATACGGTGGTTCTGTTTTTAATTTCTTGAGGAACCTTCATACTGTTTTCCAAAATGTCTGCACCAATTTGCCTTCCGACCAACAGTACACAACTTTCCATCCTCATTTTTGCCAGCACTTGTTGTCTCTTTTGTTTTTGGTAGTTGCTATTGTAACAGGTGTGAGGAGATATTGTGGTTTTGCTCGGCATTTTCCTGATGATTAATGAGGTTGAGCACCTTTTCATATACTGATTGGCCATTTGGATGTCTTCTTTTGAGAAATTCCTATTCAGATCCTTTGGCCATTTTTAAATTGGTTTATTATTGTTATTATTATTATTATTATTATTATTATTATTGCATTGAGTTATACGAGTTCCTGATATAGTTTGAAAACTAACTCCTTATCAGATATATGGTTTGGAAATATTTTCTCCCATTCTGCAAATTGCCTTTCCATGTTGTTAATGGTTTCCTTCGCTGTGCAGAGGCTTTTTAGTTTGATGCAATCCCATTTGTCTATTTTTGGTTTTCTTTCCTGTGCTTTCAGTGTTATATCCCCCCAAAAAAATCATTGTCCAAATAGATGTCAGAAGCTTTTCACCTATGTTTTCTTCTGGTAGTTTTATAGTTTCAGGTCTTAAGTTCATGCCTGTGGAAATTAATGAAACAAATATTAACCAATCTGGAGTCTGGAAGGCCTGTAGGTGGAGCTCTCATTCCCTATCATGCATTGTCAATTATACCAAAAACGGAAGAGAGGAAGCCTGCATCTTCCACAGGAAGTAAAACTATTTTACTATCGAAGGGAGATTTTTCTCTCCTGGCCAGTGAAAAACTCCACAGAACAGCAAATGAAAAGCTATTGCCGCCCTCAACTGTTTCATTTTTCCAATGGATTTTCATCTAGAACAGCCTCTCCTTACTCCCCGTTTTTCCTTTATAAAGGCAGCTCCCCTCCTTCGTTTGCTGAATTTTCCTATGGCTCACCATAGCATGCACAACCTGGACTGCAATTCTTTTGACTTTTCCCGAATAAACTTATCCTGAGGCTAAAATAACAGGGAGATTTTCTTTTTAAGTTGACAAGACTTTAATCCATTTTGAGTTGGTTTTCACCTGTGTTGTGAGCTGGGGTTCCAATTTCATTTCTCTGCATGTGGGTATCTGTTTTTCTCAATACTATTTATTGAGGAGCCTATTCTTTCATGATTGTGTACTCTTAGTACCCTTCTGCAAGATTAGTTCACCTAAAATAAGGACAACTATATTGAATAACTTGTCAGGCAACCCATTGATCTCCATTATATACATACATACACACACACACACACACACACACACATATATATATATATATAAAATAGATGTTATATATATATATGATATATATATCATCAGTTAATGGAGATTTCTTTTTCTTTCCTTTGGTAGTGTAATATGTTCCTGATTCTCCATGTTTCTTGTAGCTTTGCTTTGGTGTCTGTGCACTGGAAGAAGCAGGCACCTCTTCCAGTCCTTATGGTCTGTTTCTGGCAGAAGAAGACCGCCAATCAGCCCAGTTACAGCTTCTGGGAGCCTCTTAAAATGTTTTCTGTGGAAATGCACACTCCGCTCCTCTCCCGCCCTCTTGGAGGAGTAGTCTCAAGGCTGTGCCATTTCTGAGAGCCCATTTCTTCTTTCTTGGCTGCCCCAGGTGCACCTGTCATCTTGTGCTCTGAGGTAAGACATCTCTAGGTCTCTGGGGCAGTGCCCTCAGATGCAGCTTTGCACACTTTTTTCTCTGAGGGAGGAATCCTGGGCTGAGCTGATCTCTCAGAGGCTTGGGGGAGGGGTGACATGGGAAAAGTGAAACTGCTCTTTTTATCCATTTGTAAATTGGTTCTTCTTGGTTTTATGCTAGTCTGAGGTGTTGCAACTTCTTAACTCCATTCTGGAGTTCTCATAAAGGTGTTTTGGCCAAAATATTGTTTTACCAGTGCTTCTGTTGGGGAACAGAGGGCTGGGACTTCCTATTCCACCATCTTGCTGACATCACTGGAACAAAATACTGATTAAAGTTTCTATAATGTATCACAGTGACACCAGAAATGGAAAAATAGGACAGATAACAAATATTCACAGAAAGCAGAATGAGAAGAGTAAACAGACATCTATCACAGTTTCAGGATGAAAGAAGTGAAAATGGTATCAGGGAAACTTGAAGAGAGAGTGGTTGAAATTTTTACAGAAATGAAGAAAGAACATGGATTTAAAGTGCATGAATTTGTAAATGAAAATCACATCTTTACTCTGGCAGAGAACATTGAGAATAAGCTAAAAAAAATAATTCTAAAACTACTGGAGAAAATGCAAATGCCCCACAAGCTCATTGGGACTGGACTTCTCAAGAACAAAAACAAGTGACAGAAAATACTGGAGAAATACCTTCAAGGTATTAATTGTGAGTACAGAGTTCTATCCTGAGCCTAGTTCTTATTAAGGGGCAAAGGTGAACTCTCAGTAGTGGATGAATCCTTAAACATAAAGAGACTGGAGGAATATCTGACATATTGGGACTCAAGTCTCACACGTTAAACCCATCATGTCAGGCTGCATTTCTGTGAGGCATAAGGAGGGCATTGGTGAGCAAATTTCTTAAATACCAGATTTTTTTCACTCTAACAAGTTGAATCTTCTCCTTTACCAAGTACCATGATAGAGAGAGAACATTAATATGAATCAGGCATTTTTAGAGATACAAGGATGTAGATGTTTTTGCATGCACACTCTCTCTGAAAGTAATACTAAATGATATAAATCAGTGAGAAGAATAAGAAACCCAAAATGGAGAAAATGAGATGCTACTGTGAACAAAATAAATTGACAGTACATAGAAAAATTAGTAAGCAATTGATATGTACATATATGTATATATGCAAGAACGTACAATTCTGCCAATAATCTGAATGAGTAAGGGAATGGATTCTCCTCGCTGGAGCCTCCAGAAAGGAATTCAGCCATGTCAGCACCTTGATTTTAGCCAGATTAGACATTTTCAGAGTTCTGACTACAGAAGCATAAGATAATAAATTTGTGTTAAGCTGCTAAATTTGTGGTCATTTGCTACAAACACAAAAATACTTCTGAAAGATCAAGAATTGATATTTCATATTTTTAAATAAACTACTAAGAAGAGATAACGGTTACGAACTTTCACTCAACTAATCACATATCCTTGAAACATACAAAACATAAATAGATATATAATGAAGGATTTGAACAAACATTTATCAGAATAATATATAATATCTGATAGATTAAGTAGGCACATATTTTCCATGAGAGTTGAATGAGAATTAAATCTTCACCTGAAGTGCATATATGATAAAGCTTTCAATTGTGTATATAGTATGCATAACTTTTATGGACATATTTCTGTGATATATATTGCAACAAGTGGGAATGCTCATTTCTAAAGCACGTGTTGAACAAAAAATATTGACTACTTATTAGACAACAAAGTGTCTTTTTCTCTCCAAACTGGTTTTGTACATACCATGTTTCCTGATTCCAGTGCAATTTAAAAAGCAGTCAAGAATGAGAATACATTAAGAAAAAAGTACTTTGGAAACAAAATCCTGATTATTTATGAGGTATGGGATCACACAAAATTGAATTTGCCAAATATTACTGAAAAAAGTGTCAATGACATTACTACATATCAAAGCACATAGGATGTAAAGAAAGATGACAAGAAGGAGAGGAAAAATGACAGAACAAAAATTACCAGTATCAAGAATAAGAGAGAGTCAGCCCGGTGGCACAGCAGTTAAGTTTGCACGTTCTGCTTTGGTGGCCCGGGGTTCACCGGTTCGGATCCCGGGTGCGGACGTGGCACCGCTTGGCAAGCCATGCTGTGGCGGATCTCCCACATAAAGTAGAGGAAGATGGGAACGGATGTTAGCTCAGAGCCAATCTTCCTCAGCAAAAAGAGGAGGATTGGCATTAGACGTTAGCTCAGGGCTAATCTTCCTCAACAACAACAACAAAAAAAGGATGAGAGGCATCACTACCAATCCTGCAGACTTTAAAAAGGATAATAAAGAATTATTACAAACAAATTTATGCCAAGAAATTTCACAACTTAGATAAAATAGACAAATTCCTTGAAAGAAACAAATGACCAAAATTTACTCAAGGATAAATGTATTGTGTAAAAATCCCTATGTCTATTAAATAAATGGAATTGACACTTAAAAACCTTTCCATGGAGAAATCTCTGGCCCAGATGGGTACACTGTTGATTTCCACCAAATATTTGAGAAAGAAATAATGCCAATTCTATACAAAAAGCTTCCAGAAAAGGCAGTAGCACTTTTTAACTTATTATATGAGACTGGCATTATCCTGATACCAAAGCTAGGTGAAGAAATTACAAGAAAGAGAAAACTACAGAACAACATCGATCATAAACATAAATACAAAAATCTTCAACAAAATATTAGGAAATAGAATGCAGCAATAGGTCATATGTCATTTCTTTCATTGGTGTTTTGTAGTTTCCTGTTCAGAACCTTCACATATTTTGTTCAATATATTTCATAGTATTTCATGATTTTTACTGTTACTATAAATGACATTTTGATGCCAATGTCAACTAGTTTATTGTTAGTATATAGAAATTGAATTAAAAGCTATTTACCTTGTATCTTGCAACATTAATAAAGTCATTTATAGATTGATGTTGGTTTTTTTGCATATTCTCTAGGATTTTTGTGTAGATAATCATGTAAGCTGAGAATAAAGACAATTTTATTTCTTCCTTTTTAACATATTTGCCTTTTACTACATTTTCTAATCTTATTGCCTTGGTTAAATCTCCAGTACAATATGGAATAGATGTGATAAGAAGAAATATCTGTGACATGTTCCCAATCTTAGAGAAAAGCATTTGCTCTTTCACCATTAAGTGTGGCATTAGCTGTTGGTTTTTTAAAATGCTACTTATTACATTGATGAAATTCTCTTCTCTTCTGAATTTTCTAAGAGTGATTTCATGAAAGGGTGTTGGATTATGTCAAGCATTTTTTAATGAGATATTTGTGTCTTATTTGTCTACTGATATAGTAAATTGCACTGATTGATCTTCAAATGCTAAACAAACCTTGCATTCCTGTCTGAAATGCCACGTGATCATGGAATATAATCCGTAGCACATAGCTGTATGGCAAATCTCTGTAACTTATTAAACTTGCATAATTGAAACCTAAACTTAGAAGGGGTACTTCTAGGTAATATAGTAATTTTGAGTTTAAGGTTTTAATGAACTGCCAGACTCCTTTCTAGAGCGGCTGAATCATTTCAAATTCCCAGCAGCAATGTATGTGGATTCAGCTTTCTCTTCATCCTCATCAACACTAGCTGTCTTTTTCAAATTATGTCCAATCTAATGGGTTTGAAGTAGTAACTCATTGTAGTTTTATTTGCATTCCCCTAATTGCTAATGAGTTGACCATCTTTCATATTCTTGCTGTACATTTTACATCTTCTTTGTAGAAATATCTATTCAAGCCATTGGACTATTTTTGAATTGGGTCATTGTTTTTGGTTGTTGGATTAAAAGTATTATTTATGCTTTTATAAAGAGTACTAAATACTAGGCCCTGGATATTGGATACTAGACTCTTATTAGATATTTGATTTGAAAATATATTTTGCAATTTTGTAGGTTGTCTGTCACATTCTTGATAAATATTTTAAAATTTAGCGATGTTCAATTAGTCTATTTTTTTCTCTGCTCCTTGTCCTTTAATTCTTCTCTAAGGAACTACTGTCAAGTCCAAGGTTGAGAAGATTGACTCTGTGTTTTTCTCTAATAGTATCATAATTTTAGCTTCTACATTGATTAATTTTGAGATAATTTTTGCATATGATGTGTAAGGTCCCAGCTTCCTTCTTTTGCATGTGGATATCTAGTTTTCTCCATACAATTTGTTGAAGAGACTATTCTTTCCTCATTGAGTGGTCTTGACACCTTTGTCAAAAGTCAATAGCTCATATGTATGGGTTTATATCTCATCCTTCAATTTTATTTCATGCAGCTCTATGTCTGTCCTTATGCCAACACCACACTGTTTTGATAACTCGGGATTTGTAGTAAGTTTGAAAGCCGGAAGCATGAGTTCTCCAACTTATTTCTTCTTTGCTAAGATTTTTTAGCTATTGTGGGTCTTTTGCACTTACCTTCACTTAGAGAAATGGATTTTTCACTTCTGCAGAAATGGCCTTTGTGCTTTTGAAAGGGATTGTGAAAGGGATTCTACAGATTGCCTTGGAGAGTACTGCCATCTTTACAATGTTAAATCTTCCAAGCCAAGATCCTGGAATGTCTTTCCATTGATTTAGGTCTTTTCATATTTCCTTCAGCAGATTAAAACAACAATAGCAATAATACAGTATATAAGTGTTGCGCTTCCTTTGATAAATTCATTCCTGGGTATGCTTTCTTTTGGATGTTGTTATGTGTTGAATTGCATCACCTAAAATGGTATGTTGAAATTCTCAGTTCCAGTGTCTGTGAATGTGACTTTTTTTGGAAATAGGGCCTTTGCAGACGTAATCAAGTTAAGATAAGATTGTAATTAACTAGGCTGGGCCCTAATCTGGCATTTCTTTTGCCCTTTTCAGAAGCAGAGAGTGGGCACATAAGGAGAAAGTCATTGAAGAAGAGGATACACAAGGAAATGTCAGCCATGTGAAGATGGAGGCAGAGATTGGAGTCATGCTGCCACAAGCCTAGGGGAGTCTGGGGCCAACAAGAGCTAAGAATAAACAAGGAAGGATTTTTCCCTAGAGACCCTATAGTGAGAATGGGCACGTTGGACACCTTGATTGTGGACTTCTAGTCTCTTGAATTGTAAGAAAATCCATTTGTTTTAATCTACCTGGTTTGTAATAATGTTATGACAGTCCTAGGAAACTAATAGAATAGAGAAATGTATAGTGTTTGCAAGACTGCTCTCTGGTGTCTGGCAGCCTGGTCTCGTTCAGGGATCTTTCGCTCTGTGACTCTAAACATGCTGCAGGATCTCTGAACCTTGACTTCCTAATCATGCAATGTAAATTAAATTAGTAATTTCCTCATGAGATTTATATGAGGATCAAATTATTTATTACATTGAAAACTTTACAAACTGCATGCCACCTTATTATTTGAAGGATATTTAACGTCATCATAGAGATATTTCTATGAAGGTAGCATGAGACTCTGCAGCACCATGATCCATGTCTGGTCCCTACGGCACTGTGGGTGGTCCAGGTACAGATGGGATCTGTGTGAGGACACAGTTCCCTGTTCAGCCTGAGGACAGAAGCAGAGAGTAGAAGAGTGGGCTATGGAGGCCCCTGGCCTGTCATCTCTACCTCCAGGGGCACTTTCTGTTGGGGGCATTTGCAAAGCCTGCAGTCATTGTGCACATGGAGTGATTGGGGACTGCTGTCTTGCTCTTGGATCTCAATGTGCCTGGTTATACTGGAGCTCAACGTGTCCCTTTCTCCAGGCATAGATGTTCACAGGATCATTGCCATGGAAAAATGTCTGGAAAATCTGGAATCTTGGTGCAGGGAGGGCCCTGGAAGAAATGAGAACCTCTCTTCAAGGGGCCCTACTTTTTTCTCCTTTCCAGAAAGAAGTGTCAGTTATTTCAGGGCCTGTCAGTGGAGTTATTTTTTGGAATGATTTCTAACTCTCAAATTTCATCTCCGTTTAAAGACTACAATATCAAGGCTTAGAAATATTGTGTCTGTTCTTCAAGGTCATATCTCCAGTGAGTTTCCATCTGTGAATGGAATCCAGATCACGCAATCCCCAGAGTTCAGCACCTCCTTACACAGCTGCCTTCATCAAAGTTACAGAGACTGGGGCTGAGACAGAAACCAGGACTGACCGTGAAGCTGTGGGTGAGGGTCCTGCCAGCTATTCAAGGCAATGCCTGGGTAGGACTGAGTTGGGAGGAAGTGAGCTGGAATGGGCAGAAGATAGAAGACAGGCTCATTTGTAAATAGACAGTTTCCTTGAATCAGTGAATTTTAGGCAACTTAATTCATGACCCTGAAATCCTCTTTACAAAGGAGGAGATGAGCCTCACTTAATAGTTATGTGGTGAAGATTCAGCAGAGGAGTGTGTGCAGTACCCATCCCCGGTCCTGGCACCCAAGAGGCTCTCAGAAAATGCTCATCAGCACAACAATGTGCAATAACTGGATTCCCCATTGCTCTTTGCAGGGCAGGCTTCACGGGTGGTGAGCTGTGTGCCTGGATATGCCTCAAAACTGTGTGAATGTTCTGCTGTCACCATCTTGAAATTTGCACATGAGGCCCTGAATTTTCATTTTGCACTGTGCCCCACAGACTGTGTAGCCAGTCTTGCCTCCATCATTTTGTTTTTTATTGGCTTGGATTATTTTGTTCTGCCAACTTTTTCTTATGTCTCAGCTGAATGGTGTCGAAAATGGGGAATTCTTGGGTCTTGGAACTGAGAGAGGGACCAAATTTGCACAAATGAAAGAGGAAGGCAGCAAGGGAAGATGCAGGCTTGATTTACTTCAGATTGCAGTGTGTGTGGGAAATGAACCTCATTCTCTCAATTTTCCATTTACAATCCATCCATTCAACATTCTGATCAGTCAAAATTTATCTAGAAATGTCAACATATTCACACAATTTGCCAAGCATGAAAACAAAAATATGTGCTTAACTGAAGTGGATCCTGTTCTTGATTCATACTGGTCTTGGGGATGTGATGGACATCAAATAATTAATTACAACCTATATGTAATTATACACTATGACATATGTTGTGTGGAATAAGTCCTTGAAGATTGGATATTAGACAATAGAGGATCCTAACTAGTCTGGGCATCATGGAAGGTCAACCTCAAGAAGGTGAAGTGAGAGGATAGATCTGAGAGATGTGGAAGACTCTCAGCTGAAGTGAACAGGAGTGTTGAGAATTCTAGGAAAAAGGAAGTGGATAGATAAAGGACCCCATTTGAAAGTGATTATGTCTGCTGAGCTCCATGTGGACCCAATTTTTCTAGAATCAGGTCTGGGCTGATTTCCCTGCAGTCCAAACCACTTCCACTCCAGGAAACACAGGGTGAGGATGTGGAGATCCAGGTACTACACCAGCTCATCTTGTCTGGTTCAGTGCAGATGAGGGAAGCAGACAGAATCAGACAGAACAGAACAAGATTCACAGAACAAGGTACACAAGAACCTCTGACGTAGGTTTTTTTGTAGGAAAGGGGAGCTGGTTCTCTCCCATGACTTCTATCTTGTTCTTGCTAAGTAGGTCCAAGAAAAGGCCAAATACTCGGAGTATGGTATAGTTTGGAACCAACCCTAGGGATATGACCTCAAACCACTACCTGATGGAGTTAAACCTCATCTCTGAAATCATCCTCAAGCACGTTTTGATTGGATTCATCCCAATTCAGAGACTTGGGCCATTATGGGTTCAGGAACTCACATGAACCTTCTTTAAATTCTTAGTTGCATATGGTTAAGTATTGGCCAAAGTCTTTGTTCAGAGACACAGTTTGTCACCTGGAAAGAGGCTCATTGTCTGACTAGAGTCAGGTGACAGTGATCAGGCAGGTGGAGGTCATGTTTTGATGAAAACACAAGTCCAACTTGTGAAGTATTTGCTATAACAAGTCAACAGCGACTTTGTTAGGAATTAGTCACTAGTATAGGATGTGGCTGTCACACACCTCACTAACTTGTATGGAAAATAGAGTCTGTAGAGTAGAAATGTAATCTACAAGTAATGACAAGTAGACTTATGAGTCATCAAATGAAACTTGAGAAGAACTTTGTCAGTATTCCAGAAGATTCTATGGTTTCCATCTTGAACAAAACTATCCAACCTCATCTTATTTGTAACCACCATCATGTATTTGGTGGAATTCTTTCTTTGCTTTCTTCATGGGGTTTATCTTAGGTATACATTCCTAAATAATACATTGTTTCCTTTTTAACATTAAGTAAACATGATAGTACTAAAGATATTGTTTTTATAATCTTCTTACATTTATTCATTATCATATTCGAAGATAGATATGCACGGCCATTTTGAATTTTAGTTTGTTCATTTTCAATGGCATATATTTGATTTTCTACATAGAACACCAAATTCTATGTTTTTTGGTTCACGTAGTCTTAAAAAGATTTGACTAATGTGAATAACTCTCTTGTCAATGTCCTTGTGCATGGATCCTGATGTATATCTACATATACCTTTTCTCTAAGGTATATACTTGAAGAAGAGCTGTGTGTCTCTTACTTCAAGTAGATAAGTATAATCTACTCTATGAATTGATGGATGTACCTTGCGTTCCTACAAGAAGTGAATTGAATCAGAATTCTATGTGCTCACTACTCTTTCCTAAAACTGATATTCCCATTTTTCACTTTGCATCTCACCCGAATGTGCTGGAATTTTGGTCTTGTGATTTCACTGAAACTGTGCCACAGCGTTGGAGTATGAATGATCATTACAGATAAAATGCAAGGAAAATTAACAGCATTTGGAGGCTGTCAGAGTGGAATTCAAGGCGTCCTAATGGCTTAGACTGTTTTGTAAGAGTCAATTCTGTGCATCACTTCCCAACTCTACATCAGGGACTTCACCTTGGCACCTTAAATTTGGCTGTGAAGGGAGAATATACACCAGAGAAACTGAAAAAAGCCTTGATCAGTGTTTATAACAGTGGGTTTTTCAAAAGTGGTAAGAACCGTGCTGTCACTTCAGAAAGCAATGTCTTGATTCCAAGTGATGATATTTCTACAGAAATTACACAGGTACAACCTGATGAAAAGTAAAGGGTTTCTGGAGCCCAGAGAGGTTGTTAGGGCATCATTTTAGATTTCTTCTTTCAGCCAAGATCTTTGTTATGCCAATTTATTGATTTAAGATAGATTGTGTGTTTTTCATGAAGAGATGGAGACTCCTTAACACAGAAATCAAGTTATGTGGTAATTAGAAATTAAGAAGAATGTATTACATGAAAACGCACCAAAGCATGAATGTGTAAGGAGGTGTGGTCCCATATCTTCCATGTGGGATATATGCTAATTTCACAGAAAGGAGTGAAGACAGGAGCACCTCAAGATAAGTCAACAGTGGTTGAGAAGTAAAGTTCCACAGTTTAATGGCAGAAGAGTCCAGACATTGTCCTTGCACATGAACAATGATTCCTCCATATTGCAATGACCTTCTGATACTTCACACAGCATATGCCCCAGATGTTTTTCAGAAGCTCCTGGACACACAAGATTTATCTCCAAGGCCCTATCACTCTGAACAGTGCATTGTCTCTCTTATGTTTACCACCTTGCTGTATCTTGTGGTCTTCTCGGTCTGTCTAGAGCCTGAAATAGCAGAATACCAAAGACCGGCAGGATCAAGGCAGCCACAACCGTCTGGATGAGATTCTCCACTGTTAATGCTTGGAATGTGAGGCTAAGAATTGTGGACAGAAAGGCCACAGAGGTCAGGGCAGACAAAAATCACCCAGAATCCCTGGATGTCCACCCAGGCACCTGCTTCCCTTTGACAGGAAATGACCTCCTGTACCAGCCGCATAACTGAGAATTTTTCCTGCTTACTACTCTTGGAGTCTGACTTATTTTCTGATGGTGTCAGCTGACTATGAAAGTCATAGAAAAGTGGGGATGGGTGAGGAGTTGATATAGCTCAAGTATTTTCCCTGGGCTCTGTGTTCTTATAATTCCTCCTTACAATTTCTCATGAGATAACTCTTATGTAGTCCCTTAATAAACACTTTCTCTGCTGTAGATGGGTTCCCTCTGTTTTAATTAGATTCTTTCAGTCTCCCTTTGTTTTCTGAATTTGCCTCTGAGTCACTTTGGGACAGAGTTTGGATGTGCCCCAAGAGCTCAGAGTTGTTGAGAAAAATCATCTCCCAATAAAGAAATAACTGAGTCCATGAATGCTCATTGTTCATTCTGGGATATGGACCTTGTAAGCTAACTCTTCCAGATATGACAGCTTCTACTTATTCAACAACTGAAGACTAAGGATCCATGGGTGAGAGGTTGATCAGATATATATGCGAGAGAGGAAAGAAAATTCAACCCATATAGCCATACAGTGTAGGTTGGGTTAATTACAAGAAATAAATTATGTTATAAGCAGGCAGGTCTGCTCTACACAGTGTCACAGTGAAGGTTACACTTGGAGATGATGTTTAAGCTGATTCTTGAATAGAAGGAGCCTGATAGGAGTTGTGTGAAGACCCAGATGAGGCCCATCACAGCTGCAGAAAGATAAGGTCTCCAGAAAGATCTCAGTCTGTTCTTTAACAAAGAATAAAGTCATGTCTATGCGATGTAGGGAGGGTCCAGAGGAGAAAGTGGAGCTGAGATTTGGGTGCTTGGTGCATTCCAGATAGGATAGAAAATACAGAACAGATGAGGGATGTTCCATAACCATTGTCATCATCATCATCATCTCTCTCTCTGTGCCCCTGCCTGTCTCTCTCTCTCTCACTCTTGCTTTCTCTCTCTCTCTTTGAAAGCACTCTTGAAACAGCTATAAGTTTTCAAACAGAAAAGACTAGTCATTCAATTTTATATTTGGACTTTTTCAGGCTAAAATGCTGGGTAAGAAAGTGTGTTGCAAGAATGTGTGAATTTCCCAAATTTTTGATATTGAATTCATGTAATAGTTAATTACATTCAATAAACACTAAATAAATGAAAACAAAAATGATAACCTATATCCTCTCTATATCCAATATTCAGAACCAATGAAGTTAACAGTTCTGGTCTTCAAAGCCTTAAGGGACAGAGAAAATCAGTGGTATTATAAATTGGGAGAGTACAAAAACTAGGTAACCCTGCAAATCTATTTTAACATAAAAAGTGAAGAAACATATTATAGATCAATTCTCATTATACATCTCCATGTAAAAATTCTAAGCAAGCGTATACAAGTTAGAAAGTATGAATGAACAATAGATGTCATTCAGTGGGGTTAATATCCAAATATTTGATCCTAAAATGTCTTAAATGTATTTCACCATGGTTAAATTAAATAGAAAAAAATCAGGAGATGTACAAAAGTCCAGAAAAAAATTGCTAATTTCTACAAAAAAAGGAATATTTTTTCCTAATAAAATCTGAATGTAAGAGAAAAATAAACTTACATGGATAGGTCAATAGTAGTATATACAAATATATATATATATTTTTGATGTGTTGGCCTTAGTTTGGGCTAAAAATGAAGATGTTTTATTAAAGTGACACTCACCTACATCTTAACATTTTACTTTGTCAATATTATCATGTGCTATTTTATGCAAATAAAATTGGTCCACCATCTGGAAATAAGTGAAATTTCAATTTACTTGAGGTTGATAAAATTATTATTGGTAAGTCAGAGGAGATCATTTGAAAGGCAATTGAATGCTGGAGAATCTGTAGTAAGTTAATAAGATATAAAGCTAATATAACCAAACCAGTATCATTGTCATCTATACTCAACTATTAATAAGAAATTATAAAGAACTAAAGATCTTACTTATAAATTAAAGTAGTTGAACAAATATTAAGCTGTGAGTATAGACAATATTTTGAATAAAACTTCAAAATGAATCTGAAGTCATTAATAAACTCCATTTTAAGTATCTTTTATAAGAAAACTTCATATAAATAAAAAGCTATTCTCCACAATGAAAGTAAAAATTTAATCTAATACCAATGAAAATAGGAGAATTGCCTATTTTTGTCACAAATCTGTATAACTTAAATTAGTAGATTTATATAAGCAAGCATTGCTATAAAAGTTCTCAGAGAAAGAGGGAGCAATAATAGAGAAGTGTGCACAGAGAATGCAGAGTAGACAGGAGCTGCACACAGACGTGCTGTGCAGTAATCCCTTAAGTGATTCCAGTGAGCCATGCATGGTCCCTCCTTAGTCTCAGGTGTGCTGTGAGTGGCATGGAGACCTCCAGGTGAGCACACGAGGGCTGTGCAGAGTGGTACCCATGGGCAGGGATGCTTTTCTCTATAGGAGAATGTCTGGTGTGGGTCCCACCTGCACCCACAGCAGATCCCACCTTAGACTGAGCAACCTCCTGTCCTGGTCTCAGAGGACTCAGGGACTCCCCACATGTGTCGGTGAGAGGCTTCTTCTAAAGATCTCTTGCAAAGGAGAAATGGGAGCTGCCAAGAGAATGTCCATCTGTCCTGTCTCCAGCTCTCCCAACCTGTGATCCTCCCTCAGGCCAGCATCTTCCCTAGACACCATGTCAGGCCTGGACACCAAATGCTGCAAAGCCGCCCCTCTCCTTCTACTCCACACACCCTCCAAAACTAGTTAGCGACCTGGGAGCCAAGTGATCTGAAAAGAAGTGACTTTTGGTAGAAAATCCTACAGTATTTTTGTGGGACAAAGAGGATTGAAGATGCCAAATCAATGGGGATTCTAAATCTTTGCAATGTCCACAATACTGTGGCTTCCTCTTGCTAACCTGAGACTCCAGGTTTGATGGGTAAAAACCACATGTACCCCAACCCTGTCTGCCTCAGCTTTTCAATCCTGACAAGGTCAAAGTTACTGTGAGAAGCAGGACAGACACAGAGGGGGCTGGACCAGGAGCAGGTCTATGATGATCCACTTCCCAGATGCTCCAGAAGGTCAGAAATGAAGGGACCTCTGGAGGTCATGGCCAGGCTGCTCCTTCTTATTCAGATGAGGAAAGGCTTTCTAAGAAATTCAGCCCCCCAGGAGAGCTGAGCCTTCACAGAGCCACCTTCCAGGGGTCCCTCCCACCCTGACTCCTAGTCTGTGCACATCAAGGGACTCTCCCCCTTCTTCTGGCTCCTGCTGAGTAGTGATGCTGTGGTTCTGAGATAGAGACACCAGGAAGTTAGTTGGTGGGGGCCTCTGTCTTGAAATTTCAGTCTGATCTCATCTCATCTTAGGTTCACCGTGTCTCATTCTATCCTTCTCCCTTCCACAGCCCTGCCTGAGGCTGCAGGGATGGGGAGTCCTGAGGTGGGAGATTACCATCTATTTCCACCTCTCATAGGCCGGACCCTCATCTGTGGAACCTCCTCTGTGCTCAGATGACCCCATCATAACCCAGACTGTCTTGTGGATGGGGCCCAGAGAAGAACTTTTGAGCATAGGGAAGACAGGGGCAGAGGTTCTTCACCTGAGACCAGGGCTCCGGGACCAGGGACCTGTCCAAAATCCCAGTCACAGGGAGCAAAGACATGTCCCCACAATGGACCCCACCTCATAAATTATAAACCAAGAATGGGATATGTGAGTGAGTCGGGCTACCTTTCTCCCCATTTCTGCCTGGTTGTACCACCCTCAGCCTAGATCCCAACATTTTCCTCTGCCGTGACTGCTCTGCCTGTCACCCATCCAGCCTCAGGACTCCTGGAGTCCTGTGGTCTCTGGCGTGTCTGTCCAACTTCCAGCTCCCCTGTAACAGAAGCCTGTCCTTGAGTATCTGAGGCACCATCATATCCTGTGAGAACTTTTAGAACTAGTCTACGGTATTCTTTGCTCACTTTGAGAAAACTGGCCTCTGTGATTCACCAGACGTTTTAATGGGCCCTGTGGGTGATGGGGGCTGGAGTCCCCAGGGACCTGGGAATGAGGGCAGGAAGGGAGCGAGGTGCTGAGGCTGACCCTAGAGTCCTCACCTCACTCAAACTATTCTCCATCCACCCTGTGGCCCCTGCAAGACCCATCTTCTACCCCCTTGTACCTGTCAAATGCAGTTGACGGAGAAGAGGGTGGTCAGAGGTGAGAGGGCCTCTGAGTACCAGACCCCTTCCGAATGACCCTCCTTTGGAGCCTACCTCTCTCCCATCCCATCCGACAGCCTTCCAGGGAACAGAGCCCTTAGCTGAGCAACTCAGAAAGAATGGTCAGGGACTCCTTACCTGAGATCATGAGTTCCAGGGGGTCACTGAGGTGTGACAACAGGTAGGGGGAGGTGCTGTGTGAGCTGTAGCACCTGTAGGTCCTCCCGTGGGCTGAGGTCACAGGACTCATGGAGAATCAAGCCTGGTTCTGCTGAGCTTGATACTTTGATCTAAGACTTAGGGGGGATGAGCTTCCTCCTCCTTGGACAGAAGGAAAGTGTCTCTCTGGACTCATGACTGACATGACAGGGTCACATTCTTTCCTGAGGCCACTATGGTGCCCAGCTGCACCAAGAGAGAGGGTGGTTCAGAGAGCCATCCCAGAGGGCGAAAGGATGGGTAAGGGGCTGCACTTCATTGTGAACTGAGTTCCAAGGCCTCTCTCTGAGGACTTGAATCTCTCTGTTTTGTTTTCTCTGAGTCTATCTCTGTCCTCACCCATCCCCTCTCTCTCTCCCTTCTTGGGGGCCTCACACCCCTTATCCTGGCATCACCACCTGGGGCTCCCCAGCAGAGCGTGTGCAGAATCTGGGTCCCTGACAGACCCAGTGGCTTTTCATTTGAAACCAGGATGTCCAAGATGTTACTGGGGGCAGACCACTCAGAGGAGAGGTTGTGTCCACTGTAGCATCTGTACCAGCCCCCATTGGACCAATTCACAAGGCCCAGGGGGTAGTAAGCCTGAGAGACCTCAGTCAGGGGCTGCTAGGAAAAGCACTGGGGGAGGTCACATCTCCCCTCTTCGGATAGAGTAAATCTGTCATAGCCAACATCAGAGTGACACTGGAGGCTCAGGTTCTGTCCAGAAGCCACAACGAAGCCCTGTTGGGTGAGGAGGGACGGCTTCCCAGACACACTTGAGAGAAAGATGCACCTGTGAATTGCGGGGGCTGATTCCTCCCATACAGTCCTCTTATCCATCCTGGCCCCCAGGTCTCACAGTCTTTCATGCTCTGTGTCTCTGCCCTTGGAGACCCATGCTCCCATCACTCCAAGATCTCGCATGGAGCTTCCCTGAGAGCAAAGATCCAAATATTCTGCCTAGTGTCTTAAAACATTAATGGGTATAGGATGGGACTTCCTTACCTTGCACAAGGAGCCCCAGGGGATCACTGGGATCTGACCACACCTGGGGCTTGCTTCTATAATAACTATAACATCTGAACATCCCCCTGTGGCGGAGGGTCATGGGGCCCACATTGAACAGGGCCTGAAAATGCCCTTTGGGGTGTCACTGTGAGTCCAGATTCCAGGAGGGGGTGTGCTCTCCTTCCTTAGTCAGAATGAACCTGTCAAATCCCAGCTATGAGCCACATTGGAGGGTCACATTACCTCCTGATGTCACTGGGGAGCTTGGCAGATCTGAGAGGGTGGGTTTGCTGTAGAATCCTAGGAAAGGACAAGGCAGCAAGTTAAATGGCATCACAACTCCCTCATATCTTCCAGGGCTGGACTGTGAGAGGGGACATACTCCTAAGAGCAAACTCCTTTCCTGAAGGCAGAACTTGAGCCTGAGATGCCAGATTGTCTTCTCACATGTCACCACCAGCTCTCAGGGGTCATCGCGCTCTGACTAGCCTGTGAGGCTGTTAATATTTACAATGAAATCACCCTGCAGTGTGCCCTGTCATGTGTGGGATGGAGAACTTGACCTTGTTCCTGGGATCCAGTGGGTTCTGTCTGTCCCAGGGTTCTTAGCTTCCCTCTTTATCCAGATGGTTTTCCTGGACCTCCAGGGTCCCCTGACACCAGATGGTCGTGGGCCTGCCCTAGGGGATCACAGAGCCTGGCTCAGCAGAGACTGTGGGTTTGGGGAGAGTCCCTGGAAGGAAATCAGAAGCTGAGTCACAAGATATTCCACTCCCCCACTTCCCCACATCTCAGCCCCTGGACCCTCCCAGACGTCCCCAATCCCTCAGCCCAGAAGTGCTGTTCTCCATCCCCAGCTGCCTGAGGATGGCTCCTTGTCCCCTTTGAGGAGGTGGGACTTTGGACACCTGGAGAGAGACTCACCTGTGTGCACTGGTGTCCTCAGGCTCACATTCAGCCCTGGAATAGAATTATCTGTGAAAGATATTTCCCCTGAAGCCTGAGCATAACCCTCCTCCCCATGAGCCTCCTGAATGCTGTGGTCTCCTGATAGACCAGGACATGGATGCGTGGCAGGCTCCCTCCCAGGCTGGGTCTTCTTCTCCCACTACTCAAATCTCACCAAGGCAGAGCAGGGCCATGAGAGTGGGGGTCATCGTATCTCCTCACTCTAGATCTACTGTGAAGATGGAGGAGACAAAGTTGCTTAGTAGGACTGACAGATGCACAGGGTGTGGCCCTTGGGAAACGGGTCCTTCAAGTCATGAGGTCACTCACCAGCCCCACAGGAAAAGGAAGGGCACCTCTCCAGGGCTGGGTCTGATGTTGTACCAGGTTCTATGTAGACATTTCAGATAGAAATGGGATCTCCTTTGAGCCCACACAGTGCCTGATCTTGACTCATATCACTGAAGGACAGGACTTCACAGTAAAAACATGTGATGCCTTCCTGAGATGCCCCTTTCAAGTGATGGGGACCCATGGCACGACCATTCCTCACAAAGTCTCCTCCATGGAGTCTTTGTCCTCAGTCCATCCATCAGTAGATCCCTGTGGGGTCCTCACCATGGACAGTACTCTTCAGGCCCTGGAGATGCTTCAGCAAAGATGCAGGTTCCTGCTGCACTGCAGAGCTCAGATCAGTGGAGACACACATTCACCATGTCACTGTACAGTTCAGCTCAAGGTCACTGTGGCAATGAGCATAAAGGAGAAATACAGTAATCTAAGACAGGGAAACAGCCTCCTCTGCTGGCCGCAGACTGTTGGTTTTCTTTCTATCACAGCCTCCCTCAGAGACTTCTCTTTTCCTTGCAACATCTACCTCCAATTCTCTGGGAACAAATTTATGAGTCATTTCTCTCTTCTCAGTGATCGGTGTTTCCATGGGCGGAGCTCTCCTCCTCATCCTGTGGTCCTATCTTCAGGTTTAGGGGACAATGAGCACATCAGTGCTCTGAATTTGGGAACAATGTTGACTTTTATTTTAATGTTCCTCCATCACTCTCTGCCCATGTAACCATGAGCACCAATGCCCCATCTCTGAGCTTTTTTCACATCTGAAGCACGATGTCATGAATCTTACTCCTTAAAGTGGTGTGGGTCAATGGTCTGGGTTCATAGAAGGTGCATATCAATTTCCAGGCCAGGCTCAGAAATGAATAGCTTGGGACATGGTGGGGGGGGTGGTCATGTGATCAGACTCCACAGTCAAGTGGATGATTGGTGTGCCCCCCTAGAGGTCTTGTCTGCTCCTAACACTGAGAAATGATACTTACAATATTTCTGAAATACTCAGCCACAGACAAATGCAGAAAAAGAGAAACAAAAGTTTCCACAAGAGAGAGGCAACCACAGTAAAGAGTACAGAACAAAGCTGTGTGGCCATTGGTGCCTGGGACCATCAAAGAGTCCAAGGTAAGAGGTCACCTGTGTGGACACAGAGAGGTCCCCAGGTCCTCACATGAAGGCATAGGCCAAGACTCCAGGAGAATGTTAGAAGCTGTGACTCCCCCTTCAGCATCATGGCTAAGTGAGTTGTTTCCTCTGTCCTTCCCTCCCAAGTCACAACCAATCAGACATCCATTTACAAACACAGGATTCACTACACAGCACAACAGGACACATAGATATCTATGCACATGTACATCTGAAGTAGTAACAGATTGACCAGTGGCCAGAGGTTCAGGAAACACAACAGAAGTGGAGACCCAGCCCCCTGTGGGAGCACCCCAGATAACAGCTCCACCAGCAGTAGGGGCTGTATAAAAGTCTCTGGGTCCCCAGCAGTGATAGTGACACATAAACCCACACATATATGGACAGCTAATCTTCGAAAAATGAGCCAAGAATATACAACAGAGAAAGGAAGTTTTCTTCAATAAATAGTGTTGGGAAAACTAGACAGCCACATGCAAAAGAATGAAAGTAGCCCATTATCTTATACCATACACAAAAATTAACTCAAAATGGATTAAAGACTTGAATGTAGGACTTGAAACCATAAAACTTCATAGACAGTATTCCATAGGCAGTACGCTCTTTGATATTAGTTTGGGCAGTGCTTTTTCAAGTGCTGTGTCTACTCAGGCAAGGAAACAAAAGAAGAAATAAACAAATTGGGCTATAACAGACTAAAAACCTTCTGCAAAGCAAAGGAAACCATGAAAAAAATGAAAAGATAACCCACCAACTGGGAGAAAATATTTTCAAATCATATATCCAACAAGGGGATAATTTACAAAATATGTAAAGAATTAATATAATTCAACAACAAAAAAATGAACAACCTGATTAAAAAATGGACAGAGGTTATGAACAGACATTTTTTCCACAGAAAATATTCAGATTGCCAAGAGACACATGTAAATATGGTCAACATCACTACTTATTGGGGAAATGCAAATCGAAGCTACAATGAGATACCACCTCACACACATCAGAATGGCTACAATTAACAAGACAGGAAATAACAAATGTTGGAGAGGATTTGGACAAAGGGACCCCTCATACACTGCTGGTGGGAATGCAAACTGGTGCAGCCATCATGGAAAACATTGAGAGACTTCTCAAAAAGTTAAAAATAGAAATACCATGTGATCCAGTTATTCTACTAATGGGTATTTATATAAAGAACATGAAATCAATAATACAAAAAACTACATGCACCCTTATGTTCATCACAGCATTATTCATGATAACCAAGACTTGAAAGCAACCTGGGTACACATCATCTGGTGAATGGATAAAGAAGATGTAGTGTGTGTATATATATATATATATATATATATATATACACACACACAATGGAATACTACTCAGCCATAAAATAGACAAATTTGTGCCGTTTGTGACAAAATGGATCAAACTTGAGTGTATTTGCTGAGTGAAATAAGTCAGAGGAAGACAAATGCCATGTGATTTCACTTATATGTGGAAGATAAACACATAGATAAGGACAACAGATTAGTGGCTACCAGAGGGGAGGGGAAGAGGGTGAAAGGGACAAAGGGGCACATATGTATAGTGATGCACAAAAACTAGACGATTGATGGTGAGCACAATGCAGTCTATGTGGAAGTTGATACATAATAATGTACACTTGAAATTTACAGGATGTTATAAGCCAATAGAACCTCAATAAAATAATTTTTAAAAAACCTAGTGTATTAAAGATGGTGGTTTCCATCTTGAGAAAAACCTTCCAAATTACCTAATTTTTTACCACTATTACGGTTTGTGGGATTTTTTTTCCTTTTTCATTTATAGAGTTAAACTTAATTTTACCTCTAAATAATAAACGTTGTCTCCTTTTGAACTTCATGTATGTAATTGAATAATCCTACACTCATGTGTCTTAAAATTTCCCTCCATTTACTCACTATCATGTTTGAAAATTGATCTGTATTACTGTTTGTTGTGTTTTCTGTATTCAGATATATTATTTTTTATTGAGGCACAATAGAAATATAACATTACATTAACTGTCTGTAGTTTTACTTTGTGCAATTTTCTGCCATATAATATTCCATTGTATATATATAACGTAATATTCATTATTTGTGAGATTTATTTCTATGATTTGTGTCTAAAATGAATTACATAGCTGTGAATATTAATATTCTCATAAATGCATCATTGTTTATTTGCACAAATTTTAATCTAGGGTATAATACATGTATATTAGGACATATATATACCTTATAAACCCATACATGTTATGCATATACATGACAACTGTGTGTCTCTCCTTTTAAGAGATAATTACTATCTAAAACCCAAATTGTCTGAAGATATTTGTTATATACTCCCCAAATTGACTGAAGCAATTTGGGTTCCTCCCAGAAATGTATTGAGATTCTAAGTACTCAATATTTTCTCCCAAAATTGATTTTGAATTTTTTTGTCTCTAATATGGATGTACTAGAATTCTGACATCACAGTTTAATTGACATGAGAATATGGGGACCCTCTGGAGAAGGAGAAGCCAAGACAAGGTAGGTTGGCACAAGTGTGGTGAGGGACCAGCATCCTCAACCAAGAAGAGGGTGAGCTAGACTGAGTACTGTGAAAAATCGGATAACACTGAACCCTATTCACACAGGGTGTTGTGCATCCTGCAGGTATTTCTGGATTTTATCTCTCAGCAAAAGGAAACATTTCATTAAAGGAACATATGAACAGATTACTGCTTTGAGAAGAGCACCACTCTGTAAGGAATGTTCTGTAGGAGGACCCTATTGATATAAACAGCGATAAAACTCCATTAATCCAACCCCTAGATGATGAGCCATGTCTATTCTAAGTGGCTTATGGGGATTTCTCATTTAACCCTTACACAAATCCCACAACAAAAATACATTCACAGTTGAGTGGGATGAGGCAGGAAGAGTAATTTGTCATTATCATGGTCTAGTTGTTTTGGAAAGGAGTCTGCTATGTTCAGATTGGCTCAGGGAGCTGCCCATAAGAAGGTGCAAATGTGGTAATTACTCAGGTTGTGTTTGCATCTAGGGAGGGGAGGTGGTCAACGGGGATGAGTTTGGTTTGTAGGGAACAGCTGGCTTTGTTGGGTTTTGAGTGTTCGGTTCAGCCTGCTCACGAATAACATGGATCGTCAGGTGGAGCTATTTGGACCTTCTCTCCCCATGGGAACTCTCGAAATTTGGCTACTAGAGGGGCAACACATAAAAGCCTTTCATAAGCTGTGACTCGTGTTTTGACTTATGAAGCTGGCTCGTCATTCTTCTCCCTGGGATTTCTCCAGTGAAAAATACCTTTTGAGCCTAGATTAAATTGGTCCTCCAATTTTTTAAAAACCTTTCTAGATTTTCTTCTCCAGAAAGATTTTTGCATCCTTGATTTCCACTGGCTTTAAATCTCTGGTCTTCATCTTCAGCTTCTTCCTGGTAGAATTTCCCTGCTGAATTTCCAAAAATTCATCTCAGTTTCTGAATCCTACACTCCTGAGAGTTTGGAGATTGTTATTCTGAAGGTGTCTGGAGGTGTTCCTGTGTATCTCTGTTTCTTCTGAAACTTCCTGATTTGGAATCAGCTGCTCAATCTCACATTTGGCCTTCAATAAAAGACCTACTCCTGAGGAAGATGGGCATGGATGTTAGCTCAGGGCCAGTCTTCCTCAGCAAAAAAAGGACCTACTCCTTCAAATACACTGTACATGGAGCCCAATCACTGAGGGCTTGGGAGATCCTGCCAATCCCTGATGCCCACTGCAGACAGCTGGCTACACTATGCAGCAGAAAACCCATGGACTCCTGAAAGCCTGGGCCCTGCTTGGCCATGGCCCCACAGACCTGAAAAACACTACTTCTACTGGTTACAGGCCATGACTGTCCTCCCTCACCCTTAGTTGGGGCACATTTATTTCTGATTGGCCTCCAGGGAATGTGTAGCCCTTTGAGGACCCACCTTTAGGGAATAGTTATATATTGAAGCCCCTTGCTTTTGGTGAGGTTTGTCTTCTGTTCCTCTTGTCCCAAGTGATGTAAATACTTAATAATTATAATTGTATCTAGTGTTCTATAACCCATGTATCATCTTAGGTGAGTCTAACATCTACTGTCTGTAGTAAATAATGTTTTCTTTTTTAAAACAGAGGCAGAAAACGTGCCTAAGAAAGGAAATGTGATTTGTCCACGTTCATCATGCAAACATGGGGTACTCTTGGAGAGAACTAGATGGTTCAAATTCCCAGTCCAGTGCTTTTCCACCCAAATCTATCAACTTGAAGTCCCACATGCTATGAGATAGCAGAGCTGTGGGAGCTAATGGTTATGTGGGAGATACATTTAAACAGCAGAGTCTCAGGGGAAAAGAAGACATAGAGACTCTAACCTACTGAAGAGTGTTTAAAGCCCTCTGCTATCCCAATGGGATGGACTTATGGCTTTTCCTGCAGGAAGGGCCCTTATTTAGGTGAACTAACGCCCCTGTTCAACAAGAAGCCCTAGAATATGTCTCATTACAAACAGGGTTTTAGTCCAACAAGACTCTACTGAGTCTCTTATGTGCCCTCTCATTGCCACAAAGAAGATGACTCTATGCCAGAAGAAAAGTGTCTTTCGAGGCCTAGTGCATTCCCCAGACAAGACTCCCTGCTTGAGCTTCAGGGCCTTGTCTCCAGCTACTTCCTCCATATTTTCCACCTACATTTAATCTCTCACTATTAAATACGATGTTCACTGAAGCCTTTTGCAGATGTGGTTTATCAAGTTGAGGACATTCCTTTCAACTTATAGTCTTCCAAGAGTTCTTTTTGGCTGTGTTTTTTATCATGAATGGATGCGGCATTACGCCAAAAGTCAATTTTCGATATCATTGATATGATGTGGTTATTTCATGTGGTTTTTCTTCTTCAGATTATCAATAAAATAGATTGATTTTTGAAAATCAAACCAGCCTTGCATTCCTGGAATACGCTACACTTGGATGTGATGTAGTATTTTATTTTATTTAATTAATTTATTTTTTTAAGATTTTTTTTTCCTTTTTCTCCCCAAAGCCCCCCGGTACATAGTTGCATATTCTTAGTTGTGGGTCCTTCTAGTTGTGGCATGTGGGATGCTGCCTCAGCATGGCTTGGTGAGCAGTGCGATGTCCGCGCCCAGGATTCGAACTGACGAAACACTGGGCCGCCTGCAGCAGAGCGCGCGAACTTAACCACTCGGCCATGGGGCCAGCCCCCAGTGATGTAGTATTTTAAAAAGATATTGTTAAATTTTATTTGCTAATATTTTTTTGAAGACTTTTGTGTCTATGTTCATGAGGGATACTGGCCTGCAGTTTTTGGTTTAGTTTGTTTTTTTGTTCTGTCTTTGTTTAGTTTTAGTATTAGAGTTTGTCCTCATTAATAGAAAAAACATTTGCTCTTCATCTAGTTTCTAGAAAAGGTTGTGTAGAATTGGTATTATTATTGTTTTCTTAATTTACAAATACAACAATTTAGGCCTGGAGATTTCTTTGGAGGAAAGTTTTAAGCTATTAATTTAATTTCTTGAATGTGAGATTGTAAAAATGTTTTTGAAAGATGACAAGAATCAGGGGCCAGCCTGGTAGCATAGTGGTTAAATTTGCATACTCTGCTTCAGTGGCCCAGGGTTCATGGGTTTGGATACATCTGTGAGTGAAAGAGAGAGTCTAGACTCTAGGGAGGACTCTTCTCCGTCCTAATATCATAGACAGGGATGTCAAGGCCAGGAAAAATGTAATGGTGTACCAGAGGTTACTCAGCCTCTTATCCCATTGCATTCAAAAAACAATCCCATATACAGACCCAGGTACACATCAACTGTCATAGGGTGTGGTTTAAACTCATTGTCTCCATCCTATAGCCTCTCTTATAGACCATGTCCTTCTTCATGTCAGTAGATTCCCAATAGCTGAGGAAGAGATGGAGGAGAGTTATGGGTAGATGATGAGTTGAGGGAAAGGACAGGGGTCTCATGGAGTCTCTGGAAGATCTTCCATCAAGGATCTCAACATCAAAACCACAGATCAGCTCACAGGAGGTGAACAGGCATGTCTGTGCCCCAATCATACTTCCCTCTCTGTCCAGATGACACTGTCCTCTCCTCCTTCAGATTTATGGGTTTTGATATAACACCAATGACAAATAAGAGCAGCAATGAAAATGCCAAAGGAGATGAAGTCTACAGAGAGTCCAATGGGAATGTTCAGCTTTCTGGAGTGTCCTTGAATGACATGTACTTCTGTCAATAAGCAAATGACAAAGTCCCTAATTATTGGTTGCCTATTTGTGTTAGTACCTACTGGATTCATTACATATCTTGTCTCAGACTCTCCCAATATCCCTAAATTTGACCAATCGCATTAGCAAATTTTTAACACACGCAAAACGTGCAGGAGAAGTGATGACATTGATATGTAAGGACTTACTATTGCCAATTTATTACTTGTTTTCTGACTGTTTTGTAGTTTCTTTGTTCCTTTATTACTCAGATGAGGGGACAACAGGGCCAGAGAGAACGGATTAATAGAATGTCATTATGAGAACTTTTGAGATAGAAATTGAACGATAAAAAGGGGCCACTTCTCCCTTGTGCACTTTCTCTAATTCTCCTTCACTGGGGATCAAGAATGAGACCAGGCATCTTAATTATGGTTCAATCTGGAACCAAGACCTTGTGTGATCTCCACACTAATGCCTAATGTCATTGAATCCCATCTTTGAAATAACTTGCACGTCTTTACTTGTATCTGCCATCACAATTCAGATTCGTGGAACGTAATGGGTTTTAAAACTCACATGAACCCATTTTGAACCATTAATTACATGGCCTGTGATATTGATCAAAATTTTTCTTCAGAGACTCAGTTTATCACCCAGGAAGTAGCTCCTTGCCTGATTGGACTCAAATGAGGATGAACAGGCAGATGATGGTTATGTTTTGAGGTAACCTCAATGGCAACATGTGAAGTATTTACTGTAACAGATCAAGAGTATCTTTGGTTGATGTTCAGTATCAAGAGAAGTCTGTGGTTTTCTTCATCCTCATTCTCAGTTGCATCTCATGAAATTTTAGGGAAAATAAACATAGATTATGAATAGAAATGTGTTATTTACCAGTGCCAATGAATGGACTTCTGAGTCCACAAATGAGTCAAGAAGATCATTATCAGTATTCTAGATGATGGTTTCCATCTTGAACAAACCTTCCAAATTACCTTATAGTTTACCACCACTATGAGTTTCATGAGATTCCTTTATTTATAGAGTTAAACTTATCTTTGCCTTCCTAAATAATAAATATTGTCCCCTTTTGAACTTTATCTATGGAAATGAATAATCCCACACTCATGTGTCTAAAAATTTCCCTTCCCATATTCACTATTATGTTTTATAGTTTACCTGTATTACTGTTTGCTGTACTTTCCCGCATTCCAACATTTTATTATGTTTTTATTGTGGCATAATTGACAAATAACATTATATTAGCTGCTTGTAGTTTTAGTTTTTGTGTTTTACTGCCATGTAATATTCCATCACACACATATATATGTATAACACAAATATTCATTATTTATGAGATTTATTTATATGGTTTGTGTCTAAAATAAATGACATCCTTGTTAATATCAGTATTCTTATAAATATGTCGTTGTTTATAACCACACATTTTAAAAGAGAAAGACAGCTGTGTGTTTCCTCCTTTCAACTGATAATTATCTACTCCCCAAATTGACTGAAGCAATTTGTGCTTCTCCCAGAAATGTATTGTGATTCTCAATTGTTCCCAGTTATTTTCTCCCACAAATGATGTTGCCATTTTTTGTCTCTAATGTGGATGTACTAGGATTTTCACATCACAATTTCATTGACATGGGAATACTGGAATCTTCTGGAGAAGGAGAGATCAAGACAAGGTAGGGTTAACACAATGTAGTAAGGGGGCAGTATCCTCGACCAGGAAGAAGGTGAACTAGTCTAAGAACTTTGAGGAATCAGGTAATGCTGCATCCTGGTCACACAAGTACTGTGCTCTCTGCAAATATTTCTTGATTTTATCTTTCAGCAACAGGAAAGTTTTCAGTAAATAACACCTGAACAGACTGCTGATTTGAGAAGAACATCACTCTGTAGAGAATGTTCTGTAGGAGGGCTGTATTGATATAAACAGTGATAAAACTCCATCATTAATCCAACCCCTAGATCATGAGTGATCAGTATTCTAAATGGTTTATGATGATTTCTCAAGTGACCCTTAGACAAATTCTATGACAAATATGTGTTCAAAGTTTACTGGGATGAGGCAAGAAGAGTTCTTTGTCATTATCGTGGTCCAGGAGGTTTGGAAAGGAATTGGCAATGTTCAAACTGGCTCAGGGAGTTGCCCATGAGAAAGTACAAATGTGGTAATTACTCAAGTTGTGTGTCTGGGGAGGGAAGTTGGTCAACTGGGATGAGATGGTTTGTAAGTAGGAGCTGGCTTTGCTGGGGCTGGAGAGTTTGCTTGGCTTGATCATCAACTTCATAGATTGTCAGGTGGAGATATTTGGAATTTACCTGAAGGAGGAGGAGACCTGTGGGAGGGTTTTGTGGAGGGTAGGGTCAGTGACAGATAAGTTTTGAATCATGAGAATAAAACTCTTCATCAGGGGATGAAAGCCTGGGGTAGGAGGCAGGAAGGAGGCTGATGAGGTGGAACCAATGAGATGACGTGAGTCTTCAACTGAACTTGACTGTGGTGGTGGACTGGCATCATGTAAAGAAGGGCTCAGGGGAAGAACTGCTGAATTTCCTCATTGGACATGAGGTGGAAGAGAGTGAATAATTGAAGACCTCTCTGACTTGATTGATTGGAGGAGCTAATGGGGCTATCACAGGAGGGATGACCCCAAGAGAAGGAGACTTGGAGAAATGTTTATAATCTGTCATCTGACTCACAGAGGGAACCACCACCTCCCTCCTGGCCTGGGCTTGTGGTTTCCTTCTCCCAAACACTTCCTCCCTCTGACTTCATTTTTTTCTGTGAGCACAAGGACCTTCTGTTCCTTGCTCTCCATCAAAATCTCTGAGTCATTTCTACCCCCGCACCACCTCTTTTCTCCCAGATGATAACTCTTCATCTGATACTGTGTATTCTGTCTCTGTGATTTGGGCAAAAGCACTATGGGACACAACTCACAGATTTCTTGTTGCTGTTTTCATTCATCGGTTGATGGACACTTGAGCTGTTGTCACTTTTTGTCTACTGTGAGCAGTTCTTTTATGAACAAACTTGTCTAAGTGCTTTTATGAGTACTTGTTTGCAATTATTTTGCTTTTCTTTTCTTTATTGTGGTAAGAGCACCTAACATATGATCTACCCTCTTTACAAATTTTTGTGCACAGTATGGTACTGTTACCTATAGGCCCATAGTTGTATGACAGATCTCTAGAATTTATTATTCTTGCAAAACTGAAACTTATATTTAGAAGGAGAATTTCTCTCTCATATGGTAATTCTGGGTTATCTTTTTAAGCAAGTGTCCAACTGTTTTTCACAGTGGCTGAACTATTTCACATTCCCACCAGCAATGTATGTTGGTTCAGATTTCTCCCCTCCTCATCAACACTAGTTATGTTTTTCAAATTATGGTCAAAATAGAGGGTATCAAGTAGTATCTCATTGCAATTTTATTTGCGTTTCTCTAATGACTAAATAGTTGACCATCTTTCATGTTTGCTGTGCATTTGTACATCGTCTTTGTAGAAATGTCTATTCAAGCCATTGGGCTATTTTTAAATTGGGTCTTTTTTTAGTTATTGAGTTAAAGTTATTCTTTATATATTGTGGATACTAGGCCCTTATTAGATATAGGTTTTAAAAATAACTTTTGCTTTTTAGGCTGTCTTTTACACTCTTGATAAATATTTTAAAATTCGATGATGTTCAATTAATCTGTTTTATCCTTTGCTGCTTGTCCTTTAATTTCGTATCTAAGAAACTATTGTCAAGGTTATGCAGATTTATAATTTTATCACTTATCTTGATCCATTTTGATCTAATTTTTACAGAGGATGTGTATAAGGGTTCAGCGTCCTTCTTTTGCATGTGTACATCCAGTTTTGTCATACAATTTGTTGAAGAGACTATTCTGTCCCCATTAAGTAAGTGCCTCTTGGCACCTTCATCAATGGTGAACAGCTCATAAGTGTTAGTTTTTATTTCAACCTTCGATTTTATTCCATGCTAGTATTTGACTGTCCTCATGCTAACACGACGTTGTTGGGATTCCTGGGGCTTTGTAATAAGTTTGAAATCAGGAAGTGTGAGTTCTCCAACTTTGTTCTTTTTCAAGATCTTTTGGTTATAGTGGGTCTTTTGTAATTACCTTGAATAAGAGAAATAGCTTTTTTATTTCTTCAGAAACTGTCTTTGGTATTATGAAATGGATTGAATTGATTCTGTAAATTGCCTTGGAGTGTACTGTCATCTTTGCAATGTTAAATTTTCCAAGGCATGATACCGGAAAGTCTTTCCACTGATTTTGGTCTTTGCAAATTTTCTTCAGCATATTAAAAAATCAACAAAACTACAGTGTACAAGTGTTGCGCTTCCTTTGATAAATTGATTCCTATGTATATTTTCTTTTGGATGCTGTTATGAATTGAATTTTGTCACCTAAAATGATATGTTGAAGTCGTCAATGCCAGTATCTTGAATTTGAATTTTTTGGAAATAGGAACTTTTCAGATATAATCAAGTTAAGAATGATTTTACTGATTTAGGATGAGCCCTAATCCGGTATTTCTGTTGTCTGTATCAGAAGCAGAGAATAGGCACATAAGGAGAAAGTCATTGAAGATGGGGTTATATGAGGAGACGTCAGCCATGTGAAGATGGAGACAGAGATTCTGGTCATGCTGCCACAAACCTAGGAGTGCCTGTGGCCAACAAAAGCTAATAGGCAAGGAAGAATTTTTCCTTGGAGCCTGCATAGTGAGAATGGACTTGCTGACGTCTTGATTGAGGACACTTACTCTCCAGAATTGTAAGAGAATTAATTTGTTTAAAGCTATCCAGTTTGTGGAAATTTTATGAGAACCCTAGGAACCTAATGGAAGGTGGAGATATGTTTGCAAGACTGAGCTCTGATATCTTGCAACCTGGCCTCATTCCTGTCTCTTTGGCTCTGTGACTCTGAACATGCTGCGGGATCTCTGAACCTCAACTTTCTCATCATTTAAATGTCAACGAGATTCATAATTTCCTCATGAGGTTTACATGAGGACAAAATTATTTATTACATTGAAAATTTCACGAAACTACATTCTCTTATCTGAAGGCTATTGAATGTCATTATGGAGATATTTCTTTGAGCATGCCATCGTGACCCAAGTCTGGTCCCTAAAGCACTGTATGGGGACTGCATATAAATAGGCTCCATGTGGGAACATAGGCCTGTGTCCAACTCAAGACAGTGGCAGAAAGTGAGAGAGTGTGATGTGGAGGCCCCTTGGGTGTTTTCTGTTGGGGGCATTTGCAATGCATATCGTCTGGTATTGGCCAAGGTGTCTGTTCAGGGACCCAGTTTCTCACCTGGAAATTGGCTCTTTGTCTGATTGGACTCAGATGGGGCTGATCAGGCAGAAGGAGATCATGTTTTGGGGAAAATACATGCCAACATGTGAAGTGTCAGCTATAACAGATCAACAGCCACTTCGCTAGGAATTAGTCACCAGTGTAGGACGTGGCTCTCACCACCCTACTTCCACCCAACCTTGTTAAATTGTATGAAAAATAATGATGGTTATAAAACAGAAATGTACATTCTACCAACAATAAAAAGTAGCCTAAATGACCCATCAAAGTCCAGAAGAACATTGCCAGTGTTCCAGAAAGTTCTGTGGTTTCTGTCTTGTGCAAAACCATCCAACATTATCTTATTCGTAAACACCATCATAGATTTCATGGAATTCTTTTCCTTCCTTTATTTGAAGTTTTTATCTTACATGTACATTCCTAAATAACATATGATGTTTCCTTTTTAGCTTTAGGTAAGTGGGACAATCCTAAACACACAGTTTTTATAATCTGCTTGTATTTATTCACTATCACGTGTGAAGATGGATACACATGACCATTTGGAATTTTAGTTTGTGAATTTTCTTTGACATATAATATTTGATTTTTTACAGAGAATACCAAATTCTCTCTTTTTTGGTGCCAGTAATCTTAAAATGATTTTGGCCAACATGAAGAACTCTCTTGTCAATGTCCTCGTGAATGGATCCTGATGCATATGTAGACATCTTCTCTAATGTATATACTTAAAGATCATAGCTTTATGTCTCTTACTTTAACTAGATAAGTATCACCTACTCTGAATTGTTGGATTACTTTGCACTAACACAAGTAAAAAATTAGAATTCTATGTGCTCATTATTCTCTCCCACAACTAATATTACCATTTTTCTCTTTGCCTCTCATCTGGATGTGCTGGAATTTTGGTTTTGTGATTTGACTGAAATTGTGCCACAATATTAAAGTGGGAATGATTATTACACATAAAATATAAGGAAACCTAGGAATAATTTGTGGCTGTCAGAGTGGAATTTGAGGTTTCCTGTTGGCTTGGACTGTCTTGTGAAAGTTGGTTCTGTGCATCACTTCCCAACTCTGCATCTAGGACCTCACACTGGCACCTTGAAGTTGGCCATGAAAGGAGAATATACACAAGACAAACTGGAAAATGATTTGAATCAGTGTTTTCTATGAATGAAATTTTCAGGGACAGTAAAGAACCGTGCTATTATTTCAAACAGCAATATCTTGATTCCAAGTGACGATATTTCTGAAGGAACTACACAGGTAGTATCCAATGAAAAGTGAAGGGCTTGTGAAGTCCAGAGAGAGTGTTAGAGCATCATTTTGGATTTTTCTCTTCGAGGCTGGATCTATATTATGACAATTTATTGATTTATTAAAACAGATTTCATGCTCTTAAATGAAGATATGGAGACTACATAAGGACATCAAGGTATGTGATATTTAAAAATGAGGAAAAATATATTACATGAAAGTATAGAAGAGCAAGAAAGTATGGGGAGGTGTGGACTCAAATCTGCCATATTGCAAACATGCTGATTTCACAGAAAGTGGCAATGATAGACGCCCGTCAAGATAACTCAATAGTGGTCATGAGGGAAAGTTCTACGGTAATTGACAGAAAAGTCCATATATTGTCCGTGCACATGAACAATGATTCCTCCATCTTGCAATGACCTGCAGACAGTTCACACAGCATATGCTCCAGATTTTCTTCCAGAACCTTCTGGGCACACAAGAATTATTTCCAAGACTCTAACACTCTGAACAGTACATCGTTACATCTTTGTTTTCCCATAGGAGCACAAGATTTTTTTTTTAAGATATGCTTTTTTGGGGATTTTTATTGGTCAGGAAGACTGGCCCTGAGCTGACAGCCATTGCAAATCTTCCTCTTTTTCTTTTTTCTCCCCAAAACCCAAGTACATGATTATATATCCTAGCTGTAACTCATTCTGATTCTTCTATGTGGGATGCCACCACAGCATGGCTCAATGAGCAGTATGTAAGGTCCACACCCAGGATCCAAACAGGTGAACTCATGAAGGTGAAGCAGAGTGCAAAGTTAACCACTATGCCACTGGGTGGGCCTCCATTGTTATCTATTATGTTTACCTCCAGGGTGAATCTTGGGGTCTTCTCAGGCTGTGCTGATCCTGAAATAGCAGAATCCCAAGGGCTACCAGGATCAAGCCAGCCACACCCATCCGAATGAGATTCTCCACTGTGTAACCTTTGGAGTTTGAGGCTAGGAATTGTGGACAAAGAGGTCATAGAGGTCAGGGCAGACCAAAATCAGCCCAGGATCCTTGGATGTCCACCCAGGCATCTTCCTCCCCTTGACAGGACATGACCCTCTGCACCAGCCCCATAACTGAGAATTACTCCTACTCACCACTGTTGGAGTCTGAATTGTTTTGTGATGGGCTGATGGTGTCATCCGCTCCTGAGACTTAAAAAAAGAATTGGGGATAGATTAGGATTTGATGCAACTCAAGCCTTTTTCCCGGGCTCTGTGGTCTTATAATCCCCTCTGTTCCTCCTGATGTAACTGTTATGCAGTCCCTTAATGAGCACTTTGTCTGCCATAGAAGGATTTGCTCTGTTCTCATTTGATTCATTCAGTCTCTGTGTGTGTTTTTTTTTTAATTTAAACATTGCTTCTGAGTCACTTTGGATCAGTTTGTATGTGTCCCAAGAATTCCAGATTGATGAGAAAAATGATCTCACAGTACAGAAATAATTGAGTTCTTGTATGCTCTCTGTTCATTCTGGGATATGGACCTTGTAAGATAACTCTTCTGGATATAAGAGCTTCTATTTATTCAACAACTGAGGCCCCAGGATCCATGGATGTAGGGTTGGTACCAAGGGCTCCTCAATGTCTTTAGCACAGAGGGGTAGAATTCTGGGACTGGTCCCCTTCATGCCATCTCAATCAGTTCCTTCCCTCTGGAATCTACAGTCTAATCTTCACCTGGAAATTAGTCATCCATTTAGTCTTTTGTTAATTCATTCTTCATAGTTAGGTATACTTACAGTGGGATACAAACACACACACCTTATATGCAAATGTATATTTTCTAAACAGTGATGTTAATTCAGTGGGACATAAAACGGTGTTTCTGCTTTCTTAGAGCATGATCCTATGTGGATCTATTTATGCAGGTCAGTTCTGATCAGTGTCTCAGTGAAGGTCACACTTGGAGAAGACATTTAAACTTATTCCCGAATAGAAGGAACCTGAAATGAGCCACATGAAGGCCGGGACAAGGAGTGTCACAGGCTGCAGGAAGAGCAGGTCCTCAGAAAGATCTCAGTCTTTTCTTCATTAAGGAATAAAGTCATATCTGTGGGATGTAGGGAGGGTCCAGAGGAGAAGGGGGAGCTGAGATCCGGGGGTTTGGTGTATTTGAGAAAGGCCACAGATGACGGCACAGAGGAGGGAGGTGCCATCATTTTCATTACCCTCATCCTCATCATTCTCTCTGTCTCTCTCTGGCACGACTCTGAAAACTGCTGTATGGTTTCAAGAAGAGAAGGCTAATCATATGCTTTTTATCTTAAAAGATAATCTCTAACCCCTAAATATCAAATCTCCAGAACCAAGGAAGTCCACAGTTCTGGTCTTCAAAGCCTTAAGGAACAAAGAAAGTTGTGTTAGAAAGCTGGGTAAGCACAAAGAAATAGGTAATCTTGCAAATCTATTTTAACCAGTTTTCACATACAAACCAAAAAAAAAAAAAGATTAAAAAACAAAAATATATTAGAGGTCAATGCTAATGACAGATGCCATATAAAATGTTAAATAAGCGTATACAATTCAGAAAATATGAACGAATGATAGACATCATTCAGTGGGATTATTATCCTAGTGTTTAATACCAAGAAGACTTTTTAAAGTATCTCACCATGTTTATAAATTAAACAGAAAATATAACTGTTCAGGAGATGTGCAATTGTATGGAAAAGAAATTCAAATTTATTTTTAAAAGATGTTTTTCCTAATAAATCCCTGATGTAAAAGAAAAATGAACTGAAATGGATGGATCAATAATGTTGTGCATAGAAAACACAGATTTTTGACACATTTGGCTTAAATAATTTCAGCTAAAAATGAAGTTTTCTTAAAGTGACACAACTAAACCTTAATATTTTTTTGTCATCACTATCATATAGCATTTTATGCAAATAAAATTAGCTTGAGGAGAATCTACTGTTGCAAAATAAAAAAAAATTCTTAAAATAACCCCAAAGAAGTTAAATTTCAATTTTCTTGTGGTTGATATAATTATTGTCAGTAAATCAGAAGTGGTCATTGGAAATAAATCATTTCTTATTAATATAATATACAAATAAATTTGCAAAAAGTAAAATTTAAAAATAAATTGATTAAATAAAATAAAAATATGAAGAAATCAAGATCTTGGTTATAAATTATTAAAGTAGTTAAGCAATTTTTAAGCTATGGATAAAGACAATTTTATGAATAGAAATACAAAGAGCAAGAAGTCATTAATAAACCTTCCTTTTAAGCAATTTTTGTAAGGAAACTTCATATTAATAAGAAGTTTAATTTTATTATTCTCCATAACAAAAGTATAAGTTTAATAGTCCCAATGAAAATAGGAGTAGAATTCCCTATTTTGAAGTTTTCTATTTTTAAAGTTTTCTATTTTAAAGTTTTCATTTTCAATCTTTATAACTTAGATTTGTAAATTTATATACACAAGTATTGCTATAACAATTCTCAGAGAAAGAGAGCAATGATAGAGAAGTGTGCACAGAAAATGCAGAGTGGACATGAGCTGCACACAGAGGTGCTATGCAGTAATCCCCTAAGAGACCCCAGTGAGCCGTGCATGGTCCCTCCTTAGTCTCAGGTGCGCACTGAGAGGCATGAGGCCCCCAGGTGAGCACAGGAGGGCCATGTAGAGCAGTATGCACAGGTTGGGATTCTTCCCTCTATAGGACAGTGTCCAGTGGGACCTGGGACACCAGAGGCTCATTTTCTGAGATGGAGACATCAGGAGGTGAGCAGTGGGGACGGTCTTCTCACCCTCAGTCTAGTCACATTCCTCCTGGGTTGACCTTTGTCTCACTCAGCTCTCCATACTCTGTATCTCTGCTAAGATTCAGGGTTAAGATGCCCCAATAGTGAGAGGCCTCTGCCTATTTCCATCCCTTCATGGATCGGCCCTCCCTTGTGGAACATCAATTGTGCTGAAATTATCTCCATTGTGATCAGAGCTCTCCTGTGGACAGAGTCCTGAGCTGACCCTTTGATCTCAGAGAGGACAGGGACAGGGGCGCCTCACCTGAGAACAGAAGCTCCAGGGGGTCACTGGGGACTGACCACACCTCGGGGTACTTCCTGTTATATCCATAGCATCTGAAGGTCCACCTGTAGTTGGGGGTCACGGGGCCCACAGGGAAAAGGGCTTGGGGCTGCCCACTGGGGTGTCGCTGAGAGTCCAGGGTCCAGGAGGGCTGCGATTCTCCTTCCTTAGTCAGAATGAACCTGTCAAATCCAAGCCATGAGACACACTGGAGGGTCACATTCTCTCCTGGTGTCACCACAGGACTTGGCAGGGCTGACAGGGCGGGTTTGCTGAAGACCCCTAGGAGGGAAGAAGGCAACATGTTAAATGGATCATGCCTCCCTCATGTCCCCCAGGGCTGAGCTGTGAGAGGAATGACACCTGTGAGTGCAGACCCCCTTCCTGAGGGCAGAGCTTGAAGCTGGGATCCATGAGTGTCCTCCTACCTGTCACCACAAGCTTCAGGGGGTCACTGTTCTCTGACCAGCCAGTGGGGCTGATAAAGTAACAGTGATACTGTCCTGCATAAAGATCCGTCATCTGTGGAACAGAGAAATTGGCCTTGTTCCTGGGCTCCCATGAGTTCTGTCTTCTCCAGGGTGATGGGCTTCCCGCTTTATCTAGATGGTACTCCTGGGCGTCCAGTGTACCCTGACACCAGATAGTCACAGGCTTACCCCAGGAGATCACAGAGCCTGGCTCAGCCCATATGGTGGGTCTGGGGAGGGTTCCTGGAATGAAATCAAAGGCTGGGTCACAATACATTCAGTACTGCAGTTCTCCAGCCCTCGGCCCCAGGATCCTCCCAGACATCCTCCATCTGTCAGTCTAAAACTTCTATTCTCCATCTCCAGATGCCAGGGGTGGTGTCCTGTCCCCCGTGAAGAGGTGGGACCAGAGACACCTGGAGACAGACTTACCTGCCTGCACTGGGGTCATCAGGTCCACAGTCAGCCCTGGAAGAGGGTTCCCTGTGAGAGATTTGCCCCTGAAGCCTGAGAAGAACCCTTCTTCTCATGAGCCTTCTGAGTATTGGGGTCTCCTGAGAGACCAGGGTCTGGCTGTGGGGTGGGGTCCCTCCCAGACTAGGGCTTCCAGCACCCCCTCCTCAAATCTCACCAAGATAGAGCAGCACTGTGAGGGTGGGGATCATGGCATCTCCTCCCTCTGGCCCCAGCTGTGCAGATGGAGGAGACCACAGTGCTCAGTAAGACAGACACACAGGCTGTGGCCACTTGAAGGCTTGTCTCCCAGTCACAGGGCTGCCACATCAGCAACCTCACAGGAAGAGGAACTGCCCTACCCCAGGGGCCTGGCTCTCACCTCCAAGTCAGAGCAGCAAATACATGTGCCTTCCTGAGATGCCTCTTCCAGGGGATGTGACCCAGGACATGTCCTTCCCTCTCAGAGCCTCCCCAGAGGGATCTCCTTCACTCTTCAACTCATCCATCAGAACATCCCTGTGGTTTCTTCACCATAAATACTGGTCATCTATGCCCTGGAGATACGTCAGGGAAGATGCAGGTTCCTGCTGCACTGCAGAGCTCAGATCAGCAGAGAGACATGCTCAACATCTAACTGCACAGTTCTGGTCAAGATCATAGTGACAATGAGCACAAAGGATAAATAAATGGAAATAGGGAAGAAAACATGACTCTTCTCTTGGCTCCAGAGTGTGAATTTTCTTTCTATCACAGGTGTCTTCTCGAATTTCTCTTTTTTATTTCAACAGCATCCGCCACAATCCCTCAGGGAACAAACTTCTAAGTCATTCCTGTTTCCTCAGAGCCCTTTTTCCCTTGAGCAGAGCTCTCCTCCTCATCCTGGGGTCCTGTCTTGAGCTTTAGGGGACAATGAGTGGGTTAGTGCTCTGATTTGGGGGACAAAGCTGATTCTTATTTAAATATTCCTCCATCTTCCACTGTCCGTGTCACCTTGAGAATTAATGCCCAGTCTCTGAGCTTCATTTTCCTCGTTGGCAGCATGTTGTCATGAATCCCACCCCTCAGAGTGGTGCCGAGTTCATGGGAGGGATAAATCATTGCTAATTTCCGGATCTGATGAAGACGTGTGGAGTTTGAAATGTGAAAGGATCGAGGTGTCAGACTCCATAGTCAGGGTGGATGATTTATGTGCCACTCAAGAGTCCCCATCTGCTCTTAACACCGAGAAATGCTATTTATAATATTTCTGAAATATGTAGCCACAGTCACTTGCAGAGAAAGAGAAATGAAATTTTCAAAATAGAGAGGGAACCACAAGGAAAACATATCAAAGCTGAGAGCCCTCAGGTGCCTGGGACAAGCAAGGGGTCATTAGAGTGGAGGTTTCCACCTCTGAAGCGGACTCCAGGTCCTCACATGTAGGGAGGGGAGCAGGGCTCAAGGTGAAAGTAGGAAGTTGTGTTTCCATCCCTCATGTTTGTGAATGGGCACTGGAGTATCTCTGCCCACTGACCCAGCCCCATAGTCAGCACTAAGGAACATCCTGTGTGACTGTAAAACAGATTCAGTTCAGTATAGTCCAACATGGGCATCTATTCATGAATGAGTGTGAGGTTCATGCTAGAGCCATCCCTGCCAGGCACACACCTAGTCAGTTGCTAAGGTTTGGAAAGTGGATACCATGGGGCAAAGTAACTGCAACTATCTACCCCTTTCAGCCCTGAATATGAAGACAGCCCTGGAAGAAACTCTTTATGGAAAATCAGGCGAGTGTCCAACAGGAATGGACATCAAAGAGGAATCCTAAAAATGTTCAATAGTGCTATGAAAGACAATCCATGAAGCAATTACTGGAGGCTCATATCTGAGGAAATAGAATGCAAGGAATACATGAAATTCATACTAATTTAAGCATGTTTAAATATCTGAAAAATTAAAGAAGGAAAATGGACTCTTGAAACAACAAAAAGTGTTATATTACAGAGGTATACATAATTTTATAAATGAACTAGAGAAATATCTTAGAGGCAAAAATAATAATTCCACTTTAACATACTCAAAATACTCTTTCCATCAAAGATATTATATGGCTGAAGATCCAGTTATGAAAGTGGAATAAGTAATGAGGAAATTTGTAAGATTCAATACCGAGAGACTGGAATTAAAAAAATAAGGCGCATGGGGAATAAAAAGAGAAGCACAATGTATGTGGTGAGTTTCAGGAGAAAAGCAGTGAGAATGATGTTGGCAGCAGTCCTAGAGGGAAATGGTTGGACTTTTTACAGTGATGTAGAAAGAACGTGTAAGTGCTGGGGTGCATGGATGTATCGATGAAATCTGAGTCTTGATATTTCATGGAAAAATAAAGGAAATTGATGGCAGCTGACTTTCACACAGAAAAAAATACCAAATGATATAAGAAAAGTACATTCAAGGAATTAATTGTGAGTGAAGAATTCTACACTCACCCAAATTACTTTTAAGGGGCAAAAGTGAAACAGTAAGCAGAGGAGAAATCCATAGGCACGAGGAGACCTGGGGCACATCTGACCTGTTTGGACTCCTGTCTCACACGTTAAAGCTTAAGGCTTCATCTTCATGAGGGATGAGGAGGGTTCTAGGGATATATCCTTAACCATCAGACATATTTTCCACTCCTCACAGCTCTATCATATACTTTACTTAAAACAAGAAAATGTTTTCAAGTATCTTAATAAAAATAGAGACTGAAAATAAGGCATTTCAAGATATAGAAGGTTTTAGACATTTTCCTGTTTACATACTCACTGAAGCAAAACTAAAGTATGTAATTAAGCCAAAAGAACAAGAGAGGGAAAATAAAAAAAGTAAGATGGAGAAGTGAGAAAAAGACAGCAAAACAAATAAACACTGGAAAAGCATATTTTTGTAAACATGCATATGTACATTTATATTTAAGAAAGCTAAATCATGACATTGGGAGTGTTCAGATGGGTGTCTGTGTGTATATGGTAGAGAGAGAGAAAGAGAAACAGAGAAAGAGAGCTTTTAAAAGAAAGTAAGTACTGAGAGTTCAACTCATATATAATGTCTTTTTCCTCATCTACGGGAGATGGTGAATGAAAATTGTTCAAAATTATAAATTTAAATACCAATATTAATAATGAGGGTGATTATCTAAAATTAAAAAGCAATTTATAACCTCCAAACTGGTTGATGTAATTATAAAAAACAAAAACATATCGATCAACCCAAAAGTGGTCTGGAAATTTGAAATGAAAATAACAGAATGCAGGATATCTTAATCCATAACAAACCCACACTAAATAAAATGGTGGAAATACTTCAAATTTATTCACTTATTTGCAATCATTAAAAGATTAATGGACTTACTCCAGGGTTAGATCAAAGCACATCACCCAGAAAAAAACTGATTTATATGAACAATGATCTCTCAAAAAATACAAAATCATTAAAGAGTTTTAAAATAAATAACGGTGTTATTCTCACTTAGTAAAATTAGCTGAAAGCTTTAAATATTCAACAGAATTGAATATAAGGCAAAATGGTTTTATAAAATATTTTATCGTAAATAATATATTCAGTTCAAAGGTATAGCACTCATAAACATACATTCATGTAATCACATATCTTTTGAAAAGCATAAAACATAAGTTAATAGAAAATTGGAGTTTCAAAAAATATTTATAAGATAGACTGAGAGGGTGAAAAGAAAATTTCTATAAGAGTAAGTGACACACTTCAATGCTTAATCTAATGTGTAAAAATATTATAAAACTTTGCATTATTAATGTCATATATGATATACAATGGTTTGTGATATACGTGGAAAACAATAAGTAAATAAAGAAAGAAACAAACAAACAAAATATAATGCTATATATACAGGAACAAGGAGGGAATGCACGTATTTAAGGCCCATATTGTACCTAAAATCTGAAACACTTAGACAAAAAGGCAAGTATGTCTGATTCTTTCCATATTTCTTGCATATTATGTTCCGTGAATATGCTGAAATTTCATTAGCAATTTATAATAAGAAAATGGTATTAAAATTCAACACTTCATGAAATTAGTAAAATAGTAAAGTGGAATGTTTAAATTTATAAAATATTAAGAAACAGGGATGATAAAATTACATCATATTAAGACGGAGAATATCAAAATTAAAAAGCAGACATACAGAGAGCTGCCAGCAGGATGGCAGAAGAGTTCCTATCATCATGCCCTCACAGAACAATGATTTTGACAATCAAAATTGAAGATAGGTGAACCTGATCTCTGAAATAAGCCCAGTCCATATTGATGACCTCCACATCAATTCAGATTCATGGAACATGATGAGTTCAGAAACTCATGAACCCATTTTAAATTCCTAATTAAGTATCTTGTGATATTGGCCAATGTGTTCAGAAATCCAGTTTCTCAATGGGAAAGGGCTCATTGTGTGATTAGACTCAGGTGAGGTTGAACAGGTAGATGATGATCATGCTTTGAGGGAACATTGATGCCAACCTATGAAGTACTTGCTGTAACAGAGCAAGAGCAGCTTTGGTTAATATTCAGTGTCTAGTGAAGACTATGGCTTTCTCCATCCTTATTCAATTCCACCTCAGTAAATTGTAGGGAAAATAAATATACGTTATGTATAGAAAAACGTTATTTACCGAGAAGAGTGTATATGTATAAAAATGGACCAAAGCATAAAGTGACATATAGATGTGGATCCAAACCTGCTTGTGGATGTTGCCTCATGTCATGGGGGTAAGAATAGAAGAGGACCATCAAGGACAGTCAGTAAGGATAGGAGAGAAAGCACAATAGTTGAGCTGCAGCAGATTCTTTACAGGCAACTCTCCAGACATTGCCTGCTGCCAAAAACTTTCACTAAGCTTGATACTCTCAGCAGACAGTTCCCTCAATCTATGCTCCAGATATTCTTCCAGAACCTTCTGATCATACAAGATTTATTTATTTTTTTAATGAAAAAATTTCTTTAAAAAAATTTTTTTTTGTATGTACATCATGTTTCAAATTCTGGATACATTACATCATGTTCACCACCCGAACACTAATTATAGTGCATCCCCTCACATGTGACCCTAATCACCCCTTTTGCCCTACCCCCTCCCCCCTTCCCCAATGGCAACCAGCAGTCCAATCTCCAATGCTATGTGGGGGTTTTTTTTTGTCATTTTTATCTTCTACTTATGAGTGTGATCATATGGTATTTGACTTTCTCCCTCTGACTTATTTCACTCAGCATAATACCCTCAAGGTCTATCCATGTTGTCACAAATGGCGGATTTCGTCATTTCTTATGGCTGAGCAGTAGTCCATCATGTATAAATACTACATCTTCTTTATCCATTCATCCCTTGATGGGCACCTAGGTTGCTTCCAAGTCTTGGCTATTGTGTATAATGCCACAATGAACATAGGGGTGCAAGTATCTTTATGCCATTGTGTTTTCAAGTTCTTTGCATAAATACTCAGCAGTGGGATAGCTGGATCATATGGTAGATCTATCCTTAATTTTCTGAGGATACTCCAAACTGCTTTCCATAGTGGCTGCACCAGTTTGCACTGCCACCAGCAGTGAACACGGGTTCCCTTCTCTCCACACCCTCTCCAACATTTGTTGTTTCCTGTCTTGTTAATTATAGCCATTCTGACAGGAGTGAGGTGATACCTCATTGTAGCTTTGATTTGCATTTCCCTGGTAGCTAATGATGTTGAGCATCTTTTCATATGCCTGTTGGCCATCTGTATATCCTCTTTGGAGAAATCTCTGTTCAGATCTTTTGCCCATTTTCTAATTGGATTGTTGGTTTTTCTGTTGTTGAGCTGTATGAGTTCTTTGTATATTTTGGATATTAACCCCTTATCTGATATGTGGTTTGCAAATATCTTCTCCCAATTGTTAGATTGTCTTTTTGTTTTGTTGATAGTTTCCTTTGCTGTGCAGAATCTTTTTAGTTTGATGTAGTCCCATTTGTTCATTTTTTCTTTTGTTTCCCTTGCCTGGTCAGACATGGGACTTGAAAATATGCTGCTCAGACCAATGTCATAGAGCGTACTGCCTATGTTTTCTTCTAGATGTCTCATGGTTTCGGGTCTTACATTCAAGTCTTTAATCCATTTTGAGTTGATTTTTGTGCATGGTGTAAGGGAATGGTCTACTTTCATTCTTTTGCATGTGGCTGTCCAGTTTTCCCAACACCATTTATTGAAGAGACTCTCCTTTCTCCATCGTATGCTCTTGGCTCCCTTGTCGAATATTAGCTGTCCATAAACGTGTGGGTTTACTTCTGGGCTCTCAATTTTGTTCCATTGATCTGTGTGTCTGTTTTTGTGCCAGTACCATGCTGTTTTGGTTGCTATGGCTTTGTAGTATAATTTGAAATCAGGGAGTGTGATACCTCCAGCTTTGTTCTTTTTTCTCAGGAATCCTTTGGCTATTCGGGGTCTTTTGTTGTTCCATATAAATTTTAGGATTCTTTGTTCTATTTCTGTAAAAAAATGTTGTTGGAACTTTGATAGGGATTGCGTTGAATCTATAGATTGCTTTAGGAAGCATAGACGTTTTAACAATGTTAATTCTTCCAATCCAAGAGCACGGAATATCTTTCCATTTCTTTGTGTCTTCTTCGATTTCTTTCAACAATGTTTTATAGTTTTTGGTGTACAGATCTTTCACCTCTTTTGTTAAGTTTATTCCTAGGTATTTTATTCTTTTTGTTGCAATTGTAAATGGGATTGTATTCTTAATTTCTCTTTCTGCTACTTCGTTGTTAGTGTATAGAAACGCAACGGATTTTTGTACATTGATTTTGCATCCCGCAAATTGACTGTATTCCTTTATTATTTCTAAAAGTTTTTTAGTGGACTCTTTAGGGTTTTCTAGATATAAAATCATGTCATCTGAAAAGAGTGACAGTTTCACTTCCTTTCCAATGTGGATCCATTTTATTTCTTTTTCTTGCCTGATTGCTCTGGCTAGGACTTCCAATACTATGTTAAATAAGAGTGGTGACAGTGGGCATCCTTGTCTGGTTCCTGTTCTTAGGGGGATAGCTTTCAGTTTTTCTCCGTTGAGAATGATATTTGCTGTGGGTTTGTCATATATGGCCTTTATTATGTTGAGGTACTTTCCTTCTATACCAAATTTATTTAGAGTTTTTATCATAAATGGATGCTGTATCTTGTCAAATGCTTTCTCTGCATCTATTGAAATGATCATGTGATTTTTATTCTTCATTTTGTTAATGTGGTGTATCACGTTGATAGCTTTGTGGATGTTGAACCATCCCTGCATCCCCAGAATGAAACCCACTTGATCATGATGTATGATCTTTTTAATGTATTGTTGTATTCGATTTGCTAGTATTTTGTTGAGGATTTTTGCATCGATGTTCATCAGTGATATTGGCCTGTAATTTTCTTTTTTTGTGTTGTCCCTGTCTGGTTTTGGTATCAGGATAATGTTTGCTTCGTAGAAGGAGTTAGGAAGCCTCTCCTCCTCTTCAATTTTTTGGAAGAGTTTGAGAAGGATAGGTATTAAGTCTTCTTTGAATGTTTGGTAGAATTCACCAGGGAAGCCATCTGGTCCTGGACTTTTATTTTTTGGGAGGTTTTTAATTTCTGTTTCGATCTCCTCACTGGTGATCGGTCTATTCAAATTTTCTACATCTTCTTGTCCAGTTTTGGAAGGTTGTACGTTTCTAAGAATTCATCCATTTCTTCTAGATTATCCAATTTGTTGGCGTATAGCTTTTCATAATATTCTCTTATTATCTTTTGTATTTCTGAGGTGTCCATTGTAATCTCTCCTCTTTTGTTTCTGATTTTATTTATTTGAGCCTTCTCTCTTTTTTTCTTGGTGAGTCTAGCTAAGGGTTTGTCAATTTTGTTTATCTTTTCGAAGAACCAGCTCTTGGTTTCATTAATTTTTTCTATTGTTTTTTTAGTCTCTATTTCATTTATCTCTGCTCTGATTTTTATTATTTCCTTCCTTCTGCTGATTTTGGGCTTTGTTTGTTCTTTTTCCAGTACCTTTAGGTGCACTTTTAGATTGTCTAAAAGTGGGATTTTTTGGGATTTTTCTTCTTTGTTGAGGCAGGCCTGAATTGCTATAAACTTCCCTTGTAGAACCGCTTTTGCTGTATCCCACAGATTTTGGCATGTCTTGTTTTCATTTTCATTTGTCTCCAGGAATTTTTTTATTTCTTCTTTGATTTCTTCATTGACCCAATCATTGTTCAGTAGCATTTTGTTCAATCTCCACATTTTTGTGGCTTTTCTGGTTTTCTTTCTGTAGTTGATTTCTGGTTTCATACCTTTGTGGTCAGAAAAGATGCATGGTATTATTTCAATCTTCTTAAATTTATTGAGACTTGTTTTGTGGCCTAATATGTGATCAATCCTGGAGAATGTTCCATGGGCATTTGAAAAGAAAGTGTATTCTGTGGTTTTTGGATGGAATGTTCTATATATATCTACTAAGTCCATCTGGTCTAATGTGTCCTTTAAGGCGAGTGTTTCCTTATTGATCTTCTGTTTGGATGATCTATCCATTGGTGTAAGTGGAGTCTTAAAGTCCCTTACTATTATTGTGTTACTGTCTATTTCTCCTCTTATGCTTGTTAATAATTGCTTTATACATTTAGCTGCTCCTATGTTGGGTGAGTAGATATTTACAAGTGTTATATTTTCTTGTTGGATTGTTCCCTTTATCATTATGTAGTGCCCGTCTTTGTCTCTTATTACAGTTTTTGATTTAAAGTCTATCTTGTCTGATATAAGTATTGCTACCCCCACTTCCTCTTCTTTGCCATTTGCATGGAATATCTTTCTCCATCCTTTCACTTTCAGTTTGTGAGTGTCTGTAGGTCTGAAGTTTGTCTCTTGTATGCAGCATATAGATGGATCTTGTTTTTTTATCCAGTTGGCCACCCTATGGCATTTGATTGGAGCATTTAATACATTGACATTTAAAGAAGCTATTGATAAATATGTATTTATTGCCATTATGTCACTTTTTCTTTTTTTGGGGTATTTTAGTAGTTCTTCTCAGTTCCTTTCTTTTTCTCTTGCTCTCTTCACTTGTGGTTTGATGGCTAACTTTAGTAATATGTTTGATTTCTTTTGTCTTACTTTTTTTCCTGCTTGTTATAGGTTTCTGGTTTGTAGTTACCATGAGGATCCTATTTAATATACTATGCATATAACAGTCTATATTGAGTAGATAGACTCTTTAGCTTGACCTCTTTCTAAAAGCTCTACTTTTTCACTCCCCTCCTCCCACATTATATGTTTTTCACATCATATATAGTCTTTTGTTTAGTGTGTGTATATCCATTACCCTCTTATCATTGAAATAGGTAATTTTAGTACATTTGTCTTTTAACCTTCATATTACCTTCACAGGTAGTTGATCTGCTGCCTTTACTATACTTTTACCTTACAAGTGATTTTATTGCCTGTTTTTTCTTGTTGTTGTTTTGGGTTTTTTGATAATTTTTCTCTTTTATCTCTATTTGTGGTCATCACTTTCCCACTTAAATAAGTCCCTTCAGCATTTCTTGTAGAACTGGTTTCTAAGTGATAAACTCCTTTAATTTTTGCTTGTCTGGGAAGCTCTTTATCTCTCCTTCCATTCTGAATGACAGCCTTGATGGATAGAGTATTCTTGGTTGTAGGTTTTGTCCTTTTAGCACTTCAAATATGTCATGCCATTCTCTTCTCACCTGTAGGGTCTCGGCTGAGAAGTCTGCTGACAGCCTGATGGGCTTCCCTTTATATGTCACTTGTGGCCTTTCTCATGCTGCTTTTAGGATTCTCTCTTTGTCTTTAATTTTAGACATTTTGATTATAATATGTCTTGGTGTGGGCCTCTTTGGGCTTCTCTTGTTTGGAGCTTTCTGTGCTTCCTGAACTTGGATGTCTGTTTCCTTCCTCAGGTGAGGAAAATTTTCCTCTATTATTTCGACAAATAAATTTTCTGCCCCTTTGTCTCTCTCTTCTCCTCTGGGACCCCTATAATACGAATGTTAGCACGCTTGATATTGTCCCAGAGTTCCCTTACACTGTTCTCATTCTGTCTAATTCCTTTTTCTCTTTTCTGTTCTGCTTGGGTGATTTCCTCTAATCTTTCATCTAGCTCGCTGATCCGTTCTTCTGCTTCCTCTACTCTGCTATTGAGTCCCTCTAGTGATTTTCTCATTTCAAGTATTATATTCTTCATTTCTGATTGGTTCTTTTTTATATCTTCCAGTTCTTTGCTGATGTGCTCACTGTGTTCATCCATTCTTCTCTGCATATCTGTGAGCATCCTCATTATATTTTGTTTGAATTCCTTGTCAAGGAGGTCGCTAGTTTCTGTTTCACTTAGTTCTTTTTCTGGTGTTTTGGAGTGTTCCCTTGCTTGGAAAGTATTCCTTTGTCTCCTTATTATGCCTCTTTCTCTGTGCTATTTTCTTTGTACTAGGTGAGTCGGCTATGTCTCCTGATCTTGGAGAAGTGGCCTCATGTATGAGATGCTTTATGCGGCCCAACAGTGTGCTTCCCTCTCATCACCAGACCATAAGAACCAGGAGTCACCCCTTTGTGGGCATCTTCTGCTGTGGCAGGGTTGCTCCCACTGCAGGTACCCAGGGAGTCTGATCTTTCCTTCCCTGGCCAGCTGTTTGTAAATCCGGCTTGGAGGGGCCTCAGCACTGTTGGCTACAAAGTCTATTAGCACACTCTTATTGCAAGTGTCCTCTTAATTGTGTTGGTACCCAGTGTAGCTGGTTGCTAGGCTCAGGGGCATACAGTTGTGATAGGCCTGACGCCAACAAGGCTGATGTCAGTTCTCTTAGGAGTGCAGCTGAGTGGGGCTAGCCCTTGGCATGGAGACACTCAGTTGTTTCAGGCTTTGGAAGGTGGGGCTGATCATTTTTTATGGCTATGTGTGAAGCACAAGTCTTCTGCTGCTGGTAAGCCTCACTCCCCTCTGGACCACATACACTGTTAACAGAGTCCTGGTCCATGCACACTTCTCAACCCCCTGGAGCGTAGCCCACCGCCACACTGCAGAGGCCCCCACCTCTGCCCCAATGCCCCCCACAGTTCACCTGGTCCTCACACAAGCCCTGCCCCACAGAGGCAGACACCCTTATCTGCCTGTAGAGGATCAAGGCACTCAGCCAATGCATGCTGAAAAGTAGCCTGAGGGTTTGCTGTTAGGTGGGGCCAGTCCCTAGGGCTGGTTGCCTGCCCTGGCTGAACTGGATTAAATCCAGTTTGTGCTCTAGTGGGTGTGGCAGACCCCTAGTCTAACTTTTGAGACTAGACCCCTAGTCTAGTGGGTGCTCTAGTGGGTGTGGCAGACCCCTGGGCTAACAAACCAAGGGATGCACCTCAATGGCCCCCACCTGTGTCCGTATCAGCACGCCTGGACCAGCTCAGAACGACGGCCCCCACCAATGTCTCAGTGTCAGGAGAGGATCCTCCTCTCACCAAGATGCCCCCAGAGCCCACCAGGTGAGTCTTGTTTCACCAAAGGACAGTCAGCCTTCTCTCTGGTGATTTTAGGTTGCTACAATGAGTGAATTTGTGCATGGGCCCTTTAAGACCCGGATCTTTTCGGCTTTCGGCCAATAGCTTTTCTGGGGTGTCCTCGCTGCAGTTAATAGCCAGCAAAGCCAGATAGTAAGACCCCCATCTCAGTTGGGCTGAGTCCGAAGGATGGTTATAGCAGTATTGCCCCCGCTCCGGACCTCACTCCTCCAGGGACGGCTGTGTGCCTTAGGTTGGCTCCCGCCTGGCCAGCTGAGAAGCTCCGCTGCTCCAAAAGGTGGGTTTTTTTCCTCTCCGGCCAGAGTTACTGCCTCTTCTGCTTTCATCAGGACTGTCCCTTGTCGTGGGGGTTCTTTTTATCCAGTTTTCGGTTTTCAATCCAGAGTGATTCTCCCCAAAATTGTTGTAACCTGGTTGTGTTCATGGGATGAGGCGTGTTCAACATCTGCTCACAGCGCCATCTTGACGGGAACTCTCACAAGATTTATTTTCAATGTTCTACGTCACTGAATGGTGGATTTGCTGTTTATTGTGTTTGTCTCCTACTGCATCTTGTGTTCTTCTCTGGCTTTGTTGAACCTGAATCAGCAGCATCCTGAGCACCACCAGAATCAAGCCAGCCTCGCCCATCCAGATGAGATCCCACACTGTGTAAACTTGAGGATGTGAGGCTAGGAATTTTGGACAAGGAATTCACAGAGATCAGAACAGACCAAAATCACTCCAGGATCCCTGGATTCCATCGAGGGAACTTGCCTTGTGTTGACAGTATTTGACCCTCTGAGCCCAGCCCCATAACTGTGTATTTCTCCTTACACATTACCCTTGGAGTCTGACTTGTTTTGTGATGGGCTGAGGATATTGGCTACTCTTGAGAAAAAAAATTATAGCGTATGTGTGAGGAGAGGTAAGAATGCCTAAGGGATATCTACTCTGATCGCCAATGAGTCTCTAAAACTAATAAAGCTAATCTCAATCCCTTGAAGTGATCACCTCTGGTGTCTCATCCTGAATCAAATTAGAAAGGAAAGATGAACATTTGGGGCTTCAATTTTCCCTGAGAATGAGAAGCATAAAGGAGTGAGGGTCCGGGTCTCGCTTTTCATTTCTCCACTACAAGGAGTTCTTTTTTGTCTCCTTTGGGATTGCATATTTCTTAGTCACGTTCTTTTCTTCTATCTGTCATTTTTTTGAAAGTAAATGATGGAATATGTACAACACCTCAGGCAATTTATCTAGTATCAAGGATAACCACAATTAACACAACTTCTAATTATTCAATCATTTTGTAGTCTCAATAGGAAGATTGAAAATTGATAAGAAAAAAGAAAAAAAGATAGATGATAAAATAAAATATTTAGATGGACACCTGTAAAAAATACAGATATTTATAGATATAAGGCAGGCTCTGATAAATTGACAAAGGAAATGTTAAGAACTACCAGGTAACGGTGGGAAGGAGGAAAGGAATACTAAAGATGAATTCTTATGGAAGATGTTTTGGAGGATGAATTGATCCTGGAGACAACCAGGTGATCACAGAAATTGGGGCAGAAATTATGCCTTTCTTTCTTTCTTCCCACATAATGATAACAGTTAATGGTAAAGACAGGACATACTCAGAGTTGACTAGTCCCAAGAGAAAAATTCATGTACTTTTTCCCACAGAAACTCACTGGCATCCAAGTGCACAACTGATTGAGTGTTTTGAAATCCAGGATAGGATTCTTCCTTTGATAGGTAGAGGCAAGAACAAATTCCCAGATATTGATAGAATTTTGTCAATGAGCTCAATCCCGAGTGACTGAGCCAACTAGTCTTCATCTTACGACTCCCGATGTATCCCAAAACTCCTTAACCCAGAAGTGAGAAGTCCGCTGTACTCTGCTCTTCACATTGTGGGCCTGTTCCATAGGCAGCATGAAGACTACAAGTGTGTGTGGGGTGGGGGGCTTAAATCAGCACCATGGACAGAGGTGAGAGATGGTGTGTCCTTTTCTCAAACCCTCATCGCTGGGCCTCTGGGCCTCTTCCCCTTCATGCATCTCCTCCAACACTGACCATTTAACATGCACCGATGACCTTAATGCTACTTGAGAAAGGACGCCCCCACGTTAAACCTCCACCTTCATCCTCAAGATCTGTGGGAAATAATCCCTTCTGTAAATATTTGCCCTGTTGTAGGGTAAGCTAGAAAACTAGCAAAAACCTGATGGAGACTGTGATTCCTCTAGGCTAAAAGGGCTCTGCTACTCAACAGAAATGGTTTATCCATCTAGGTGAGGGTCTGCAGACCCCAAATATTGCTTGGAACAATGACAGAAGGATGCTGTGGGGCTGTTTCTGCCTTTTCATGTCATCTATAGTCCCATCGCTTTTCCTCAAATGTCAGTGTTTACATCTTTAATTTCTTCCCTGCAGACAAGCTGCACTGCCTGGATACACAGTGGGGGTAAGGCATGGAGAATGTATGGGACTAACTGTCTTTTCCATCCCTCTATGAGCTCAGATCCTCCTGTGGCTGACCTTCCTGTTGCGCCTACCTTCCCATCCCAGCTGAGCTCTCATGGGACAGGGCCGTGAGTTGAAGGTCTGATCTATCAATGGATAACGGGTGGGGGCTCCTCACCTGAGACCAGGAGCACCAGAGGCTCACTCAGTTGTGACAACTGGTAGAGGGCAGAGTCTGGGTCCCTAAAGCACCTGCTGGCTCCTCACATGCCATTAAGATGTTCAGGGGGTCACTGGGGACTGACCACTCAGAGAAGAGTTTGTGCCCCCTGTAGCATCTTTACTGTCCCCCATGGAGCCAATCACAGGGCCCAGGGGAAGTTTGTCTGATTGAGCCCAGCCTGGGGCTGCTGGCCAAGGTGCTGGGAGAGATGATGTCCACCCTCCTTGAACAGAGAGAATCTGCCACAGCCAACATCAGAGTGACAAGGAAGGGTCAGATTCTTTCTGGGGTCATGACAGGGCCCTGTTCATTCAGGAGGAATGGCTTTCTAGGCACATCTGGGAGAAGGAAAATCCGTGGATTGCAGGGGCTAATTCCTCCCAAAACACCCCTTCTCCAGGCCTTGTCCCCAGGTCTCACTGTCTCTCATCCTCTGTGTCTCTGGCCCAGGAGCCCCACACTCCCCTCACCTCACCCTTTCATCTGGGACTCCCCCAGGAGTAAAGACACCAATAACCTGTCTTGTGCATCAAAATATGTATGGGTCAGGATGGGACTTCCTCAACTGGGATAAGGAGCTCCAGAGTGTCACTGGGGCATGACCACACCTGGGGTTTGTTTCTGTAACAGCCATAGTATCTGAATGTTCCTCTGTGGCTGGGGGTCATAGAGCCCACAGGGATCAGGGCTTGAGACTGCCCATTAGGGTGCTGCTGTGGGTCCAGGGTCCAGGACGGCTTGTGTTCTCCTTCCTTAGTCAAAATGAACCTGTCAAATTCCTGCCTTGAGCCACACTGAAGGGTCACGTTCCCTCCTGAGGTCACCACAGGGCTGGGAGGTTGGGTTTGCTGTAGAATCCTAGGAGAGGAGGAGGCAGCATGTTACATGGGGCTCACACCCCCATCATATCCCCAGGGCTGGGCTGTGAGAGGGGACACACCCCTGAGAGAAGACCCCCTTGCTGAGGGCAGAGCCTGAGGCTGGAACCCCTGAGTGTCCTCTCACCTGTCACCACTGCTCCAGGGGGTCACTGTGCTCTGACCAGCCAGTGAGGCTGAAATAGTAACAGGGATATCACTGTGCATATTGTTCTGTCATGTGTTGGATGGAGAACTTGGCCTTGTCCTTGGGTTCCAGTGGGCTCTGTCTGCTCTAGGGTTCTGGGTTTCCCTCTTTATCCAGATGGTACTCCTGTGCCTCCAGGGTCCCCTGATACCCGATGGTCATGGATGTCACCCAGTGAACCACAGAGCCTGGCTTAGCCCAGATGGTGGGTTTGAAGAGGGTCCCTGGAAGGAAATCAGAGTCTGGGGTCCAAAGACCTTCCCCATCTTTCATTATCCCAGCTCAACACCAGGACACTCTTGGTTTTATCACTATCATCTAATAATCACTTGAATAGCTCCTCAGTGCTCAGGGGCTAAAGTAAAAGGTGGGAACATGGCAGCCTGTGGAGGAACCACTTGTTGGAACTCGGGTCCTTGGAACCTGACTCAGACCTGGAAGACAGTCCCTGTGAGAAATTTGCACCCAGATGTCTGAGCTGATTCTCTTCCCATCAGGGACCCATTCCATTTGAGCTGACTGAACTCTGAGGTTCCCCATGAACAAGGGGGTGAGGAGCCTCTGCATCCCCTCCTGCTGTTCCCCTTCCTTCTCTCCACAACTGACTGAGGCAGAGAAGAGCAGAGCAGATGGAAACAATGGCACTTTCCCGCTGTGCAGATGGAGGAGACCACAGGCCCGAGGGAAAGAGAGACGCACAGGATGTGGTAAGTCAGGGGTTGCTGCCTCCCATTTGGGTTCCCACAGCTGTGGACCCACAGGAAGGGAAGGGCCCCTCCCTGGGCCTGGCTCTGCTTTTCTCCAGGTCAAGTGCTCAGGAGGACTCCAGGCCCTCTGGAGACATCTCAGCCCAGAGCTGAGGTCTCACCTGATTTTAAGACTATTTCTGCCTGTCCTGAATCCTTCTTAGGGAGGATGAGGGCCCAGTTTCTCTGACAGACTGGCTCTAAATAGGACATATTACAGATTTCATCAGTGCCTCTGCAAGCAGAACTTACTTTCTGCCTTTGGTAAGTCCCTAAACAAATATTTACTGAACACCTTCTATGTGCAAGGCATTGGGGCCAGACACCAGAAGTACATCCATGATCCAGGTGAACCCATTGTGTATTCTGAGAAACCATATTAACAGCATATGAACAGTCAAAGGCTACTATTGAAGTTAATTTATTTACAAAGGGAAATATGAGAATAGCTGGAGATTATGACTAGACAGTGGTTGAGGGAATAGCTGTTTGAGGAGGCAGAGACCTATGGAAGAGGATACCTATGAGAACTTTCTAGAAATGAAAGGACATTCTAGAGAACCCTAAGGACATGGAGAATATCTGAAAGAGAGGAAGAGAGAGAAGGGTGGCGGCTGGTCATGCAGGGTGCTGTCCACCATGTGAGGACATTGGATTCTATTTCTAAGAAAAGTGGAATATATAAACAAAGGATTATGCTCAGCATCATTAGCCATCAGGGAAATGCAAATCAAAACTACAATGAGGTATCACCTCACTCCAGTCAGAATGGCTATAGTTAACAAGACAGGAAACAACAAGTGTTGGAGAGGATGTGGAGAGAAGAGAACACTTGTTCACTGCTGGTGGGAGTGGAAACTGGTGCAGTCACTATGTAAAGCAGTATGGAGTATCCTCAGAAAATTCAGAATAGATCTACCATATGATCCAGCTATCCCACTGCTGAGTATTTATCCAAAGATCTTCAAAATGCAAAGGCATAAAAATACATGCACCCCTATGTTCATTGCAGTATTATTCACAATAGCCAAGACTTGGAAGCAACCTAGGTGCCCATCAAGGGACGAATGGATAAAGAAGATGTGGTATATATACACAATGGAATACTACTCAGCCATAAGAAATGATGAAATCCGGCTATTTGTGACAACATGGATGGTCCTCAAGGGTATTATGCTGAGTGAAAGAAGTCAGAGGGAGAAAGTCAAATACTGTTTAACCTCACTCATAAGTAGAAGATTAAAAGAATGACCAAAAAACACATAGCATTGGAGATTGGATTGGTGGTTACCATAGGGGAGTGGGGGGAGGGCAACAGGAGTGATTAGGCTCATATGTGAGGGGATGGACTATAATTAGTTTTCGGGTGGTGAACATGATGTAATCTACACAGAATGTAAAATATATTATGATGTACATCTGAAAGCTATATATTGTTATAATCCAATGTTACTTCAATTTAAAAAATTTTAAAAAATAAACAAAGGATTGATGATAAGAAATTTTTATGAGGGTCACATTTCCTCCTATATAGCAAATGAAAAAAAAAAGAAAGAAAGAACAATAGTTGAACTCCAACTACTCCAATACTGATATGTCAAACAGGATTGTAAATGATTTATGTGTATTTCTTTTATGAAACTAACATGTCTCTGAATGAGACAAAAAAAAGTTAACCAATGATAGAGATGATACGGAATTTAGTTTTGTTGTCTACCTTTTTTTTTTGAGGAAGATTAGCCCTGAGCTAACATCTGCCACAAATCCTCCTCTTTTTACTGGGGCAGACTGGCCCTGAGCTAACATCCATGCCCATCTTCCTCTACTTTATATGTGAGACACCTGCCACAGCATGGCTTGAAAGGTGGTGTATAGATCCATGCCCGGGATCTGAACCAGCAAACCCTGGACAGCCAAAGCAGAGCATGCGAACTAACAACTACACAACCAGGCCGGCCCCTGTTGTCTATTTTTGACTGGCAGTTGGGAAGAAATTTGTTGGGTCCAAGCTCTGCAGGAGAACCAAAATGGGAAAGCACAGAAATGTTAAATGGCCCATCGTCTGAGTGTGTGTGTGTAATTGTGGTGTAATCGCACTGTCTGGTTTGGAGGGAAGGAGAAGTGAGAGCTGAGGGCGGAGGGTCACATCTGGACTGATCATGAGCAGCCTTGAGTTCAGAGAGAAGAGTTTGGAGTTTACCCTGAAGACAGTGAGGACCATGGAAGGATTTTGGGCAAGGAAGGGACAGATCCTGAAATGGAAGAATGATTAGAAAGACTGATATGTGGAGGGAGAACTGGAGAAGGGAGTGTGGGCCTGCAGCTCAGAAACCAATAAAGTGGTGGATGTATCCACACAGGCCGGATGTGTCCAGGTGTGGGCTGTGGGCTGGACTCTGTGGATGAGGAGGACAGCAGGGGTCAGAGGGATTCTGGAGGCTGAATGGTTTTTGTTGGGTGATTGGCTGAGAGATGTAAGAGACAAGGAAGTGAGGGTGACCTTCCCTCTCTGCCTTGGGTGACTGGAGACATCAATGGTGCCTTCAGAGACATAGTGAACCAAGGGGTGGTGGGGGTGGAGGGGCCTGGGGAGTTTGGTACAATACACTTCTGCTCCCACAGGAAAGCACAGCTCTTCCTGCTGGCCCTGGAATATGGGTTTTCCTTCTCACAAACAGCCCCCTGACTGACAAGCTAGTTTCTATAAGGAGCAGGACCTCTCTCCCTATCACTTTGGGGTGAATCATGTGTGTCATTTCTGGCTGTTGAGAGCACCCTTCAATGCTAGGTTTTGCTCTCCACTGCAAACTGTGGAGACTGTTCAGAATTCAGACAAGAACGGTCCTCATCAGAGCTCCTAATTAAGGACAGTGATTTTATGTATATAAAATACATAGGAAGTATGCCTGTTAAAGACGATCAACCCATTCAGGAAGCAGTAATGTTATAATTAATATTTATGTATGTACATATGTATGACTGTATGTATGTATGTATTTACGGACTCACTCATTAATCAATCAATCAGTCTATTTATCTATCTACTTACCAACCAGTTTTATAAAGATATAATTGACATACAGCACTGTATAAGATTATGGTGTACAATATAATTATTTCACTTGCATATATTGTGAAATTATCACCAGAATAATTATAGTTAACACCTATCATTTCATATAGATACCAAAAAAAGAAAAATGATGTGCTTTTTTCCTATAACGAGAAATCTTAAAATCTACTCTCTTACCAACTTTCAGATATACCGTACAGCAGTGTTTACTACAGCCATCACGTTGTACATTCCATCCCCAGTACTTATCTTATAACTAGAAGTTAATAGCTTTTGGTCCTCTTCATCCAGTTCTCCATTCTCCCACCCCCTGCCTCTGGTGAACAGAAATCTAATGTCTTTTTCTATGAGTTTGTTTGTTTTAGATTCCACATACAAGTGAGATCTTACAGTATTTGTCTTTCTCTGTTTGATTTATCTCACTTAGCATGGTGCCCTCAAGGTCCTTCCATGTCATCACAAACGGTAGGATTTCCTTCTCTTTTTAGCTGAATAATATTGCAGTGTGCATCCACTTGTTTATTCTTGATTTTGTTGCTTGTGCAAGAGTGTTGATAAAATCTTGAACAAAGTTTCTCTTAAAACACGGTTTTAAATAAGAACAACAATTATGCATCAGAGAGAGGAGCAAGTTCTACTTGATGAAAATGAGGTGAAATATGAACCCTCATCTTCTGTTAAGTTCTCCTACAACAGAGTGTGCCCTGAGGTCCAGGTGGCCCTGCCTGATGACCAGTCCCTTCCCCTGAGGTAGGTCTAGTGGGAGGCCCTGCAGATCCTAATTTCAAGGACAGGTTGGAGGAGGCTCGTGGGGTCCTGGTCCTCGGAGGGCTTGTGGGTCCAGTATTTTGATCCTCTCTCATTATTGAGATGAAAGTCATCTGCCCTGACCCCAGTTTTAGAAATTTACAGCCTCCTTCAGGTGAACACAGATATGGGTTAGTGTTTGGGGAGTGTGTAGGTAGAGTCCCCAGGACAAAATAAGAACCTAGGGTCCACAGGGCATGCTGCTCTCGTTGTACTTCCAGAAGGGTCACCACAGGTCTCCCAGTGTCATCTGCATCAGCCCAAACTCCTCTGCTGCCCCCAAAGCCCTAGGTAAAACATGCTGGCTTTGGTTCACACAGTAATGAGTAAATGGGGATGACTCAGCTATGTGTGCCCAGGTCCTGTGGCTCAGATAGAATCCTGGAAGGAAACCACATGAGAGATGATTTGTCTCCAGCAGATCCCAGGCTTCGATGCAGCTCCATCCACAGAACCTGGTCATGTGCCATGAAGAAGCCCAGATTTCCACCATGACCCTCTCTTCCCTTCCCTTTCAGGACTCACCAACACCCCAGGAGGCTGAGGAATTTGGGGGACGTGGTGCTGCTTCTGTTGGGCAAGAGACAGGAACTGAGCAAGGCTGACAAGTTCACAGGATGTGGTGGGCAGGGTCCCCACACCACAGTTTATACAGTCTACAAGGTGCCTGTCACACAGGAAGATGACCAGCTTCTTCTCACCCTAAAGGTGGTGGGTGCTGAGAGTCTGATTTGAGCCATGTCACTGATCACACCTCATGTCTAAAGTATCATATTTAGTTTTCCTAGACTCTACCATCATCTAAGGATTTTTTTTTACTTTTTATTGAGATTATGATAGTATACAACCTTGTGAAATATCAGTTGCACATTATTGTTTGTCAGTCGTGTTGTAGGTGCACCACTTCACCCTTTGTGCCTACCCCGCACCTCCCCTTTGCCCTGGCAGCCACTAATCTGCTCTCTTTGTCTACATGTTTAACTTCCAAATATGAGTGGAGTCAAACAGAGATTGTCTTTCTCTATCTAGCTTAGATCATTTAACATAATACCTGAGAGGTCCATCCATGTTGTTGTGAATGGGATGATTTTATCTTTTTTGTGCCTGAGTAGTATTCCATTGTGTATATATATATCATATCTTCTTTATCCACTCATCAGTTGATGGGCACTTAGGTTTCTTCCACATCTTGGCTATTGTAAATAACGCTGAAATGAACATTTTATTGATAGTTTTTATCATAAATGGATTTTGTCGAATGCTTTCTCTGCATCATTGAGATGATCATGCGGTTTTTGTTTCTCATTTTGTTAATGTGGTGTATCACGTTGATTGACTTGCAGACGTTGAACTATCCCTGTTTCCCTGGTATAAATCCCACTCAATCATGGTGTATAATCTTCTTAATGTATTGCTGTATTCGATTTGCCAGAATTTTGTTGAGGATTTTTGCATCTATGTTCATCAGTGATATTGGCCTTTTTTCTCAGGATTGCTTTAGTGATTTGGGGTCTTTTGTTGCCCTATGTGAATTTTAGGATTCTTTCTTCCATTTCTGTAAAGAGTGTCATTGGGATTCTGATTGGGATAGCGTTGAATTTGTAGATTGCTTTAGGTAGTATGGACATTTTAACTAATTTATTTTTCCAATCCGTGTGCATGGAATGTCTTTCCATCTCTTTATGTCGTCATCAATTTCTTTCAGGAAAATCTTGTAGTTTTAGTTCTATAAATCTTTCACCTCCTTGGTTAAATTTACCCCAAGGTATTTTATTCTTTTTTTTTTTTTTAAAGATTTTATTTTTTCCTTTTTCTCCCCAAAGCCCCCCAGTACATAGTTGTATATTTCTTGTTGTGAGTTCCTCTAGTTGTGGTATGTGGGACGCTGCCTCAGCGTGGTTTGATGAGCAGTGCCATGTCCACGCCCAGGATTCGAACCAACGAAACACTGGGCCGCCTGCAGCGGAGCGCGCGAACTTAACCACTCGGCCACGGGGCCAGCCCCGGTATTTTATTCTTTTTGTTGTGATTGTGAATGGTATTGTGTTCTTGAGTTCTTTTTCTTTTAGTTCGTTATTAGAGTATAGAAATGTTATTGATTTACGTAAGTTGATTTTATACCCTGGAACTTTGCTGTAGTTGTTGATTATTTCTAATAGTTTTACAATGGATTCTTTGGGGTTTTCCATATGTAAGATCATGTCGTCTGCAAACAATGAGAGTTTCACTTCTTCATTGCCTATTTGGATTCCTTTTATTTCTTTTTCCTGCCTAATTGCTCTGGCAAAAACCTCCAGTACTACGTTGAATAAGAGTGGTGAGAGTGGACACCCTTGTCTTGTTCCTGTTTTCAGAGGGGTGGCTTTCAGTTTTTGCCCATTGAGTATGATGTTGGCTGTGGGTTTGTCATATATAGCCTTAATATGTTGAGGTATTTTCCTTCTATATCCATTTTATTGAGAGTTTTTATCATAAATGGCTGTTGGATCTTGTCAAACACTTTCTCTGCATCTATTGAGATGATCATGTGGTTTTTGTATCTCATTTTGTTAATGTGGTGTATCACAGATAAGGATAGAATTTTGTCAGTGTCTCAACCAAGGGTGACTGAGCCAACTCAACTTCACTTTATGAATTCCAGTGAATCCTCCAACCTCCTTGACCTGAAAATGAGAGGCTTTCTTTACTCTCTGCCTTCAAGTTTTCATAATGACTCTCAGCAACACTGAGAAGTCAGCACCATGGACAGAGGTGGATTGTGCTCTTTTTCTCTCCAACTCAGCTGAAGGTCTTCCCTTTCATGCATTTCCTCTCATACCGACCACATATGTTTCCTCCTGACACCAAGACAGGGCCTGTGTGGGCTGAGAGGGAAAGTACACCATACACTCCTGAGGGATAAGGAGGGAGCTGTTTTAAAGGTGGGGGGGGGGGGACTGTCAGCTTACATACACCAGTGTGGACTGTGAGGGCTGAGGACTGAGTCCATAGTCCATTCCCATCTACCTGTGAGGAGAAGCTCACAGTGGGGAGGAGACCAATCTTCTCTCCCTTACCTGTCACCACCAGGGGCAGGCATTAATTTCATTCTGACCAGCCATTCTGGCTGCTGTGACATAAATACTGATATGGCCCTGTAATGTATGAACATGTGAGTTCAATGTAGTAACTGATCCTCTTGCTGGAATCCCATGGGACCTCTGTATTCTATGGTTAAGACACCCTCCCTTTATACAGATGGCAGACATCAACCTGCAGAAACCTAGGATGTCAGATAGTTATAGTGCTCTACTTGGTGGCCATGTAGCCTGAGTCAGCCCAGATGGACAGTTTGGGAGGGGATCCCAGGAAGGAATCAGACCTAAAGTGTCAGGGGAGTCCTTCTCCCCTCAGCTTCCCTCAGTGTCACTCAAGGCCCATCCCAGACTGGTCACCATCATCCCAGAGATCCTCCATGCTCTCAGAAGCTTCCCAGGGGAGTTCATTAGACTGAAGCATAGGGACTTAGGGATAACTCACCCACGTGTATCTGATCCCACAGACCTCAAAACAGCCCTGTAAGATAGCTCCCTGTGGAAGCATGTCCTCTATCCCAAACATAGAAGCTCCAGGCCTAGTCTGGGCCTCTCAGTGCTGGGGTGAGGTCTGGGGCTTAGCACATCTCCCTTCATCCCAGATATCCCCCTCACTGACCTTCCTGAGTCCCAGGGTCTCATAAACCAAGACCTGGTAGGGGAGGGGACACCATCTCTCCTCTTTTCCCCAAAACTCACTGGTATGGAGAAAGGCAGTGAGGGCTGGAGTCCTGGCACTGCTTTCCATGGTCTCCAATCATACAGACAAGTTAGAAGGTCTACAGAGCCTGTCAGGACAGACAGATGCATGAGGTAGGACTAGGTCCAGGGTCCATGAGATATGTCATGGCCTCCTCATCTGTGACCTCACAGGAAGAGGAAGCCCCCTCCTAGGGCCTCACTCTGCTCTCCCTGAAGGATGAGGCTGAGAAAAGTGAAGGCTCAGGGGGCCTTTCAGATCAAATTGAGACTCACAAGACCCTACACGCTCTGTCTCCACCTTATGCCAAACCCAAATACAGCATGACACTTGTCCCTGAACATGAGGGTAGAAGATGCAGGGCAGGGTCTAGGAGCCAGCTAATTTTAGTTCCAATTCTGACTATGCTTTTTATAGAACCTCTGTGACCTAAGGTAGGTCTCTTCCCTTTCCTGAGACTCTGGAAATGAAAATTTTCTTTGTTTCTTCTGCCATCTATGCATCAACCTGGGTTCATTGAGAAGTTACCATGCCTGGGCATGAGATTCATTGGTGAAGGTGACTGATTCCTTCCCTGGTTCATGGAACTCTGACTAGTGACAACGGACAATACAAATATTTAGACAATGGATAATTTGACTATAGTCTTGGTAAGTTGCAGAGAAGGAGAATAAGAGAAAGCAGAGAGGCTCAGTAAGAGGTAAACATCTAGAAACCTTGGTGCTGGGGGTTTAGGGGCCTTCTGGAGAAGGAGAGACAAAGACAAGGTAGGGTTAAAACAAGTGTGGTGAAGGGCCAGCATCCTCAATCAGGAAGAGGGTGAACTAGTCTAAGAACTGTGAGTAGTCAGGTAATAGTACACTCTGCTAACATAGGCTCTTGTGCAACTTGTAAGTATTTTTTGGTTTTATCTTTCAGGCAATGAGAAATGTTTCATTAAAGGAATATATGTATAGACTCCTGTTTTCAGAAGAGCACCTCTCTGTAGGGACTCTTCTGTAGGAGGACTGCATTGATGTAAACAGTGATCAAATTCCATCATTAATCCAACATATAGATGATAACTCAATCAGTATTTTAAGCGGTTTATTAGGATTTATTCTGTAGCCCTTACACAAATCCGACAACAAAAATACATCCACAGTTAAGTGGGATGAGACAGGAAGAGTTATTTGTCATTATCATGGTATGGGAAGTTTGGAAGAGAGTCTGCCATGTTCAAATAGACGCAAAGAGCCACCCATGACAAGACACAAGTGTGGTAATTACTCAGGTTGTGTGTGTGTCTGGGGAGGGGAGGTGGTCAACTGGGATGAGTTTGGTTTGTAGGGAGGAGCTGGCTTTACTGAGGCTGGAGTTTAGCTCAGCATGGTCATCAACATCATGGGTTGTCAGGTGGAGATAGTTGAAATTTAACTGAAGGAAGGAGGAGATCTGTGAAAGGGTTTTGTGCAGGGGAGGGTCAGTGACAGATAAGTTTGGGGCCATGAGAATAAGTCGTTTCTTCAGGGAGTGAGGGCCTGGTGTAGGAGGCAGAAAGGAAGTGGATAGGGTGGCACCAACAAGCCATCTTGAGTCTTCAACTGAGCTTGACTGTGGTGATCAACTGGGGTCATAGGAAGATGGGCTTAAAGTGTAGAACCGTGGATTTAGTGATTGTATGTGAGGTGGAAAAGAGTGAAGAATTGAGGGCTCTTCCCCCTCTGCCTTGCTTGAATAGAGGAGCTGAGGGGGCTAGTACAGGAAGGATGACCCTAAGAGGAGAAGGAGAATTGGGGAGATGTTTATCTTACTGTCAATTGACTGACAGTGGGAACCACCATCTCCTCCTGACCTGGGTACCTAGTTTTGTTTCTCTCAAACGCTTCCTCTCTCTGGCTTCCTTGTTTCAGTAAGAAGCACTACCTTCTCTTCATCACTCTCCATCAAAAGCTCTGAGTCTTTCTGCCTCTTCATCACCTCTTCTCCACCAAACAATAACTCTTCATCTGATACTGTGGATTCTGTCTCTATGTTCTGGGGAAATGCACTAATTGGGAACAATTCACAGGTTTGTTTTTGTTGTTTTTCCTTTCATCACTTAATGGGCATTTGGGCTGCTGTAACTTTTTGTGTATTGTGAATAGTTCTTCTATGAACACACTTGTAGAAATGTTTGTTTGAATACCTGTTTACAATTCTTTTCCTTTTCTTTTTCATGGTAAGAGCACTTAATATGAGATCTACCCTGCTTATAAATTTTCATGCACAGTACGATATTATTAACTAGAGACACATAGCTGGACTCAGATCTCTAGAATTTATAACTCTCGCATAACTGAAACTTACATCTGGAAGGGGAATTTCTATTTCTTTCGGTAATTCTGGTTTTAACTTCATAAGGAACTGCCAAACTGCTTTCCACAGTGGCTGAACTATTTCACACTCCCATCAGCAATGAATGCGGGTTCAGATTTCCCCACATCCTCATCAACACTTGCTAATTGTTTTTCAAATTATGGCCAATCTTGTGGGTGAAAAGTATTATCTCATTGTGGTTTTATTTACATTTCCCTAATTACTAATGAGTTTACCATCTTTCATATGCTTTCTGTCCTTTTATATATCTTTTTTTTTATGGTAGAAATGTCTATTCACACCATTTAAGTATTTTTAGTTGGCTTTTTTTGTTGTTGTTGAATTAAAAGTATTCTTTATATATTGTGGATACTAGATCCTTATTAGATATGATTGGCAATCCTTTTCCCAATTTTATAAGTTGTCATTTACACTCTTGATTGTGCTTTTTAATGGTCCTACATTTTAAATTTTGATGAAGTTAAATTCATGTATATTTTTTCTGATTGTCCTTTTAGTGTCATATCTAAAAAACCATTGTCAAATCCAAGTTTATGAAGATTTACTCTATGTTTTTATGTAAGAGTTTTACATAACTCTTATATTCATTCTTATTTTTTTTGTTTTGGTGAGGAAGATTGGCCCTGAGGTAGCATCTGTTGCCAATCTTCCTCTTCCTGCTCGAGGAAGACTGTCACTGAGCCAATATATTTGCCAATCTTCCTCTGTTTTGCATGTTGGATGCCGCCACAGCATGGCTTGATGAGTGGTGCGTAGGTCTGTGCCCAGGATCCAAACCCTCAAACCCCGGGCCACTGAAGCGGAGCACACAAACTTAACCACTACACCACCAGGCCAGCCCCTATATTGTTTTATTTTGAGATGATTTTGGCATATGTTGTGTGTACGGATCCAGCTTTCTTCTTTTGCACGTGGACATCCAGTTTTACCGACACAATCTGTTGAAGAGACTATTCTTTCCCCATTGAGTGGCTTTGGCATTATTGTCAAAAATAAACTGGACATATGCATGGGTTTATATCTTGTTCTTCCATTTTTTTCCATGCAGCTATGTGTCTGTCCTCATGCCAACACTGCACTCTTTTGATTACTGGGGTTTGTACTAAGTTTGAAATCAGGAAGTGTGAGTTCTCCAATTTTGCTTTTCTTTTTCAAGATGTTTTGGCTCTTGTGGGTCTTTTGCAATGATCTCAAATTAGACAAATGACTTTTTCACTTCTGCAGAAAAAGTCCACTGGGATTTTGGAAAGGGACTGAATCAGTTCTGTTTATTGTCTTGGAGAGCATTGCCATCTTTACAGCATTGAGTCTTCCAAGTCATGATGCTAGAATGTCTTTCCATTGATTTAGGTCTTTCCAATTTCCTTCAGCAGATTAAAAAAAAAACACTACAGGGTATAAGTGTTGCACTTATTTTGATAAAGTCATTCACAGGCATATTTTATTTTGGATGTTCATATGAGCTGAATTGTGTCACCTACAATGATACGTTGAAGTCCTCAGTGCCAGGACCTGTGAATGAGACCTTTTTGGAAATAGGGCATTTGCAGACCACGTAATCAAGTTAAGGTAAGAACCTAATGATTAAGATGGGACCTAATCTTTTTTGCCCTTATAAGAAACAGATAGTGGGCACATAAGGAGAAAGTCATTGAAGACAGGGATACATGAGGAGATGTCAGCCATGTGAAGATGAAGGCAGAGATTGGAGTCATGCTGTCACAAATCTAGGAGTGCCTGTAGCCAACAAGAATTAAGAAGAGGCAAGGAAGGAATTTTCCCTAGAGCCTGAATAGTGAGCATGGGCTTGCTGACATCTTGATTTTGGACTTCTAATCTCCAGAGTTGTAAGATAATAAATTTATTTTCACCCTCCTGGTTTATGGTGATGTTATGACAGTGCTAGGAAAGTAGGAGGAGGTGGAAATGTATATAGTGTTTGCGAGACTGGGCTCTGGTATCTGGCAGCCTGACCTCATTCCTGAGCTTTCCACACTTTGGCTCTGTGACTCTGAACATGCTGCTGGATCTCTGAACCTCTACTTTCTCATCATGTAAGTGAAAACAAGATTCATAATTTTGTCATGAGGTTTCTTTGAGGACCAAATTTTTTATTGCATTGAAAATTCACAAAACTGCATGCCATCTTGTTACCTGAAGGATATTGAATATCATTATAGAGACATTTCTATGGGGATACCATGAGACTTAGCAGCACCATGATCCATGTCTTGCCCCTACAGTATGGGGAGGGGGCCAGGTACAAATGGGCTCCGTGTGGGGACACAGGCCTGTGTCCAGCTTCAGGACAGAAGCAGACAGTGGAGTGGGCTATGGAGGACTTTGACCTGTCACAACCACTTCCAGGGGCACTTTCTGTTGGGAGCATTTTCAATGCCTGTTGTCATTGTGCACATGCAGTGATCTTGGACTGCTGTGTTGTTCTGGGATATCATGGTGACTGGTTCTCCTGGAGCTCAGAGTGTCCCTTTTCTCTAGGCATGGATTGTCAGATAGTCATTGCTGGGAAAACAAAGCTACAAAATCTGGGATCCTAGTGAAGGGAGAGCCCTGGAGGAAATGGGGGACTCTCATCACGAGGCCCCACTTTTTTCTCTTCCCCAGAAGGAAAGTCTAAGAGAAGGAACTACTATCTGTTGGGTATCAGTTATTTCAGGGCCTATCAATGGAGTTTTCTTCTATTGGAATCCTTTCTATCACTCGAATATCATCTCCACTTTAAAGAAGACAACACAAAGGCTTAGGGACATTTTGTCTGCTCTTCAAGGTCAAGCCTCCAGTAAATTTCCATGTGGGAATGGAATCCAGATCACCCTGACCCCAGAGGCTGGCACGCACTGCACACAGCTGCTGCCTTGAAATTACACAGACTGGGGATTAGACAAAAATCAGGACCTTGAAGCTGGGAGTGACGGTTCTACCAAGTACTCAGGATAACTGATATTACCCCTTTTCTCTTTTCATTTCACCTGAGTGAGCTGGAATTTTGGCCTTGTTATTTCACTGAAACTGCCACAACATTGAAGTAGAAATGATCATTATACAGAAAATACAGGGAAAGTTAGGTGCATTTGGGGGCAATCAGAGTGGCAGTCAAGGTGTCCTATTGGCTTGAACTGTTTTGTAAAAGTCAATTCTGTGTATCACTTCCCAACTCTACTTCAGGGACCTCACATTGGCACCATGAGGTTGGACATGAAGGGAGTTTATACACCAGATAAATCGAGAAATGCCTTGAATAAGTGTTTTTAACAATGGATTTTTCAGGGGCAGTAAAGAACCATGCTATCACTTCAGACAGTAATGTCTTTATTCCAAGTGATGATATTTTTTAAGAAACTGCACAGGTATGGTCCGATGAAAAGTGAATGGCTTGTGGAGTCCAGAGAGGGTGTTAGGGAATCATTTGGATTTATCTCTTTCAGGCTGGATCTTTGTTATGCCAATTTATTGATTTATGAAGATAGCTTGCATGCTCTGAATGAGGAGATGAAGACTCTTTAACATACATCAAGGTATGTGGCAATTAGGAATTAAGAAGAATGTATTACTTGAAAATATACAAGAGCATGAAAGTGTAAGGAGGTGTGCACTGATATCTGCCATATGGGATATATGCTGATTTCACAGAAATAGGGAAAGATAGGAGCCAATCAAGATAGCTCAACAGTGGTTAGAAGGAAGATGACACAGTTTAATGTTAGAAGAGTCCAGACATGGTCTCTGCACATAAACAATGCTTCCTCCAGCTCACAATAATCTGCAGACAGGTCACTCAGCATATGCCCCAGATGCTTTTCCAAAACCTGCTGGGCACACAAGATTTATTTCCAAGGCTCTACCATTCTGAGAAGTGCTTTGTTCTCTCTTGTATTTATCTCCTGGCTGCATCTTGGCGTGTTGTCAGGCTGTGTCGAGCCTGAAATAGTAGAATCCCAAGGACCAGTAGGATCAAGCCAGCCACGCCCATCCGGATGAGATTCTCCACTGTGTAATCTTGGGGTTGTGATGCTAGGAATTACAGACAGAAAAGACACAGTGGTCACGTCAGAGAAAAATCAGCCCAGGATCCCTAGATGTCCACCCATGGTCCTTCCTCCCTTTAACAGGACATGGCCATCTGCACCAGCTCCATAACTGAGAATTTCTCCTGCTCACCACTCTTGGAGTCTGATTTGTTTTGTGATGAGCCGATGGTGTCAGCTGCTTCTGAGAATCCTAAAAATTAGGGGATAGATGAGGAGTTAATGTTACTCAAACCTTTCCTCTGGGCTCTGTGTTCTCATAATTCCCTCTGTTCCTCATGACATAACTGTTCTACAGACCCTTAATAAACACTTTCTCTGCTGTGGAAGGATTCCCTCTGTTCTCATTGGATTCTTTCATTCTCCCTTTGTTTTTTGAATTTAGACTTTGCTTCTGAGTCACTTTGGAACAGAGTTTGGGTGTGCCCCAAGGGCTCAGAATTGTTGAGAAAAATGATCTCCCGGTACAGAAATAGTTGAGTTCTTGTATGCTGTCTGTTCATTCTGGGATGTAGACCACATAACCCAACTTTCTCAGATATGAGAGCTTCTATTTATTCAACAACTGAAGACTGAGTATCCATGAATGAGAGATTGGTCATATATACGTGAGAGAAGAGAGAAAATTCAACCCATACAGCCATACAGCATAGGTTGGGTTAATTACAAGAAATAAATTATGTAATAAGGAAGCAGGTCTATTTTACAGAGTTTCACAAAGAGGGTCACACTTTGAGATGACATGTAAGCTGATTCCTGAATAGGAGATGGGGCCTGAGATGAGCCATGTGAAGAACAAGACTAGGTTCATCATGAGCTGCAGGAAGACCAGGTCCCTGGAAAGATCTCAGTCTGTTCTTCAATAAGGAATAAAGTAGTGTCTGCGGTAAATAGGGAGGGTCCAGAGGAGAATGAGAAGCTGAGGTTTGGGTGCTTGGCACATTCAAGACAGGCTCTAAATGACAGGAACAATGAGGAAGGTTCCATAACCATCATTGTCATCAGTAGCAGCAGCATTGTCATTCTCTCTCTTTCTTTCTGAAAGAACTCTAGAAGTTCAATAAGATTTCAAGGAAAGAAGACTAGTCATTCAATTTTATATTTGAACTTTTTATGCTAAAATGCTGGGTTAGAAAGTGAGTTGCAAGAATGTGTGAATTTCTCATCTTCTTTGATATTAAAATCATGTATGGTTAATTGCACTCAATAAACACTAAATGAAAGAAAAGAAGGATAACATCTGCCCTCTCCATTTCAAATATCCAAGCCCGAGAAAGTCCACATTTCTTGTCTTCAAAGTCTTAAGGAATAGGACAATCAGAGGTATTGTAAAATTGGGTGAGCACAAAAAAATAGGCAACACTGCAAATCTCCTTTAACAAGTTTTAACATAAAAAAAGAAAAAAACAAATTACACATCAATTCTAATTATACAGTCCTATGTGAAAATTCTAAATATGCTTATATAAGTCAGAAGATCTTATTTATAAATTAATAAAGCAGTGGAACAAATCTCAAGCTGAACGTAGGTAATTTTATGAAAAAAACTTCAAAATGCATTTGAAATCATTAACAAACATCCCCTTAATCATCTTTTATAAGAAAACTTTATATTAATGAAAAGTTAATCTCCATAATCAATGCACAAATTTACCCTAATCCCAAAGGAAATAGACATAGAGTTGCCTATTTTTAAGTCATGAATCTTAATAACTTAAATTTGTAAATTTATACATTCGAGTATTGCTATAAAAGTTCTGAGAGAAAGAGCAATAATAGAGAAGTGTGCACAGAAAATGCAGAGTAGACATAAACTGCTCACAGACATGCTGTGTGGTGATCCCATAAGTGACCCCAGTGAGCCATGCACTGTCCTTCCTTAGTCTCAGGTGTGCAGAGTGGCATGGAGGCCTCCAGGTGAGCACAGGAGGGCTTTGTAGAGTGGTACCCATGGGTGGAGATGCTTCTCTATTAGGAGAGTGTCTGGGATGGGCTCTACCCACACCCACAGCAGATCCCACCTTGGCCCAAACAGCCTCCTTTCCTGTTCTGAAGGAACTCCTGGATCCTCTACAGGTGTGGGTGAGGGTCTCCATCTAAGGATCTCTCAGAAATGATAAAAAGGAGCAGCCAAGTGAATGTCCATCTGTTCTCTCTCCAACTCTCCTAGCCTGTCCTCCACCAGCCCAGCAGCTTCCCTGAGTCCCAGGTCAGGCCTGGACACAAAATTCTGTAAATCTGCCCCTCTCCTTCAACTCCATACATCCTCCAAAACTAGTCAGGGACCTGGGAACCAGGTGATCTGACAAGGGGAGGTGGCTTTTAGTAGAAAATTCCACATTTTTTATGTGGGACGAGGAAGTTTGAGATGCTACATCAATGGGGATTCCAAATCTTTGCAGTCTCCACAATACTGTGGCTTCCTCTTGCTAAGCTGAGGCTTCAGGCCTGATGGATAAAAATCACATGCACCGGCACCCTGTCTCCCTCAGCTTTTCAATCCTGACAAGGTCAGAGTTACTGGGAGAAGCAGGACAGGCCTAGGGAGGGTTGCACCAGGAGCAGGTCTGTGATGAGCAAACTCCCAGATGCCCCAGAAGGTCATAAATTAAAAGGCCTCTGGAGGTCATGGCCACTGCCCCTGATTCAGACGGGGAAAGGCTTTCTCAGAAGTTCAACCTCCCATGAGAGCTGAGCCCACAAAGACTCAGCCCCACCTCCCAGGGGTTCCTCTCACCCCAACTCCTAAAATGAGCACCTTCCTGGGATCTCCTTCTGCTCCTGACTCTTGGTGTGTAGTGATGCTGTGTTTCTGAGATGGAGACACCAAAAAGTCAGTGGGTGGAGGCTTCTGTCTTATAACTTCGGTCTAATCTCACTTCCTCTTAGGTTCTCTGAGTCTCATCCCATCTCTCTCCCTTCCTCAGCCCTGTCTGAGACTGCAGGGATGGGTGTCCCAGGGGTGGGAGGTTCCAACCTATTTTCACCTTCTCATGGACTGGACCGTCATCTGTTCAACTTCCCTTGTATTGTAATTATTCCATCATGTCCCAGACTTTCCTGTAGATGGGGTCCAGAGATGACATCCTGACCTTAGAGAGGACAGGGACAGGGGTTCCCCAACTGAGACCAGGGGCTCTGGGACCAGAGACCTGTCCAAAATCACCACCTCTGGGAGTGCTGAGACTTCCTTAGCAGATCTCACCCCAGATATCACAAACCAAGAATGGGGGATGTGAGGGAGGGCTGGCATTCTCACCATGTCAGCCTGGCTACCCCCCACAGGCTGGGCCACAACATCTCCCTCTGCTATGACCGCCCCACCCATCATCTGTCCAGCCTCAGAGACCCTGGGGCCCTGTGGTCCCTCCAGCATCTCTGCCTGACTCCCAGCCTCCCTGGGGCACAAGCCTATCCTTGAGTATCTGAGTTGGCATTAGATCCTCAGAGAGAATCTCAGAACCGCCCTGGGTGGTCTGTGCTCCCTCTGAGAAAAGACATTTCAGTGACTCACCATTTGTGGAAACAGAACCTGTTGGTGCGGGTCTGGGGTTCCCAGCAGGTCCTGCAATTGAGGACATGAAAGGAGTGAGGGCCTGGGGCTGACCCTGGAATTCCGACCTCAATCATACTCTTCTCCTACTTCTGTCCTGTGCCACCACCAGGAGCCCCCTTCTACCCACCTGGCACCTTCTAGACCCCAGGTGAGAGGGAAGGGGTTGGGCAGGGGTAGGAGGGCCTCTGAGGGGCGGATCCCCTCCATCAGAGACCCACTGCACCTATCCCAGCCCAGACATCTCCTGAGGACAGGGCCCCAAATAGATTGTGGGAACAGAGGGCACAGGGCTGAGGAGCCTCACCTGAGACCAGGAGCTCCAGGGGATTGCTGGGATGTGACCACACATGGGGGTAGTTCTTGTAACAGCCATAGCATCTGAATGTCCACCTGTGACTGGGGGGTCACAGGGCCAACAGGAAACAGAGCCTGGAAATGCCGATTGCGGTGTCGCTGTGAATCCAGGATCCAGGAGGGCTTGAGGTCTCCTTCCTTAGTGAGAATGAACCTGTCAAATTCCAGTCATGAGGCACACTGAAGGGTCATATTCCTTCCTGAGGCCACCACAGGGTTCGGCAGGACTGAGAGGGTGGGTTTGCTGTAGACTCCTAGGAGAGGTGTATGCAGAGTGTTAAATGGGGCTCACACCTCCCCATATCCCCCAGGGCTAGGCTGTGAGAGGGGAGACATCCTGGAGAGAAGACCCCCTTCTTAACAGCAGAGCCTGTGGCTGGGATCTCTGAAGATCTTTTCACCTGTCACCACCATCTCCAGGGGGTCGCTGTGCTCTGACCATTCTGTGAGACTCTGATAATAACAGTGATATTGTCCTACATATAGATCTGTCATGCGTAGGATGGAGAAATTTGTCTTGTCCCCAGGCCCCCATGGGTTCTCTCTACTCCAGGACAATGGACGTCCACCTTTATCCAGACGGTACTCCTGGGCCTCCAGGTTCCCCTGACACCAGATGGTCACAGGCCTCCCCCAGGGGATCACAGAGCCTGGCTCAGCCCAGATGGTGGGTTTTGGGAGGGTTCCTGGAAGGAAATCAGAAGCTGTGTCATAGATATTCTCCACCTTCAATTCCCCAGCTTTCAGCTCCAAGACCCTCCCAGACATCCCCCATCCCTCAGCCAAAAACTGCTGTTCTCCATCCCCAGCTGCCAGGTTGGCCTCTTGTCCCCAGTGAGGAGGTGGGACCTGGGACATCTGGGGACACACTCACCTGCCTGAACAGGGATCCTCTGGCCCACACAGAGCCCTAGAAGAGAGTTCCCTGTGAGAGATTTGTACCCAAATCCTGAGCAGAATCCCTCCTCCCCATGAGCCTGCTGAGTCCTGGGGTCTCCTGACAGACCTGGGCCAGGCTGTGGGGTTGGGCCTCTTCCAGACTAGGGCTTTCCTTCCCCCTCCTCAAATCTCACCAAAGCAGAGCAGGGCTATGACGGTGAGGGTCATACCATCTCCTCCCTCTGGCCCGAGCTGTGGAGATGGAGGAGACCACAGTGCCTGGGAGAACAGATAGACACGCAGGGTGTGGTAACTCGAAGGCTGGTCCTTCTTGTCATGGTTGTTACATCAGCAGCCCCTCAGGAAGGGGAACTGCCCCTCCCCTGGCTCTCATTTACAGTTTGGAGCAGCAAATAGAGGCAGAGCCACCACTTCCAGGTGAGGGTGACTCAGGGTAAGTCCTTCCCTTTCAGAGTGCCACCCATGAGGTCTCCTTCACCACTCAGCCCAACCATCAGCACATTGCTGTAGGGTCCTCACTGTGGACAGTGGTCATCCAGACCCTGGAGATGCTTCAGGGAAGATGCAGATTCCTGCTGCACTTCAGAGCTCAGATCATCAGACACACACGCTCAACATCTAATTGAACAGTTCAGGTTGAGATCATTGTGACAATGAGCACAAAGGAGAAATACAGTGAAATAACGGAAGGAAACAACAGTCTTCTCCTGGCCCCGGAGTGTAGGCTTTCTCTCTATCACAGCCCCCTTCACAGACTTCTCTTTATTTTTTTTTTGCAATAGTGTCCACTTCCATCTCTCTGGGAACAAACCTCTGAGTCATTCCTGCCTCCTCAGAGCCCTTAGTTCTCTAGGGCAGAGCACTCCTCCTCATCGTGGGTCCTGTCTTCAGCTTTAGGGATCAATAAGTGAGTAGTGCTCTGATTTGGAGGACAAAGCTGTTTCTTAGTCTTATATACCCCTGTCATCCACTGCCCAAGTGACCTTGATAATTAATGTCCAATCTCTGAGCCTCAGATTCCTTGTCTTGTCTGCAGCATGTTGTCATGAACCCCACTCCTCAGAGTGGCTGTGGGGTCAGTGGTCCCATGATGTGGGAGGGATCAATCATTGTTAATTCCCAGATCTGATTAAGATGTGTAGGGTTTGAAACATGAGAGGATCATTGTGTCAGACTCCACACTCAGGTTGGATGATTGATGTGTCCACTCAAGAGCCCCTAACCATTCCTAGCAATGAGAAATGCTGTTTATAATGTTTGTGAAATATGTAGTCACACTCAATTGAAGAAAAAGAGAAAAGAAAATTCCAAAACAGAGAGGAAACAAAAACAAAAACAAAAATAAAAATACCAAAGCTGAGTGGCCACAGGTGCCTGGGACCATCAAGAGGTCATTAGATTGGAGGTTTTCACGACTGTGTGGACAGGAGAGGGACCCCAGGTCATCACAGGCAGGGAAGGAAGCAGAGTTCAAGGTGAAAGTTGGGAGCTGAAGTCTAGTGCCCCATGTTTGAAGGCAGGCACTGGAATATCTCTGCCCACAGACCTGGGGCCATGGTCAGCATGGAGCTACACCCTGTGTGTGTTTATGAAACAGATTCAATTCAGTATAGTCTCACCTGGGTATCTGACCATGTGTGAGTGTGGAGCTCACGGTGGAGCCAATTCTGCCGGCACATTCCTAGTCATATGCTGAATTTGGGAGAGTAGACGCCATGGGGCAGGGTGGCTGCACTAATCCACTCTTTTCAGCCCTGAATGTCAGGACAGCCCTGGGAGAAACTCTATATGGAAAATCAGGTGTGTGGGAGGTGAGCATCCATGAGGAATGGACATCAAAAAGAAACCCTAGCAGTGATGAAGAGTGCAATGAAAGACAGTCTACAGAGTCACTAATGAGGGCTGTCATATCCAAAGAAATAGAATACTAAAATATACAACACTCGTTTTAATATGAGTTTGTTTAAATATCTGAAAAAGTAAAGGAGGAAATTGAGTTCTTGAAACAACAACAGAGGTTATACTAAAGAAGAATATAGATTTTAGAAATGAATTTGGCAAATACTTAGGGGTAAAAAAGCTAATAACTTTCATTTAACACACTCAAAATATTATTTTCATAAAGGAGGTGGAACAACTGAAGACCCAATCATAAAACTGGAATACCAGATTGAGGGAAATTTGTAGCAGGCAACACAGAAAAATTGGAATTAGACAATTAAGATGCATGGGAATAAAAAGAGAAGGACAATGCATGTTGAGTTTCAGGAGGAAGACAGTGAGAATGACGTCAGCAGCAGTCCTAGAGGCAAACGGTGGGCATTTTGTAAGGATGCAGAAGATGTAAGTGCTCGGGTGCCTGAGTATAGAAATGAAATCTGAGTCTTGATGGATCACGGCAAAATGAAAGAAATTGATGGAGGAAAACAGTTCAAAAAATGGCAAGGGACATGGGAAAAGTACATTCCCAAGGAATCGTGAGTGAGGAATTCCATACTAACCCAAATTGTTATTAAGGGACAAAGGTAAAAGGATGAGAAGGGGAGAAATTCGTAAGCGCGAGGAGGCTTGGGATATATCCCACCTGTTTGGCTTCATGTCTCACATGTTAAACCTCCCACATCAGGCTTCATCTTCATGAAGGATGAGGAGAGCATTTGGGGGTAGATCTTTAACCATCAGATGTATTTTCTCCTCCATGAAGTTGGATCATATCCTCTACTTAAAAAAGAACGTGCTTTCAAGTCTCGATTAAAAGAAAGAGTGAAAAATAAGGCGTTTCAAGATATACAAAGTTCTACACATTTTGCTGTTTTCATGCTCACTAAAGAAAAACTAGAATATGAAATTAAGCCAAGAGAACTAAACAGAGAAAGTTAGATGCAAAAGTGAGAAAAAGATGGGAAAAGAAATCAACATTGGAGAACTATATTTGTATATACAAGCACATATACATTTGTATTTAAGGAAGCTGAAACAAAATATTTGGAGTGTTTCTGTGTTTTTGTAGGCATGTGTGGGTGTGTATGAGAGAGAGATTTTGAAAGAAAGTAAGTACTAAGAGTTTGGCTATTGTGTAATGTTCCTTTATTATCTAAAGGAGATAGTGAATAAAAACTTGTCAAAATTATTAATGTAAATACCAATATTAACAATGATAATAACTATCTAATATTAGAAATGTAATGTATAACCTCCAAACAAATTGATGTAATTATATAAGACAAATAAATCATGATCAAATGAAAAGTGGTCTGGAAAGTTGAAACAAAAATAGGAACATGCAGACTATCTTAATCCAGAATGAGCCCACACTTAAATATGGTGGTATTAATTTAAAATTATTCCTTTCTTACCAAATATTAAAAGATTAATTGGCTAACTCGAGGGTTAGATTAATTATGCCCACTGGAAAAAAAAAACAGATATATATAACAATAAAATCTCACCTGAAACAAAGTCATTAAAATTATTTTAAATCAATAAAGAATTGTTATTATTATTGAATAAAAATAGTGGATAGCTACAAATATCCAACAAAATTGAACACAAAACAAAAAGGTTTTCGTAAGGAAAAATTATTTTATCTTTTTAAGTAGTGTATTTACTTTGAGGATATAGCACTCGTAAAGGACATTCATCTAATCAATCTTCATGAAATACATAAAGCAGAAGTAAATATGTAATTGGTGATTCAAAAAGACTTTATGAGATAGAGTAAGGAGATGAAAAGAACTCTTTTATAAGAGTAAATTTCATACTTAAAAGCCTGATCTAGTGTGTATAAATATTACAAAGCTTTGTATTATCCATGTTATAAATATATGCATAAAATGACTTGTGATATATATGTAAAAAACAAGTAAAGAAATAAAATATGAGGCCACGTAGTTAGAAACAAGGAGAGAATGCATATATTTTAGGCCCATACTATACCTAAAATATTAAGCATTTATTAGCCAAAAAAAGCAAACATCTCCATTTCTTTTCATATTTCTAGCTTATGAATTATATTCCCTGAGTAGGCTGCAATTTAATTAGTAATCAACAAAAATAAGGTATTATAAAAACATCTAATACTTTATGAAATTAGTAAAATAGTCAAACATCAAATATTTGTTTAAATTTATGACATTAAGAAAAAGAGATGATGAAATTACAACATATCAAACCTCAGAGAATGCCAGAATAAAAAAAGCAGGCATACAGAGAACTGTCATCAGGATGGCAGAACAAGAATTCCTACCATCATGCTCCCACAGAATGATTTTGACAGTCAAAATCAGAAAGAGGTGAACCTTATCTCTAAAGTAACCCCAAGTCCATAGTGATGACCTCCCTCTCAATACAGATGCAAGGGACGTGATAGGTTCAGAAACTCACATGAACGCATTTTTAGTTCATAATTACACATCTTGTGATATAGGGCAATATGTTCATAGATCCAGTTTCTCACCTGGGTAGGGGCTCATTGTGTGATTAGACTCATGTGAAGCTGAACAGGTAAAAGGTGATCTTGTTTTGAGGGAACCTCAATGAGAACAAGTGAGGTATTTGATATAATAGATCAAGAGCAACTTTGGTTGATATCTGTTGTCTAGTGAAGGCTATGACTTTCTCCATCCTACTTCCATCCCATCTCACTAGATTGTATGGAATGTAAGCAAAAGTTATAACTATAAATGTGTTATTTACCAATAACAACAATAGACTTGTGAGACAATAAATGAAAGTCAAGAAGAAAATTGTCAGTGTTCCAGAAGACTCTGAGGAATCCATCTTGAACAAAACGTTACAACATCTCTTTATAGTGTACCATAGTTTTTTAATAATGAATTTTTCTGAGAGCTGGTTTACTGGTACACCACTTGACTTTCACTTCAAACACCAGTGTGCTCACACTGTTAGTATTTCTGGAGAAACATACCAGTTATCATCTGTAAAGGAGAGAAGGGTTTAATAGTTCCAGAGAGGGTTTGGGGGAATTATTTTGGATTTATCTGTTCTAATTTTCACCCATTTATTCAGTTATTTAAAAAAGATTCTGTAGGGGCTGGCCCCGTGGCTGAGTGGTTAAGTTCACGCGCTCCGCTGCAGGCGACCCAGTGTTTCGTTGGTTTGGATCCTGGGCGCGGACATGGCACTGCTCATCGGGCCACGCTGAGGTGGCGTCCCACATGCCACAACTAGAGGGACCCACAACGAAGAATATACAACTATGTACTGGGGGGCTTTGGGGAGAAAAAGGAAAAAAAAAAAAAAGATTCTGTATTCTGACCTGAAGGAATACAAACTTCTGGTAATGTGGTAAGTGAAAACAGAGAAAAATATATTAAATTAAAGTGGCCCAGAGCATGAAGTTGGGTATAATGTGGACCTAAACATGCCACGTGGGGTAAAGTCAGGTCATAGGGATGAGAAAAGAACAATCAATAGGGGTAGGGAGGGAAATTACCACAGTTTCATTACAAACAAAGCCTCTGCAGAAATAACCCAGACATTTTCCTGCACCTGAACCATGTTAACATTATCAGTATTCTCAGCAGACAGTTCCCCCAAGTTATGCCCCAGATTTTCTTTCAGAACCTCTTGGTATTATCAGATTTATTTCCAAGGCTCTACCTTGCCAAATGATGGTTTTGTTCTCCTGGCTGCAACTTTAGGTGATTCTCTGACAGTACTGAGCTCAAAGCAGCAGCACCCTGAGAACCACAATGATCAAGGGAGAGATACCCATTTGGATGATATTCTCCCCTATGCAGTCTTGGGTTTTTTACTTAGAGATTGAGGACAAAGAGATCATAGTCATCAGGGAAGACTGACATCACCCCAGGATCCCTGCATGTTCACTCTGGGCACCTGCCTTCTGTTGGCAGGATTTGAGCCTCTGTCTCCAGCCCCATGAGAGAATCTCTCATTACTCATTCCTCTTAGAGTCTGATTTGTTTTCTTATGATCTGAGGGTATCGGCTACTCCCAAAAGCCAAAAATCAAAAGTGCTGGTGAGGAAACTTAGCCATGCTTAGGTAATCTCTTCTCTGACCTCCAGTGAGTCTCTAAAACTAGCTAACGCCAATCTCAATCTCTTGAGGTGGTTATCTCCCATGTCAATTCTTCCATCTAGTTAGAAAGCAAAGATGAACATCTGGCGCTTAATTTTGCCCTGATAATCAGGAATATGAAGGAGTGAAGGTCTGCGTCTATATTTCAGTTCCTCCATTTCGGCCAGCTCTTTTTGTGTCTGGATCAGAATTATATATTTCATATAATTTTCCTTTCCTCTGTCTATCAATCTATTCCTTTAGAAAATTAACGTTGGAATATCTACAACACATCAGGCAAATTTCCTGGATGAAGGATAACCACAATTAACACAATCTCTAACTATTCTTTCAGTTTGTATAATAGGTAGGAAGACTATAAGAAATAAGCAAAAAAAGGTAAATGATGAAAGAAAATATTCAAATGGATACATATACAAAAATACAGATACCGATAGACATAAGATAGGTTCTGATAATTTAAGAAAAGAAATGCTAGGGAATACCAGGTAACACTGAGAGGGAGGAAGGGAATACTAGACATAAGCTCTTATGGAAGATGATTCAGAGGATGATCTGATCTGACTGACAACCTGGTGCAGTTGGAAATTGGGCAAAAATATTGCCCTTCTTCTCCCCCTATCCCATAATGACAGTACTTCCTGGTGGATACAGAACATGCTCAGAGGGGATAAAAGTCCCCAGAGAAGAATTTCTAGGCATTCTTCCACAGAAATTCACTGGCCAAGAACTTCAGAACTAATTGAGCCTTTTGAAATCCAGGATAGGATTCTACTTTTGATCGATGAGAGAATAAAGTTTCAGATTTAGATGGAATTTTGTCAATGTCTCAATCAAAGGTGGCTGAGCCAACTCAACTTAAGCTTATGACTTCCAGTGAATGCCCCAACCTCCTCCTTCTGAAGAAGGAGGATATCTTTATTCTACTCTTTCAAATGTGCCATGATGACTCTTATGGACTCCCAGAAATCAGCACCACGGACAGAGATGGAGTCAGTTCTTTTCTCCTTGCCTCAGTTGAGGCTCTTCCCCTTCATATATTTCCTCTCATACTGACCACATAGATTCCTTCCTGACCCCACCACAGCACCTGGGAGGGCTGAGAGGAAGGGTGCGCTGACACTCCTGAGGGAGAAGAAGGGAGTTGTATTAAAGGGTGGGACTGTCGGCCCACATACACCAGGTGTGGGCTGTGAGGGCTGAGGTCCACTGATCCCACACTCCATTCCCCTGTGCCTGTGAGGAGGAGCCCATAGTGAGGAGGGCGCCGGACTCCTCCCTTTTACCCATCACCACCAGGGACAGAAGGTCACTGCACTCTGAACATTCCTCCTGGTGTGATCTGCACACTGATATAGCCCTGTAGTGTGTGCACTGTGGGTTCAAGGGAGGAACTGTCTCATTGCTGTAGTCTTGCAGACCACTGTATCCAAGGATTTAGAGATCCTCTCCTTAAATAGATGTTAGCCATCAGCCTCAGAGACCCCTGACACCAGATGGTCACAGGGCTTCCAGAGGTGACCACGGGGCCTGGGTCAGCCCAGATAGTGAGTTTGGGGGGGTGTCCTGGAAAGGAGTCAGACCTGAGTGTCAGGGGAGCCCTCCTCCCCTCAGCTTCCCCAGCTGTCACTCAAGGCCACATTCAACTGGTCACCATCAGCGCAGACCCTCTGTGTTACCCTAGCTGTCTTGGGAAGTTCATTGTTCTAAAGAAGGTGGTGTGAGGGAGGACTCACCCACTTGTATTTGGTCCCACAGGCCCTGACACTGGAAGAGAGTTCTCTGTGTGAGCATGTCCCCCCCAACTACACATAGAAGGCCCAGACCTTGCTGGGGACCCTGAGTACTGGGGCCGGTTCTAGGCACTGAGCCCACTCTCCTTCCTCAAGAAGATATACCTCCGCTGAGCCTCCTGAGTCCTGGGGTCTCTCAGAGACCAAGACCTGGGAGGAGAGAGGAACCATCACTCCTATTTTCCCCCAGTTTGCTGAGCCAGAGAAAGGCTGTGAGAATAGGTGTTCTGGTGCTGCATCCCCTGGTCTACAACCATGCAGACAACTTATGAAGTCTACAGAGGCCAGCAAGATGGACAGACACATAGGATATGAAAAGGTCTGGGCTCCATGTGACATATCACGGGTTTCTCATATGTGGCCTCAGAGGAAGAAGAACAGCCCCGCCCAGGACCTAGTTGTTGTCTCCCTAAAGGATGGGGCCAAAAAGACAGCATGCTTGAGAATCTGCCAGACCAGATATGAGTCTCCAGACCCCACAAATTCTGCCTCCACCGCATGCCAAACCCAAATCCAGAGAATGACACTTGTCCCAGAACATGAGGGTAAAAGACGCAGGGCAAGGCCTGGGAGCCAGTGCGTTGTAGTTCCAATTCTGACTCTGCCACTTATAGAACCTGCGCAACCTTGGATAAGTTACTCCCCTTTTCTGAGACTGCTTAAATGCAAATATTATTGCTTCCTTCTACCCTCCAGGCATCAACCAGTGTCTATTGAGCAGTCACCAAGTCCAGGCATGAGATTCAGTAGTGAAGCTGACCAATTTATTCTGTGGACTCATTGAGGTCTCGTTAGTGACAACAAACAATACAGATATTTAGACAATTGGTTATTTGGCTATGGTTTTGATCAGTTGTACAGAAGGAGAAAAACAGAAAACAGAGAGACTCAATAACAGGTGGACATCTAGCAACTTTAGTGATGGGCGTTTGGGGACATTCTGGAGAAGGAGAGACCAAGACAAGGTAGGGTTAGCACAATTATGGTGAGTCACCTGCATCCTCGACCAGGAAGTGAGTGAACTAGTCTAAGAACTGTGCGTAATCAGGTAACACTGGTCCTTGGTCACACAAGGTCTTGTGCACCCCTGCAGATATTTCTGGGATTTGTCTTTCCGACAGCAGGAACATCTTCAGTAAAGGAATGCATGAAGAGACTTCTATTTTGAGAAGAGCACCACTCTGTAGGGACTGCTCTGTAGGAGGACCGTATTGATATAAACAGTAATGAAACTCCATCATTAATCTGATGATGAGTCAATCGGTAATCTAAGTGGCTTATGAGGATTTCTCATGTAACTCTCTTACACAAACCCTCAAACAAAAATACATTCACAGTTGAGTGGGATGAGGCAGGAAGAGTTCTTTGTCATTATCACTGTCTGTCTAGGAAGTTTGGAAAGGAGTCAGCTACGTTCTAATTGCCTCAGGGAGCCACCACGAGAAGGCGCAAATGTGCTAATTACTCAGGTTGCACGTGTGTTTGGATAGGGGAAGTGCACAACTGGATTGACTTTAGTTTGTAGGGAGGATCCACCTTGCTAAGACTGGAGACTTTAGCTCAGCCTGATTACCAACAACACGGAATGTCAAGTGGAGAAAGTGGGAATTTACTTGAAGGAAGGAAGAGATGTCTGGAAGGGTTTTGTGCAGGAGAGGGTCAGTGACACATAGGTTTGAGGCCATGAAAATAACTCTTCTTCAGAGAGTAGGGGCCTGGGAATTGGGGTAGGAAGAAGGCTTATAAGATGGCACCAACAAGACATCTTGAGTCTTCAACTGAACTTGAGTGTGGTGATGGAACAGGGTCATGGAAAGAAGGGCTCAATGGCAGGACTGTTGAATTTGTTGATTGCATGTAAGGTAGAAGAGAGTGGAGAATTGAAGTCTCTTCCACTCTCTACTTTCCTTGCCTAGAGGATCCAATGGGGCTATCACAAGAGGGATGACCCCAAGAGGAGGCTTGGGGAGATGTTTATAATACTGTCAACTGCCTCACAGAGGGAGCCACCACCTCCCTCCTGGCCTGGGTCTGTGGTTTCCTTTCTCCTGAGTTCTTCCTCTCTCTGACTTTCTTGTTCCTATAAGGAGCAGCACCTTCTCTTCATCTCTCTCCATCAAAACCTCAGAGTCATTTCTGCCTCCTCACCAGCTATTGTACCCCAGACAAACTCTTCACCTGATATTGTGGTTTCTGTCTCCACGCTCTGGGAAAATGCACTAGTTGAAGACATTTCTCGGCTAATTGTTGTTGGTGTTTTTCCATTCACCAAATTGTTGGGCATTTGGGCTATTGTTCACTTTTTTCTATTGTGAATAGTTCTTCTATGAACACATTTGCATAAGTGTTTGTTCAAATATTTGTTTGCAATTCTTTTTCTTTTCTTTTTTGTGATAAGATCACTTAACACAAGATCTACCCTCTTTACAAATGTTCATGCACAGTACGGTATTGTTAACTATAGGCACATAGTTGTATGGCAGATCTCTAGAACTTATTAATCTTACATAACTGATACTTCTATCTAGAAGGGAAAATTCTAGTACATGTGGCAATTTCAGGCTTAACTTTTTAAGGAACTGCCAAACTGCTTTCCACAATGGCTGAATCATTTCACATTCCCACCAACTATGTATGTGGGTCCAAATTTCTCATTCTTATCAACATTTGTGGGGTTTTTTTTCATATGGTGGTCAATCTAGTGAGTGTGAAGTGGCAGCTCATTGTGGTTTCATTTGCATTTCCCTAATGTCTGATGAGCTGACCTTCTTTCATTGACTTGCTGTGCATTTGTATATCTTTGTAGAAATGTCCATTGAAGCTATTGGGTTATTTTTTAAATTGGGTCTTTTTGTGGTTGTTGAGTTAAACGTATGCTTTATATTTTGTGAATAATAGACCTTTATTAGATGCATGATTTGAAATATATTTTCCAATTTTAGACTGTCTTTTACACTCTGGTTAGTATTTTTTGGTGCATATATATTTTAAAATTTGAAGATGTTCAATTAATCTATTTATTCTTTGCTGTTTGTCCTTTCAGTGTCACATCTAAGAAACAATCGTCAAGTCCAAGGTTATGAATATTGATTCTGTTTTTATATAAATGTTTTATAAGTTTAGCTTTTATACTGATTCATCCTGAGGTAATTTTTGCATATGGTGTGTGTAAGGGTCCAGCTTCCTTCTTCTGCATGTGGAGATCACTTTTTCCCAACACGATTTGTCGAAGAGACCATTTTTCCCCATTGTGTGGTCTTGACATCTTCATTTAAAGTCAACTGCTCATCTGTATAAGTTTATATCTTGTCTTCCAATTTTTCCCCATGCAACTATAAGTTTGTTCTCATGCTAAACCACACCGTTTTGACTGCTGAGGCTTTGTAGTAAAAGTTGGAAATCAGAAAGTTTTCATTCTCCAACTTTGTTCTTCTTTTTCAAGATTTTTTGACTACTGTAGGTTTTTTGCAATTACCTTGAACTAGAGAAATGACTTTTTCATCTCTGCAGAAAAAGACTTTCAGATTTTTGTCATGTCATTTTCTACATGTCTTGTCATGTAAATGAGATTTGTAATTTCCTCATGAGGTTTATATGAGTACCAAATTATTTATTACATTGAAAATTCACAAAGTTGCATGCCATCTTGTTATCCAAAGGATGTTGAAAATCATTATGAGATATTTCTATGGTGTTACTCTGAGATTCAGCAGCACCATGATCCATTTCTGGCCCCCACAGTATGGTGAGGGGGCAGGGTACAAATGGGCTCCAGGTGGTGACACAGGCCTGCCTCCAGTATGAAGACAGAAGCAGATGGTGGGGGATGGGCTATGGAGGACTCTGACCTGTCACCATCACCTCCAGGGGCACTTTCTGTTGGCAGAATTTGCAATGCCTGCAGTCATGCACATGCAGTGATTGGGGACTTATGTCTTATTCTGGTATCTCATGGTGCCTGGTTATCCGGGAGCTCAGAGTGTCCATCTTCCTCAGGCATGGATGGTCATGTGCTTATTGCTCTGGAAACAAGGATGAGAAATTTTGGATCTTTGTGCATGGAGAGCCCTGGAGTAAATGGAAGCCTTTCCTCAAAGGATCTAAGTTTTTTCTCTTCTTCAAAAGGAAGTTCTATAAGGGAAGGAACTACTATTTGTGGGGTATCAATTATTTCAGGGCCTGCCATTGGGTTTTTTCTTCTGTTGGAATCTCTCTGCCACTCAAACATCATCTCCAGTTTTGATGACAACACCAAGATGTATGGATGCTCCGTCTGTTCTTCCAGATCAAGGTTCCAGCAAGTTTCCATGTAGGAATAGAATTAAGATCACCCTGCCTCCAGAGACCAGCAATCCCTACACATGGTTGCCTTCCTTGAAATTACAGAGACTGAGGATAATCCAGGGACAAGGATCATGGAGCTGAGAGTGAGGTCCTGCCAACTACTCAGAACAATGCTTGGGTAGGACTGAGTTGAGAGGCAGTGAGCCAGAATGGAGCCAGACCTATTTGTAAATAGATGGTTTGCCCAAATCCACTGTGTTGTAGGCAAATTACTACATTAGGCTGAGATTATCTTTACAAAGGAGGAGATGACCCTCACCTAATAGTTGTGTGGTGAAGACTCACTGATTGGGTGCATGCAGTGCCCAGCCCAGGTCTTGGCTCCCAGGAGGCACTCAGAAAAAGCTGGTCTGTACCACAATAACTGGATTGCCCATTGCTCTATGCAGGGCCAGGTTCATGGGTTGTGAGTGCAAGCAGACAGTGTTCCAAGCTGGGTTAATGTTCTACTGTCACCATCTTGACATTTGAACTTGGGGTCCTGCATTTTCATTTTGCACTGTACTCTAAAAATTACATACCTAATCTTGGCTCCAAGATTTTGTTTTTGTGTTGAATTGGCTCATTTTAGTAGTTACCTGATTGTTATGTCTCAGCTGAGTAGAGTGGAAAATAGAGAATCCTTGGACCAGGGACCTGAGAGTCCAAATTTACAGAAATCAAAGGAGATGGGACCTGAGGCAGATTACTGAAGATTTGTGTGTGTCTGTGTGTGAAATAAGCTCTTTTCTCCCTGTGTTTCCATTTAGTCAATCCATTCACCCACTTATTTTGTCAAAATATATCTACAAATATCAACTATATTTCACACAATGTACTAAGCATGAAAACTAAAATTTGTGCATAACTCATGTGAATCCTGTTCTCTGATCCCCACTAGTCTCGGGGTGTGAAAGATGCCACATAATTCATCACAAACTGTGTATAATTATGCACTATGACATGTGTTATGTATAATAAACCCTTGGAGGTGGAGATAAGACAATAAACAATCATAACTAGTCTTGGAATCATGGAAAGTCAACTTTGAAGAGGTAAAGTGAGAGGATAGAGCTGAAAGATGTGGAGAAGACTTAGCTGATGTGGATGGAAGTGTTGAGAATTCCAGGAAAAATAAGGTGTGTAGATAAAGATCCCCATTTCAGAGGGATCATGGCTGCTGATCACCATGGGGACATTTTTGTCCTGGAATCAGGTCTGGGTTGACTTCCCTGCAGTCCACAACACTTATGCTCCGGGAAATACAGGGTGGGCATGTGAGGACCCAGGCACTGGCCCAGCCCTGCTTGTCTGCTTCAGTGTAGATGAGGGGATAAGATGGAACAGATTCACAGAATACAGCCCATGAGAACCTCTGACATAAGTTTTCTGTAGAGAAGGAGTGCTGCTTCTGCCCCATGACCTTTATCTGATTCCCCCTCTGTGAGGTCAAAGAAAATACCAGACATCCTGAGAGTGGTGCATTCTGGAACTAACTCCAGTATGTGACCATAAAACACTACATGATGGGGTTAAACCCCTCTCTGAAATCACCTCCTGGTCCACATTCATCTGCTTTATCCTAATTCAGATTCTTGGGCCATCATGAGTTCAGGAACTCACATGAACCCACTTTAAATTCTTAACTGCCTATAGTCTGGTATTGGCAAAAGTGTTTGTTCAGAGACTCAGTTTCTCACCTGGAAAGTGGCTCACTGTCTGATTGGACTTTCAGTTGAGGCTGATCAGGCAAGAAAGATCATGTTTTGAGGAAAACACCATGCCAACATGTGAAATAATTTTTATAACTTATCAGCCACCATTTAGGAATTAGTCACCTGTGTAAGATGTGGCTCTCACCACCCTACTTCAACCCCACCTCACTGAATTGCGTGGAAAACAGACAGTTTATAGAATAGATGGCAATATCGAAGGCAGTAATAAGTAGACTTATGAATCATCGAATGAAAGTCAAGAATACTATTGCCTGTATTCCAAAAGATTCTGCTGTTTCCACCTTGAGCAAAACTATCCAACATCAACTTATTTGTAACCACCATTATAGATTTCATGGAATATTTTTCCTTCCTTTATTTGTAGAGTTTATCTTAGGTATACATTTGCAAATAATACATGATGTCTCCTTTTTAATTTTATGTAAATGGGATAATTCGAAACACATGGCTTTCTACCTCTTATATTTATTCACCATCATGTTTGAAGATGGATACACATGCACATTGGAATTTTAGTTTGTGCATTTTCTCTGACATATAATATTTGATTTTCTACATAGAACACTAAATTCTCTCTTTTTTGGTGCGTGTAGTCTTAAAATGATTTTGGCTAATATGAATAACCCATTTGTCAATGTCCTTGTGAATGAATCATGTTGCATATGTACACATTTTTTCAGAGGTATATACTTAAAGACCATAGATGTGTGTCTCTTACTTTAACTAAATCAGTGTGATCTACTCTCTAAATCCATGCATGTACTCTGCACTCCTACAAGCAGTGAATCAAAATTCTATGTGTTCACTATTCCCTCCCACAACTGATATTATCACTTTTCTCTTTGCATCTCATCTGGACGTACTGGAATTTTGGTCTTGTGATTTCACTGAAACTGTGTCACGACATTGAAATAAGAATGATGATTATTCATAAAATACAAGGAAACTCAGCTGTAATTCGAGGTGTCCTATTGGCTTGGACTGTTTTTTGAAAGTCACTTCCGTGCATCACTTCCCAACTCTGCTTAAGGGAACTCACACTGGCACTTTGAAGTTGGCTGTGAAGGGAGTAGATGCACAAGAGAAATTGGAAAATACCTTAAATCGGTGTTTTTAACAATGATTTTTTCAGGGGGAGTAAAAACCGTGCTATGACTTCAAACAGCAATGTTTTTATCCCACGTGATGATATTTCTGAAGAAACTACACAGATAGCATCTGATGAAAAGTGAAGGGCTTGTGGAGTCCAAAAAGAGTAGTAGGGCATCATTTTTTCATTTATCTTTCAGGATGCACGTTTATTATGCCAATTTGTTGATTTATTAAAATAGCTGCATGATATGAATGAAGAGACTCCTTCAAACACATCACTTATGTGGTAATTAAAAATAGAGAGAAATATATTACATGAAGTTGTACCAGAGCAAGAAAGTGTGAGGAGGTGTGAACCCAAATCTGCCATGTGGGATACATGCTGATTTCACAGAAAGGGGGAAAGATAGGAGCCAGTCAAGATGTCATGAAGTGGTCATGAAGGAAAGTTCCACAGTTTAATGGCAGAAGAGTCCAGACATTGTCCCTGCACATGAAAAATTATTCCTCCACTGCACAATGAGCTGCAGAGAGTTCACATAGCATATGCCCCAGATGCTCATCCCAAACTTCCTGGGAACAGAAGATTTATTCCCAAGATTCTATCACTATGAGTGATGCATCGTCATCTCTTGTATTTACCTCCTGGCTGCATCTTCTAATCTTCCTGGGCTGTCACGAGCCTGAAATAGCAGTATCCCAAGGACCACCAGGATCAAGGCAGCTCCACCCATCCGGATGAGATTCTCCACTGTGTAGTCTTGTGGACGTGGGGCTAGGAATTGTGGATAAAGAAGCCACGAGGTCAGGGCAGGCTAAACTGACTCCAGGATCCCTGGATGTCTACCTAGGACACCTGCCATCCCTTGATAGGACATTACCCTCTGTGCCAACACTATAACTGAGAATTTCTCCTGCTCTATTCTATTCTTGGGCATCTGACTTGTTTTGTGATGGGCTGATGGCTTCAGCTGCTTCTGAGAACCAAAAAAAAAGTGAGGATAGAAGAGGACTGGATGCAATTCAAGCCTTTGCCCTGTGTTCTTATAACTCCCTCTCTTTCTTATGACACAACTGTTATGCAATCTCTTCATGAATGCTTTATCTGCTGTAGAAGGATTCTTTCTTTTCGCATTGCATTCTTCCCATCTTTCTCTGTTTTTTTAATTTCTACTTTACTTCTGAGTCACTTTGAAACAGAGTTTGGATGTTCTCCAAGAGCTCAGGGTTGATGAGAAAAATGGTCTCCCCATACAGAAATAATTGACTTCTTGTATAGTATCTTTTCATTCTGGGATACAAACCATGTAAGCTAACTCTTCTGGGTATGAAAGCTTCTGTTTATTCAAAAGCTGAGGACCCAGGATTCATTGATGAGAGGTTGGTCATATATATATATATATATATATATATATGTATGTATGTATATATATACGTACATCATATGTTGTGTTAATTACATGGAATAAATTAGGTAAGAAAGAGGTAGGACAGTTCTGAACAGTGTCACAGTGAAGGTCACACTTGGAGATGACATCTAAGTTGAATCCTAAATAGGATAAGGAGCCTGAGAAAAGCCACATGAAGACCCAGACAGGATGTGTCACAGGCTACAGGAACGCAGATCCCCAGAAAGACCTCACTCTGTTCTTCAATGAGGATTAAGGTCATCTCTGTGGGATGTAGGAAGGGTCCAGAGGAGAATAAGCTGAGAATTGGGGGTGGAGTTTGTGTATTTGAGACAGACCAGAAAGAACAAGACAATTGAGGGAAGCTCCGTCACTGTCATCATCATCATCACTGTAATCATCATCATCATCATCATTCTCTCTGTGTGTGTCTTTGGAAGAACTCTGGAAATGTCTATAAGATTTCAAGGAGAGGAGACTTGTCATTTGATTTTTTATTTGAACTTTTTCACACTAAAATCCTGGGTATGAATGTGGGTTACAAGATTGTCTGAATTTCCCAGATTCTTTGAAATTGAATTCACATAATGGTTAATGGCACTCAATAAACACTAAATGGATGAATGAATAAAAAGATAACCTCTACCCTCTCCATATCCTATAGCAAGAACCAAGTAAGTCTATAGTTCTGATCTTCAAAGCCTTAAGGAACAGAGAAAATCAGTGGTATTATAAAATTGTGTGAGCACAAAAAAATAGATAATCCTGCAAATCTATTTTAACCAGTTTTAACATAAAAAAGATTTTTAAAAATTACAGGTCAATTCTAACTATACATCTTCATGTAAAAATTCTAGATAAGCTTATACAAATCAGAAAGGGTGAGTTAACAATAAATGTCACTCAGTGTAATTAAGATCTAAATGGTTGATACTAACACGTCTTTTAAGTGTATTTCACCGTGGTAAAAATTAAAGACAAAAAATTCAGGAGATGTACAAAAGTACAGAAAAAATGTCTAATTTATATTAAGAAAAGAATATTTTTTCCTAATAAAACCTCAGTGTAACAGAAAAATGAACTGACATGGATTGGACAATAGAATTATGTATACAAAAAATATAGATTTTTGATGTGTCTGTTTTAAAATAATTCAAGCTAAAAATTCAGTTCTTAAAGTGACACTCAGGTTTCACTTTTTTACTTTTTAATCATTGTCATATTATATTTTATGAAAATAAAATGGGTACACAATCTGGAAATAAAGAAGTGAAATTTCAATTGTATTGAGGCTGATATAGGTATTATCAGTAAATGAGAGGAGATCAATTGGAAAACAATTGAGAGGAGGAGAATCTATAGTAATTTGTTAGCATATAAAGTTAATATCACTAAACCAATATCATTGTTAACTACACTATTAGCTCCCCCTTAGAAAGATGGAAAAAGGCTTTCTCATAAGTTCAACCTCACAGGAGAGCTGAGCCCATGCAGATTCAACCTCACCTCCCAGGGGTCCCTCTCACCCCACCTCCTAGACTGAACACCTCTGTAGGATCTGCCCCTGCTCCTGCCTCCTGGTGAGTAGCAATGCTGTGGTTCTGAGATGGAGACACCAGGAAGTCAGTGGGTGGGGGCCTCTGCCTTGTAACTTTAGTGTAATCTCATTTCCTCTTAGGTTCACCAAGTGTCATCCCATCCCTCTCCCTTCCTCAGCCCTGTCCGCAACTACAGGGATGGGGTGTCTCAAGTGTTAGAGGTTCCCATCTATTTCTATGCTTTCATGGGCTGGACCCATCTGTGGAACATGCTCTGTGCTCTAATTATTCCCTCATGTCTCAGACTTTCCTGTGGATGGGACCCAGAGAAGACCTTCTGAGCTCAGAAAGGACAAGGACAGGGGTTCCTCACCTGAGACCAGGAGTTCTGGGACCAGGGACCTTTCCAAAGTCACTATCTCAGAGAGCACTGAGACAGTCCCCCCAGTGGATCCTACTCACATATCATAAAGAAAGGATGGGAGAGGTGAGGGGGTGGGGCCGTCTTCCTCCTCTCTTCATCCCAGCTACCGCTCCCCCAGACTTGGTCCCAAAGGTCTCCCTCTGGGTGATCTCCCCAACAGTTGTCCACTCAGCATCAGAACACATGGAGTGCTGTGCACCCTCCCTGCATTTATGTCCAACTCCCTGCTTCCCTTGGAGACAAGCCTGTCCTTGAGCATCTGAGGGGGCATCACATCCTCTCAAAGACTCTCAGAACTGCCCTGGGTGGTTTGTGCTCCCTTAGAGCAAAGGGGCTTCGGTGACTCACCAATTGTTGAGATGGACCCTGTAGGTGGGAGGCTGGCACTGACTCTGGAGTCCCCACCTCACTCAAACTCTTCTCCAGCATCTGTCCTGTGGCCACCACAAGACCTTCCTTCTGCCCACTTGGCACCTTCTAGACCCAGGAGAGGGTGAAGGGGGTGGGAGGGGTCTTAGCTCCTCTGAGGGGCAGGTCCTTCTCTGGGTGACACTCCATCAGAGCCTCCTCTCTCCCAGGCCAGCTCAGACACCTCTTAAGAACAGGGTCCCAAATAGATCATGGGGACAGGGGACAGGGCTGAAGCTCCTCACCTGAGACTAGGAGCTCCAGAGTGTCACTGGGGAGTGACAACAGATAGGGGAAGGTGCTGTCTGAACTGTAGCATGTGTAGTTTCCCTCGTGGTTTGAGGTCACAGGACCGATGGTGAAGCTGGCCTGAAAGGGAGCAGCTGCGTCCTGCAGACGAAGGAGCTGGGGAGCAGCAGGTGACCCCTCCTTGGACAGATGGAATCTATCCAACGAGATCTCAGAGCGACACTGCAGAGTCACCTTCTCTCCCCAGGACACTGAGGGCCCTGGCTGGGCTGAGATGGAGGGTTTCTCATACATCCCTGAGGAGAGGAAAGCTATGATGTGTAGACAGCTGACTCCTCCTCACATGCCTTTGACCACTGACTTCTCTCCAGGGACTCTGTGAGCCACCTCTCAGCTCCTCTCAGTCCCTCTGGGTGGATCTCTTTTATCTCCTTGCCCCTCACTCCCCCTTTCTCACTCCCTCTCCCTAGACCATGGCCCCATCCCAGCCTCTGCTCCAGGACTCTCTCCCTGGACCCCATCACCACACAGGAGTGACACTGGGCCCAGGACCCTGGGCTGACAATCAGGACATGGGGCTCCTCACCCACAATCAAGATGTCCAGGGGGTCGCTGGGAGCCGACCATGCATGGGAGAGGTTGTGTCCACTGTAGCATCTGTACTGGCCCCCATGGGTGTGGCTCACATGGCCGAGGGGGAAGTAGGGGCTGTGCTGCCCATGAAGATGCTGGGGGAATGTGAGCCCCTCATCCTTGGTCAGAGCAAATATGTCAAAGCCAGCTCCTGAGCGACACTGGAGGGTCAGGTTGTCTCCTGAGAACACCAGCGAGCCAGGCTGGGCTGAGAGGGAGGGCTCCCTATACACGCCTGGAGAGAAGGGACAGTCGCATGAAAGGAGACGCACACCCCACATTGCCCCCTGGGGCTACAGTGAGAGTTCTCACTGATCCTTCCCCAAGCCTCCTGCTTTGTAGTTCAGATCCCAGGAGGCCATATCACCATCCCCGAATCACCCCCAGGGCTCCACTGAGCACAAGGCTTAAATCAGTAATTTTGGAGTCTCAGGGGCACCCTCACCTGTGACCTCAAGAGGTAGAGGGTTGCTGGGGTATGACCACGTATGGGGGTAGGAGCTGGAATTATAATAGCATCTATAGGTCCCTCCATGGGAGGCGTTCACGGGACCCACAGAGAAGACAGCCTGCCACCTCCCACGAAAGGTCCTCGATTGCATCTGTCTGGGTGGGCCAGCTCCTCCTTCCTTCAGCAGATAGAAAGTGTCCCCTGTGACCTCTGAGCTACATGAGAGGGACACATTCCCTCCTGAAGTCACCACATGGCCTGGGTGGGCTGAGAGGGAAGGTGCAGGGTATACTCCTGAGAGAGAAGGAAAGAGCAATGTTAAAGGGGGAACCGTCAGTCCACATACCCCAGGTGTGGACTGTGAGAGCTGAGGTCTCCTGAGCCCACACTCTGGTACCTTTCATGAGGAGGAGCCCACAATGTGAAGGTACCCAGCTTCTCCCCCTTACCTGTCACCACCAGAAGCAGGGGGTCACTGTGCTCCGACCAGCCCTTCCTCCTGCTGTGATATGCACACTGATACAGCCCTGCAGTATGTGTGCTCATAGATTCAATGGAGAAACCAGCCTTTTTGCTGGAGTTCTGTGGGGCCTCTGTATCCAAGGGTTTAGAGACCCTGTCTTTATAGAGATGGTAGACATCAGCCTGCAGAGATCCCTGACACCAGATGGTCATAGGGCTCCCCCTGCTTACCATGGGGCCTGGGTCAGCCCAGATGGAGGGTTTTGGGGCAGCTCCTGGAAAATAATCAGACCTGAGTGTCAGGGAGGTCCATCTCCTCTCATCTTCCCGAGCTGTCACTCAAGGCCTCCTCCCAGACTGATCACCATCAGTTCAGACCCTTCATGCTCCTTCCAGATGCCCAGGGGAGTCCATTGGGCTGAAGCAGGAGGTCTGGAGGAGAACTCACCTGCCTGTACCTGGTCACATGGGCCCCAACACAGCCCTGGAAGAGAGTTCTCTGTGACAGCATGTCCCCCACCCACACAGAGAAGCTCCAGGCCTGGTCTGGGCCCCTGAGCACTGGGGTCAGATCTAGGCTAAGCACCTTCTCCTCCTCCCACAAGTTCTGCCCTGACTAAGTTCCTGAGTCCTGGGGATCTCAGGGACTAGGCCTGGCAGAGGAGGGGGCACTATTCTTCTTTGTTTCCCCAAAACTCACCAAGGCAGAGAAGGGCAGTGAGGGTAGGTGTCCTGGCTCTGTCTCCCATGATCCCAGCTGTATAGGTGACTTATAAAGTCCACAGAGCTCTACAGGAGAGACAGACTCAGGGCATGTGACAGAGTCCCTGTGACGCTTCATGGGTTCCTCATCAGAGGCCTCACAGGAAGGGGAACAGCCCCTCCCAGGGCCTCAGTATGATCTCCGTGAAGGATGGGGTTGAGGAACCACAGGCTTCAGGGATCATCCGGACCAGATCTGAGACTCACCAGATCCTCTATGCTCTGTCTCCATGACTCATGCCAAACTCAGATAGAGTGGGTGACACTTATCGCAGAACATGAGGGTAGAGGATGCAAGGTAGGGCCTAGAAGCCAGCATATTTCAGTACCAATTCTGTCTCCGCCTTTTGTAGAAACTCTGTGATCTGAGGTAAACCACTTCCCTTTACTGAGACTCCATAAATGCAATTTTTCTTCCTTCTTTCCACCATCCAGTCAATCAACCAATGTTTAATGAGCAGTTACCATGTCCAGGCATGAGATTCAGTGGTGAAGCTGACCAATTCCTCCCCTGGACTCACAGAGCTCTGATTAGTGACAACAGATAATGCAGACATTTAGACAATGGATCATTTGGCTATAGTTTTGGTAAGTTGTAGAGAAAAAGAAAAACTGAAAACAAAGACTCAATAACAGGTGGACGTCAAGCAACCTTGGTGATGGGAGTGTGGGGACCTCCTGGAGAAGGAGAGACCAAGACAAGGTATGGCTAGCACAAGTGTGGTGAGGGGCCAGCATCCTCAACCTGGAAGAGGATGAACTAGTCTAAGAACTGTGTGTGATCAGGTAACATTGCACCCTGATCACACAGGGTCTTGTGCACCCTGAAGTATTTCTGGATTTTATCTTTCAGGAAACAGGAAAACTTTCAGTAAAGGAAGATATGAACAGATTGATGTTTTGAGAAGAGCACCATTCTGTAGGGACTGCTCTTCAGGAGGACTGTTCTGATATAAACAGTCACAAAACTCATCGTTAACCCAACGCCTAGATGATGAGCAATCAGTAATCTAAGTGGTTTATGAGGACTTCTCATGTAACCCTCACACAAGTCCTGCAAAAAATAAAATAAATTACTTCACAGTTGAGTGGAATTAGACAGGGAGAGTCTTTTGTCATTATCATGGTCTTGGAGGTTTGGAGAGGAGTCTCTTATGTTGAAATTGGCTCAGGGAGCCACCCATGAGAAGGCACAAATGTGGTAATTACTCAGATTGTGTGTGTCCGGGGAGGGGAAGTGGCCCACTGGGAGGAGTTTGGTTTGTAGGTAGGAGCTGGCTTTGCTGGGTCTGGAGAGTTTAGCTCAGCCTTATCATTAACCCCATGGATTGACAGGTGGAGACAGTCGGAATTCACTTGAAGGAAGTTGGTGAGCTTTGGGAGGGTTTTGTGCAGGGTACTGTCAGTGACAGATAAGTTTGGGGCCATGGCAGTAAAATGCTTCATCAGGGAATGTGGATCTAAGCTAGAAGGCAGAAATGAGTTGAATGGTGTGGCACCAGCAAGAGGTCTTGAATCGTCAACTGAGATTGACTGTGGTGATGGACCAGGGTCATGGAAAGAAGGGATCAGTGGCAGAACTGTGGATTTGTTCATTGTATGTGAGGTGGAAGAGAGTGAAGAACTGAAGGATTCTTCACTCTCTACTTTGGTTGACTGGTGGAGCCAATGGGGTTATCAGGGGATGAATGACCCCAAGAGGAAAAGGAAGCTTGGGGAGGTGTTTAGAATACTGTCAACTAACTCACAGTGGGAACCACCCCTCCCCCAGCCTGGATCTGTGGTTTTCTTTCTCCCAAACACTTCCTTTCTCTGTTTCTTGTTGCCACAAGCAGCGGCACCTTCTCTTCATCACTCTCCATCAAAAATTCTGAGTCATTTCAGCCTCCTCAAGACCTCTTGCCCCCAGACCATGACTTTTCAACTGATACCATGGATTCTGGCTCCATGCTTTGGTCAAAGGCACTGGTTAAAGACCATTCATGGGTTTTAATTTAAGACAAGAGGGGGTATTTATTGACAGTCTACTTCGAGCAAGTAACATGCCCTCTCCCATTTTCCTCATTGTAGGAAAATGATCACAACCTCACTTCTCAGGGTTGTTATAGGATCAGTAGTGCCTGAGACATGGAAGGGTCTCAGTCTGGTGGCATTTCTATGACCTAATTATGACATGTGCTGTAAGAGACTTATGGTACGAAGGGCTACTTGGAAGCACCCAAATCTGCCCTCCTAGCCAACTAACAATATAAATCAGAAGCCATGTCACATCTTTGGTCAAATGGTAGATTACCACAGACTTAAAGGATGCAGGAATGATGGTGCTCATCCTGGATTTTATACTCAGCCAACTTCAAGAGTGAAGGTGAAAATTTCATCAGTGGGTTAATCCCTAAGCTCAGCAGCACTTAGGACAGCTCTGGTCTGATGAGGATCCTATGGCAGACAAAACTCCTCTGGGACGTGGGGAAACTTCTCATAGACCTAGAGGGAACCATGCTCTTTTTATCGCATTTCTTTTTATTGAAGTAAAATCCACATAACAAAGTATTGTCCTTGGTAAAGCACATAATTCACTGAAATTTAGTAAATTCACGATGTTGCAACCACCACTTCCATCTAGTTCCAAGAGATTATCCTCACCCCAAAGGAAAGATGAAGCAGTCAGTCTCCACTCCCTCCTCCAGCTTAGCCCCTGACAAGCACAAATCTGATTTCTGTCTATTTGGATTTTTTTCTTCTATCTGTTTTGTATAAATGGAATCCTACAAAATGTGACCTTCTGTGTCTGGTTTCTTTTACTTAGTTTCATATTTTTGATGTTCACCCACACTGTACTATGTATCAGTACTTCTCTCCTTTTATGGTTGAATAAAAGTCCAGTGTGATGGAGATACCACATTTTGTTTAACAAAACTTGTCCAGAGCATGAAGGTGTGTATAGGTGTGGATCCAAACCCACCTTGCAAGATATACCCTCATTTCATAGCGGTGAGAAAAGAAAGGGCAGTCAGGAAGAGTCAGCAATGGTAGGGAATTCAGATCTCATTTCTGAGTCTCAGTGGAACACACTTTGGCAGTGCCCCACGAGGTCAGAACAATTTTCTCTCCAATTCAGAATTAATGGAGCTCTTGTGCATTCTCTGTTCAATATGGGATACAGGACCATATAAGCTGAATCCCTTGGAGATGCAAATATCCACTTACTTAACAGCTGAAGACTCAGGATCCAAAGATAAGAAGTTGGTCATCATGGGCTCCTGATGTTGGGAGCACAAAGAATGAAAGTCTGGGGCTGCCCCCCTTTTCACTCTAGCTCAACTAGTTTATTGGGTGCTTCATCATCCATTTAATCTCTCATATATATGCATATTTTTTCCAAAGGGCAGTGTTAAGTCAGTGATTCATCAAGACAGTGTTTCTGATTTTCTGGAGTGTGGACGTAGTTGAGTAGACCAATAACAAACACGTAAACCCACATCAGATGAAATATATTAGTTACATGGGTAAAATAACTATTTTAAACTGAGGATTATATAATCATGTTTATACTTACATGTGTAAACATCTTTATATAAATATATGACATACAAGTAAACTTCTAGATATATGTAAGTTAAGTGTATGTGTGCATATTGAGAGAGAGCGAAGGATTTAGTAGATAAGAAGGAGGCAGGTCTGTTCTGAGGAATGTAATCAGTGAAGTTCATTCTTGGAGATGACATTTAAGCTGATTCCTGACAGAGGAGAAGGAGCCTGAGAGGAGACACCTGAAGACACTCCTTTCTTCCTGAGTCTCCAGCTCTCACTGCATCTCACTCTCTGTGTCTTTGGCCTCAGTATACCTGGGATTTTGTCATCTCATCATGCCACCAGGGACCCTCTTGAGGACCTGTCCCAAACACTAAGTCATTCATGGTCAAGAAAGAGACTTCCTCACCTGGGACCAGGGGCTCCAGGGGTCACTGAGGTGTGACCACACCTGGGGGTTTTTCCTGTCATAGCCATAGCATCTGAACATCCACCTGTGGCTGGGGGTCACGGGGTCGACAGGGCACATGGCCTGGGACTGCCCATTAAGGTTTAGCTGTGAATCCAAGGTCCAGAAGGGCTTGTGTTCTCCTTCCTTAGTCAGAACGAACCTGTCAAATCCCCACCATGAGCCACACTGGAGGGTCACATTCTCTCCTGACGTCACCACACGGCTCGGCAGGGCTGAGAAGGTTGGTTTGCTGTAGAATCCCAAGAGAGGAGGAGGCAGCGTGTTAAATGGGGCTCGCAGCTCCCTCATATCCCCCAGGCTGGGCTGTGAGAAGTGACACACGCCTGAGAGCAGATCCCCTTCCTGAGGAAAGATCCTGAGGCTAGGACCCCTCTCACCTGTCACCACCAGCTCACTGTACTCTGATCAGCCAGTGGGGCTGAGATAGTAACAGCGCTATCGCCCTGCATATAGATCTGTCATGTGTGGGATGGAAACTTGGTCTTGGTCTTGTCCCGGGCTCCAGTGGGTCCTTTCTGTCCTAGAACTCCAGGCTTCCCTCTTTATCCAGATGGTACTCCTGGATCTCTAAGGTCCCCTGACACCAGATGGTCACGGGCCTTCCCCAGGAGATCACAGAGCCTGGCTGAGTCCAGATGGTGGGTTTGGGGAGGGTCCCTAGAAGGAAATCAGAGGCTGAGTCACCAGAAATCCCCTACTCCCAGTTCTCCAGCTCTCAGCCCCAAGATCTTCACAGATGTCCCCCTATCTCTCAGCCCAGAGCTACTGTTCTCAGTCCCCAACTGCTCAAGGGTAGCCCTTCGTCCCCAGTGAGGAAGTGGGATCTGGGACACCTGGAGACAAACTCATCTGTCTGCACTGGATTCCTTGGGCTCACACTCCACCCTAGAAGAGAGTTCCCTGTGAGAGATTGGCCGCTGGATCCTGAGCAGACCCTCTCCTTCCCATGAGCCTCCTGAGTCCTAGGGACTCGTGACAAACCAGGGCCTGGCGGTTAGACTAGGTCCCTCCAAGACTAGGGCTTCCCCTCACCCTCTTCAAATCTCTGAGGCACAGCAGGGTCGTGAGGGTGGGCATCATGGCATCTTTTCCCTCTGGTCCCAGATGTGCAGATGGAGGAGACCCAGGTTCCTGGCAGGACAGACAGATGCACAGGGTGTCGCCACTCAGAGGCTGGTCCTTCCCGTCACAGGTTTGCCATGTCAGCAGCCCCACAGGAAGGGGAACTGTCTCTTCTCAAGAGCCTGGCTCTAGTTTCCAGAACAGATCAGCAAATAGACCCACAGATGACCCTTCCAGGTGAGGGAGATCCAGGCCATGCACTTCCCTCTCAGAACCTCTTCCATGGGGTCTCCTTCATCCTCAGCCCATCCATCAGAACATCCTTGTGGGGTCCTCACCATGGACAGTGGTCATACAGCCCTGGAGATACTTCAGGGAAGATGCAGGTTCCAGATGCACTGCATAGCTCAGATTGGCAGAGACACACACTCAACATCTAACTGTACAGTTCAGGTTGAGATCATTGTGACAATGAGCACAAAGAAGGAATACAGTGAAATAAAGGAAGAAAACATGACTTCTCTCCTGGCCCTGGAGTGTGGGCTTTATTTCTAACACAGTCTCCTTCAGGGACTTCTCTTTTTTTCTTGCAACAGCATGTGCCCCCATCTTTCTGCAAACAAACCTCTGAGTCATCCCTGCATCCTCAGTGCCCCTTGTTCCCTTGGGCAGAGCCTCTCCTCATGCTGGGGTTCTGTCTTCAGCTTTGGGGACAATGAGTCGGTTAGGGCTCTGATTTTTCCAAGAAGTTTGATCTTTATTTAAATATTTGTCTACCACCCCCTACCTATGTGGATGAGCAGTAATATTGCAATCAGAATTTTTCCCCATTTTAAAAGTTATTTTGAATGTGAGTTTATGTAGGAGACTGAATTGCAATTTTCCTGTCTTGAAATATCCTTGTCAGGTTTTCATGCTGGCCTATGAAAATATGTGGGAATGTGTTTGCTCTATAAAAATGTCCATAAGACTAGTGTTTAATCTTTTGTGGTATTTGGAAGAATTCAACTGGGAATCTTGTCAGATCTTGGGTTAATTTTGTGGGGTGTTTTTAATTTTTAGACATAATTTATTTAATAGCTCAAAGACAATTCAGATTTTCTATTTATTATTGAGAGTGTTTTGGAAAAATTTGGAGGGATTAGTCCATTTTATCTAAATTGGATAAAGTTCTTCACATGGTCCATTTATATCCGTTGTGAAAGGATTTCAATCTGAAGTGGAACTGGATGGAATACATGAAAGGGAGAATCCCACACATTCACCATCAGGAAAATGAAACTTAAGGACTGAAAGATTGATTTCTCATAAATGCCAGATTTACAGAAAATGGAAACTTATCCTTCAACCAATGAGCATCCGTCAAGAACCACTCCCCATCCTCAAGTGAATGAACTTGCTGCTTGGACACTAACTAAATGCCCCTCTCTGTGCACTCCTTGCCCATAAATACAGCCCATCCCAAACCCTCAAAGTCCTCACCTGCAGATTCTTACCATTTGAGTGTTGAGAACAGCAATCCCTCTGCTATTCCTGAGTAAACTCAATTTTTGGTAACTGGAGCTTATCTCAATTTACCACTTTATTTAGGCTGGCGCTGTAAAACACTGCAGGATCTGTAGTGATGTCTCTTATTTCATGTCAGATATGAGTAATTTATGCCTTATCTCTATTTCTTATCAGTGATCCTAGGATTTTACACATTTTAAGAATATTCAATAATAAATATTTTGGGCTTTATTAATCTTATGGATTGAACGCTTGTGTCCCCACAAATTCACATGCTGAAACCTTAACCCACCATGTGGCTGTATTTGGAGGTGAAGCCTTTAAGAAAGTAATTAAGGTTAAATGAGGAGATAAGGGTGGGGCTCTGATTTGATAAGAATAGTGTCCTTATAAGAAGAGACACCAGAGAGTGCTCTCTTTCTCTCTGTGTGTCTCTTTCCAGGTTCCCACAGTGAGGAAAGGTTATGTGAACCACAGCAAGAAGGGGCTGTCTACAACCCTAGGAGAGAGCCCCCGCCAGACATCAACCCTACTGCTTCTTGACCTGGGACTTCCAGTCTCCAGAACTGTGAGAAAATAGATTTCATTGTTTAAATCACCCAGTCTATGATATTTTGTTATAGAAGCCTGAGCAGAAGAATACAGTCGTGCACCACATTAGGACGTTTTGGTCAATGGTGGACCAAGTACATGATGGTGGTCCCATAACATTAGTACCACATAGTCTAGACATGTAGTAGGCTGTACCATCTAGGTTTGTGTAAGTACACTCTAAGATGGTTGCACAATGAAGAAATCACCTAAAGATGCATTTATCAGTCAGAAGCTGTCCCCATCATTAAGCAAATATTGATGCGGGGTCAGTGAGCTGAGGAGTCGAAAGAAAGATTTCTTAGACTCTTAAGATCTGGCAGTAGTGCTCTTTTATTTAGAGAATAGAATAGCAGGGGGACAGGACCCATGGGCAGTCAGAGCTTCTGCTGCGTGGGGACAGCACCCATGGGCAGGCAGAGCTGCTGCCGGCATGTTGCTGCTGCTGCTGCTGCCACCGCTTCTGCTGCAAAGTTGAGTGGAAAGTAAGGCTAAATTTAAGGCATAGGTATGTGAGTTATCTTTTTGCAAGACAAAGGAAAGAATACGTAAAAAAGTTAAAATGGATGGGGCTGGCCCTGTGGCTGAGTAGTTAAGTTCACACGCTCTGCTGCAGGCGGCCCAGTGTTTTGTTGGTTTGCATCCTGGGCGCGGACATGGCACTGCTCATCAAACCACGCTGAGGCAGCATCCCACATACCACAACTAGAAGAACCCACAACAAAGAATATACAACTATGTACCGGGGGGCTTTGGGGAGAAAAAGGAAAAAATTTTAAAAAATAAAATAAAATCTTAAAAAAAAAAAAGTTAAAATGGTATCAGTGCCGGTAGGGTCCAGCCATTGGGCGGTCCCATAACTTTTAGATAAGAATCAAATTGGATTAAGTAAAGGTCAGAAGCTACCACCCTAAATCAGTTACATGAGGTTGCCAGACAGTAACCAACTTAAGTTCTTGCCTCTGGCATTGATTAAGAGTTTCTAGAGATAAGACCATCCTCCTTCTTCCTGGCACAGAGAGGGAGGCATCTTCACAGATAGAGGTTTCCCTTAGAAATGTAAATGTTTCCCAACAAAGGGACAAGCAAATTCCACTCCTCGGAACCTGCTTCTCATCTGTAGTTTTAAAATTAACCAGCCTAAAAATCCTCATCAATATGACTGTATGGATTTTGGTACTGAGATGTGGGGAGCTGCTGTAACAATGACCTAAAATGTGGAGGCACTTTGGAACTAGTAATGGGAAGAGGGTGGTGGAGATTTGAGGTGCAGAATAGAAAGACTTTATGTGCTGTGAATGGAATGTTGGTAGATATATGGACGTTAAAGGAGATTGCATTGAGAGGTCAGGAAGAAAAGAAGAGAGCTGGAGAAAAAGCCTTCATCTTCTCAGAGAATACATGATTAATCATGAACAGAATGTTGATAGAAATGTGGATGGTAAATTCTGTTCCAGTGGAAGCTCAGACGGAAATGAGGAACAAGTTATTGGACAATGGAGAAAAGGCAATCCTTGTTATAAAATGGCAAAGAACTTGGCTGGAATTGCATTCTGATGCTTGTAGAAGATAGAACTTAAGAGCCACAAAATTATATATTTCGTTGAAGAGATTCCTAAGCAAAATGTTGATGTGTGCCCTGGGTCCTCCTGACTGTTTACAGTACAATTCAAGATGAATGGAAGAATGAATTGTTAAGCAAATGGACCCAGAACTTGGGTCCATTTGAAAAATTCCCAGCTGTCCATATTGCAGGAAATGAGAAGATCTGTTTGGGAGACAACTCCAAAGGTAAGGATGTCAGTCAGTTAAGAGGTGAAAAGACTGCAGGAGAAACAGCCACCTTGAACTGAAGGGGATGGAGATGGGAGAAAAAGGATAAAAAATGTCAGATTTCTTATATCTACAGGATGAGACCATAGGGTTATTTGGCTGCAAATACGTGCCCCTCTTCGAGAAAAGGGAATGATGACCCCAAAGGCAGTTCAGAGGTCATCAGAGCTGCCTCCTTGGTTTCAATGGCTGGGTCCCTGCCTCTGTTTCAACAGGGCAGTTGGCCTCCTCTCCAGCCTTGAAAGTGGGGCCTCACAGAGAGACAAAGGGGCCACACTACCCCACTGAGCCATAGAGGTGACACTGGTGCCCCAGAGGGCCTGGAGGGCAGAGTTCCCAACCAGAGAGGATTATTCTGGAACCTTAACATCTAGTGGAAGTGGCCTTGCTATATTTTGAATGTTCTTGGAACCCATCACCCCTGTCTTCTTTCTAATTTCTTCCTGTGGGAAAGGGATTCTCTCTCCTATGATGGCCTCAGCACTGCATTTTGAAAGCACATGACTTGACTGGGTCACAGGTCACAGGTCACAGCTGCAGAGGAATCTTTCGCTTGGATGAATCTACCCCTGAGTCTCACTCATGTCTGATTTAAATGATATTTAGATGAGACTTTGGGTTTTATACTTGATAGTTGATGCTGGAGTGAGTGGAGATTTGGAGGGACTGCATGGATGGAATGAATATATTTTGCACAGGAGAAGACCATGAATTTGGGGGGTCCAGAGGTGGAATGTCCTGAACTGAATGCTTGTGACCTCCCAAAATTCATATTGAAGCCCTAATCTCCAGTGTGCCTATATTTGAAAAGGGCACCTCAAAGGAAGTAATTAAGGATAAATGAGATCATAAGGGTGGGGTCCTGATCAGATGGGTTAGAACCCCTATAAGAAGAGACACCAGAGATCTCTCTCTCCATCTCACACACACAAAAGAAAGGCCATGTGAGAAGAAGAGAGAAGGCAGCCATCCACAAACCAAGGGGACAGTCCTCAAAGGACACCAACCTGCCGACACCTTGGTCTTGGCCTTCTCGACCTCCAGAACTGTGAGCAAATAAATTTCTGTTGTTTAAGCCACCCATCCTACAGTATTTTGTTGTAGCAGCCCGAACAGACTGAGACAACTGATTTCTCTCTTTTTATTCTTTCCTTATAAATATTTGTTCTTTTTATTATATTCTTTCATCCACTGTCTTGGGATGAATTTGCTGCTCTTTTTTTCTAATCACTTCAAGTGTTCACCTAGGTTGCTCATGTTCAGGCTTTCTTCTTTTTCTAATAATTTCATAGAGGCATTTAATTTTCTCATTAGATCTTGATACGCAACACTTGCATTACCTTTAAGTACAAGTATGTGTTGATGTATAGGATTTACATTATCATTTAAGCAAAAGAAAAAGTTATATCTTCATTTGTGGTTGTCTTCTCTTAGTCATTGGTTATTTAGAAGTATATTGCTTTATTTCTAAAAATAGAGAGCTAATATTTATATTCATCTACAGAATTTGGTGACTTCTAAAGTCCAAGGATGTCCTTCTTGCTTACAAAAGGTCCCCAGGCTCCAGTTCATTAGCTTAGTGTCCATGGGGGCAGCCTCACTGCCTTTTGGGGGCCCCGCAGTCTCCCTCCTTGGAGGATGGTGTCTGGGTCCTTCCTGGGGCTAGTGGACGGCCAGAGCTGCGTACACACTGGGCTCTGCTGGGGGACACTCTGATTGGGAGGAAGGAGGTGTGGTTGACTCCTGTCCAAGATTCAAACTGTTCAGCTGGGCGTAGGTCACATCCTGGGAGTCTTCTGATGCAGCAGCCTGGAAAGGGGTAGAGTGAGAGTCATGGATGTGACTGGGTGGGGAGAACTCAGGCCTCCAGGAATGGAAAGGACTCACCTGACTGTCCCCTTCCTCTTGTCTGTCCTTCGTGTCCAGCAATCTCTCTGACGAGGGGGAAGGCAGGGTGTCCACAGGCCTCCTGAGACTCGAGTGGTTCACCTGGGCATGTATCACTCCCTGGGGGTCTTCATTGTCAGGGCTATGCTGAGGGGAGACAGTGAGGGGGTGAACTCCTCTCCTTGCTTCCACATTTGTCCCTCTTCAGTTATGTTCCCGCTCAGAAGCCAGAGAGTTGATTTTAAAACATAAATCGGATCATATGACTCTCTTGTTCAGATACATTTTCATTTATATTTACAATACCCAGTATAAGACAGAGCCTTGCCAAATAGAGATTCCTAATAAATATTTGCTGACTCACTGAATAAATGAATGAACTGATGTGGGGTAAAGTACAAGTCTTAAAGGACATTCATTTAGGATTAGATTCATTCACTTCACTCCATATACATATACATATGTACATATACAGTAAATATAAACATACATAAATATAAATAAAGAAATACATAGAGAGAGAGAGACAGAGAGAGAATCAAGGCACTTGCCAGAGGCCAAGAAGCAGACAGATAACAGTCCTGCCCTCAAGGAGTTCATGGTCGCCAGGGTTGGGAACAGACTATAAACCAGGAAACAAGGTACTTTGGGGTGGTGATAAGTGTTAGGAAGAAAGTGAAATAGAGATGCAGTAGAGAGTAAGTGAACTACTTGGTTAGGACAGTGTTTCTCCACTCAGAAGTAACAGCATCTTGGCCAGATGACTGTCTGCCTTTGGGGCTGTCCTGTGAAGTGTCGGGTGTTTAGCAGCATCCCTGGCCACTCGAGGACATTGGCACCCCACTCTCCAGCTGTGACAACAAAATGCCCCTAAACATTGGTGTTGGCATAAGGGAGAGGGAAGAATAGAGAAAGACTTCTGGATTTTTTTTTCAGGAAGTGAACATTGAGGGAGAAACAACTTTTTGGGGAAATTTAAGAGTTGTGCGTGTGACATTGACATGTCTGCTGGATGAACAGGTCATTGGATATATGAGGCTAGTCCTCTGGCACGAGGTCAGGGCTGGAAATAATCATGGAATCATGAGCAGAGAGATAGTCCAACTATGCCTGGGATTAATTAAATGTGACCACATAAAATTGTCTCACGGTGAGGTTAACAAAATGGCTGGGTGGGATTCCTGTGACAGTAGAAGCAGAACGCCAACCATTACACCCAAGGCATGTTATTGTGCAGTTCCACCACATCTAAATCCACTAGACGGGGGCATAGAGTAAGGAAAGCAAAAGGAAGGCAGAGGGTCCTAGTGCAGGGATTTGCTAGTTTATAGGGGATCTTTGTGTGAATAATAAAAGGCACACCTCTCAGATCCCACCAGTAGGGTCTCAAACCCACAATCCCTGTTGTGCAGTGCGCAAACTGTACAACCATCCCTGGAAGAACTGCCTTTATAAGACACAGACAATGAACAATTAAAAGACCCAAATGAGGAGACCAAGAAGGAGAAGCCCACATGGAATCAGGAAAACTCCACTGAGAAGTCTCCCAGCAGCCTGCATGTATCATCTTTCAAGAGGAAGTGTGAGGTCAGATGCTGCTGAGAGCTGAGTGATAGGAGGAGGGAGAAGTAGCCAGGGGATTCAGATTATTGACTAGACTGTGCTGAGTGCCCTGCACAGGAGAGGGGGCTTACCACACTGTCCACCTCTTTGTCCTCCTCAGGCTGGCAATCTCTCATGGCAGTATCTAGAGAATGAGAAGATTCTACCTCAAGCTAAGTTTCCTGAAATCCTGCAGTCCCACACACCCCTCCCATCCTTAGGTGGGGAAACTGAGGCCCAGCAAGGGGCAGAGATGTGTCTGGGATCACACATATTTGGAATTTTTCATACTTCTCCAACCCCTAAGCCAAGAACCCTTCCCAATCAACCCGCCTGCCACCATCTCCCATCAGCACCACCTCCTCCCCAGTTACACTGGTTCTTCTGCTGGACATGAGCCCTGGAGCTGGAGCTGAGGGAAGGAAAACAGAAGCATTAGGTGGTGGTGAAGGAGCTGCAGGCAGAGTGGGAGATCAGGATCGTTGGGGAGAAATTACCTTTTCTGTGAGGCTCTGGTCTTAGCTCTAGGATCTGGAGTACCTGCACAAAGTTAGAAATCAACATCTAAATTACCCAGGACCTGGCCCCCAGGGCTACATTGATCTCATAGGATCTGAGCCCTGACAGCTTTAAACTCCGCACTCTCAACCATTTGGAATTCAACAGAAACAAGGCTAATCTGTAACTGCAAAACTTGTACAGATAATTTAAATAATTTTTTTATAAAACAGAAACAACATTTTTAAGTCTGAGTATGTTCTTATTAAGTCCCTTCATTCTCAATGTCTTCATAATATTTATTTTTACACACAAATTTATGAGAACCATCCTTTATTCCCACATCACCTTGACCTACATTCCTGGTTTGGTAACAGTTTGGCAATAGAAGTAGAAATAGACATAGAGACGGAGATGGAGATGGAGATAGAGAGAAAGTCTTGAGGGGGAGAGAGAGAAGAGACGTCTATTATATGCATATCTGTGCACACACATATTAACACATGCACACACAAATAGGTAAAGAGAGAGACCCACAGAAGTAGATAGATAACGATGATAGATAGATAGATAGATAGATAGAGAGAGATAGATAAATAGAGAGATATAGCACGTGTGTGTGGTGATGGATGATAAATAGTCTTTGGATGGTGAATATGATTCAATCTACACAGAAATCAAAATATATAATGACGTACACTTTTTTTTAAAAGATTGGCACCTGAGCTAACAACTGTTGCCAATCTTCTTTGTTTTTTCTTTTTCTGCCGTATCTCCCCAAACCCCCCGTACATAGTTGTATATTCTAGTTGCAGGTCCTTCCAGTTGTGGAATGTGGGACGCCACCTCAAGGTGGCCTGAACAGTGGTGCCATGTCCTCGCCCAGGATCCAAACCCTGGGCAGCCACAGCAGAGTGTGCGAACTCAACCACTCGGCCACGGAGCCGGCCCCCTGATGTACACTTTAAATTTGTATGTTATAAACCAATGTTACCACAAGAAAAAAATTATTCATTAATTAAAAGAAAGATAGCTAGAGATAGATATATAGAAAGATAGATGATACAAGGCTAGACAAATATTTTTCTGATATGATGCACCATCACCCCTAGATACACCAGCATGTGCCTCCCATAAACTGAACACCAGTCTACATAACCCTAAAACTCCCAGTCAGGATGTCTACATTGATGCAACACTTTCACCAAATCCTCACTCCCAATTCATGTTCCACCAACTGCCTAACAGTATCTTCTTTTCCCTTTTGGCCCAGGGTTCTACTCAGGAATAGATGTCACCCTCATATGCCCTGCAATCTGGGAGAACTCCTCAGTGTTTCTCTGTCCCTCATCCCCTTGACCGTCTTCAGGAATAAAGGAGTTGCATTCCGTAGGATGACCCTCAATCTGGTTCCACCCAACGTCTACTCATAAGAAGACTGAGGTCATGCATTCCTGGATGAACATCCCACAAATGAGATTGTGGTCATGTCCCTCAACATCAAGGGCTCAGGATGTCCTCCTGTCCTGTCCCTAGTGGTATTCCCTCTGATCACCTGGTCAAGCAGGGATCTGTCAGGTTTCTCATGCTGAGGTCCCAAATTTTCCCTTGGAGTTTGGGGATAAATATTTGAGTATTCATCCACTATCATGGCCCTCTTCAACCATACAACTGTCATTCTTATTACATCCATTGATTACTCTAACCTGATCATGCACCATGCTGGTAACTAAATAATGATGGTCTCTTTTAATTACTCCAGCCTTGATTAGTTGGCATTCTACTCTAACGTTTTCCCATGTATTAATTTATTAGTTATTCATTTACAAATATGACTATAAATTATTGGCTTTCTATTCTAGTCAATGCATTGTAATCCAATACTCACACTCTTTACATGGATGTTTTGATTATCCTAGATCTTTTCCAAAAGTTTCTTCTGGCTGGCTCCTGTGTCATTCTGACTTGTCTCCACCATTCATTTTTGAGAGCTTTTGCACTTCCTGGCAACAATAAGATGCTCCAGCATCCTCTAGTGCTCCCCTGTCTCAACCTGGAATAAAGAATTTCTGTATCCTACAATTTACTGAATTTATTATTTCTTATCATTTTTTTGTAAATTCTTTGGGGCTTTATGTATATAAAATCATGTCATGTGCAAATAGTGACAGTTTTACTTCTTCTTTTCCAGTTTTGATCCCCTTTATTTCTTTTTCTTGTCTAATTGCTCTGGATAGGACATCTAATACCAGGTTAAATAAAAGAAGCAAAAGTAGGCATCCTTGTCTGCTTCCTATTCTTAGAGGGGTAGCTTTCAGTTTTTCATCATTGAGTGTGATATTAGGTGTGGGTTTGTTATATTTAGCCTTTATTATGCTGAGGTCTTTTCCTTCTATACCCATTTTATTGAGAGTTTTTAATATAAATGGATGCTGTGTCTTCTCACATATGGAGATGATCATGTTGCATATTGAGAGGATCATGTGATATTTATTCTTGATTTTGTTAATATAGTGTACAAAATTGATTGATTTGTGGATGTTGAACCATCCTTGCATGCCTGGAATAAATCCCATTGGATCATGGTGTGTGATCCTTTTAACGTCTTGTTGTATTCAATTTGCTAATATTTTGTGGAGGATTTTTGCACCTACATTCATCAGTGATATTGGCCTGTAATTTCCTTTCTTTGTGTTGTCCTTGCCTGATTTTGGTATCAGGGTCATTTTGGCCTTGTAAAATGACTTATGAAGTGTCCCCTCCTCTTCAATTTTTTGGAAGAGTGAGAATCATAGTTATTAAATCTTTAAATGTGTGGTAGAATTCAGTGGGGAAGCTGTCTGGTCCTGTACTTTTGCTTTTTGGAAGGTTTTTGATTACTGTTTTGATCTCCTTATTAGTGATCAACTATTCAAATTCTCTATTTATTCTTGATTCAGTTTTGGAAGGTTCTATGATTCTAAGAACTTATCTATTTCTTTTAGATTATCCAATCTGGTGACATTAGCTTTTCATAGTATTCTCTTATAGTCCTGTGTATTTTTGTGGTGTTCATGATAATTTCTCCTCTTTCATTTCTGATTTTATTTATTTGGACTTTCTCTCTTTTTTTCTTGGTAAGACTAGCTAAAAGTATGTCAATTTTGCTTACCTTTTCAAAAAAGCCAGCTCTTAGTTTCATTGATCTTTTCTATAGTCTTTTTAGTCTCTATTTTGTTTATTTCTGCTCTGATTTTTAGTATTTCTTTTCTTCTACTGATTTGGGGCTTTGTCTGTTCTTTTTTCTAGTTCCTATAGGTGTATTCTTAGATTGTGTATTTGAGGTTTTTCTTTTTTCTTGAGGTAGGCCAGTATTGCTATAAACGTCCCTCTTCGTACTGCTTTTGCTGTATGGCACAAATTTTGGTATGCCATATTTTCATTTTCATTTGTCTCCAGGTATTTTTTAAAATTTTTCCTTTGATTTCTTCATTGGCCCAATAGTTGTTCAGTAGCATTTTATTTAATCTCCACATATTTATGCTTTTTCCAGTTTTCTTCTTGTACTTGATTTCCAGATTCATCTCATTGCCGTCAGAAAAGATGCTTGGTATCATTTCAGTCTTCTTAAATTTATTGAGACTTGTTTTGTGGCCTTATATATTATCTATGCCAGAGAATATTCCATGTGCTTTCGAAAAGAATGTATATCCTACGGTTTGGGGATGAAATGTTCTGGATATATCTATGAAGTGTATCTGGTCTAATGAGTCATTTAATGTTGTTGTTTCATTATCGATCTTCTGTTTGGATGATCTATTCATTGGTGTAAGTGGAGTGTTAAAGCCCCTTAGTGTTATTGTGTTACTGTCCATTTTTCCTTTTGTGTCTGTTAATAATTGCTTTATATATTTAAGTGCTCCTATGTTGGGTGTATCAATATTTACAATTTTTATGTCCTCTTGTTGGATTCTTCCCTTTATCATTATGTAGTTCACTTCTTTGTCTCTTGTTATAGTTTTCATTTTAAAGTCTATTTTGTCTGACATAAGTATTGCTACCTCAGCATTCTTTTCATTTCCACTTCATAGAATATCTTTTTCCATCCCTTTGCTTTTAGTTTGTGAGTGTCTTTAGGTCTGAAGTGTGTCTTCTGTATGCAACATATATATGGGTCTTGATTTTTCATCCACTCTAGGTCTTTTGATTAGAGCATTTAGTCCATTTACATTTAAAGTAACTATTGATGAGTACATACATATTACCATTTTGTTCCTTTTTTCTGGAAGATTTTGTGGTTTGGGTTCCTTTCTCTTCATTTTTTGTGTATTTACTGCAGGGTTTTGGCTTGTGAGTACCATAAGTTTCACATATAAAAACCTATGTAAATAGCAATCTGTATTAAGTAGATGGTCTCTTAAGTTTGAGCTCTATTCCACCCCCCAACATTTTTCATTTTTTATTTCAAATTTTACCTGTTATATTTTTGTGTATCCTTTGATCTCTTAACATAGATACAGGTGGTTTTAGTACTTTTGTCTTTTGACCTTCATACTAGCTTTATAGCTGGTTGATCCACTACCTTACCTGTATATTTACTTTTACCAGTGATTTTTTTCTTCAGTACAGTAAAGTTACAGGGCACAAAATTAACATGCAAAAATCAGTTGCATTTATGTATGCTAACAATAAAACAGCAGAAAGAGAAATCAAGAATACAATACAATTTACAATTGCAACCAAGAAATGAATTATCTAGGAATAAATTTAACCAAAGAGATGAGAGACCTGTACACTGAAAACTATCAAACATTATTGAAAGAAATCAAAGAAGACACAAGGAATAGAAAGCTATCTTATGCTTATGGATAGGAAGAATTAAAATAGTTAAAATGTCCATACTTTCTTAAGCAATCTACAGATTCAACACAATCCCTATCAAAGTCCCAATGACATTTTTCAACAGAAATAGAATAAAGAATCCTAAAAGTTATGTGGAATAAAAAACGTCTCCAAGTAGTCAAAACAATTCTAAGTATAATTAAATATTGATTTGTATAATTGCTATAGCCAAAGCTATAGTAATCAAAATAGCATGATAACAGCACAAAAATAGATACATAGATCAATGGGAAAGAATCAAGAGCCCAGAAATAAAACCACACACCTATGGACAGCTAATTTTTGACAAAGGAGTCGAGAACACCCAATAGAAAAAGAAAAGTCTCTTCAATAAGTGTTGTTGGGAAAACTTGACAATCACATACAAAAGAATGAAAGTTGACCATTACTTTACACCATATGCAAAAATTAATTCCAAATGGATTAAAGAGTTGACTGCAAGACCAGACTACATAAAGCTCCTAGAAGAAAACTCAGACATCAACGGTAGGACTATCTTTTTGAATACAATGTCTTCCCAGGCAAGGGAAACAAAAGAAAACATAAACAAGTGGGACCACAGCAGACTAAGAACTTCTGCATGGCAAAATAAACCATCAATAAAAACAATGTAACAATTTGGAGAAGATATTTGCAAATCGTATGTCCAATAAGGGGCTAATATCCAAAAAGTATAAAGAACTCATACAACATAACACCAAAACTTCTAAATAACTCAAAAATAAGCAGAGGATATGAACAGACATTTTTCCAAAGAAAATATATGAGATAGCCAACAGAAACATGAAAAGGTGTTAAACATCACTAATTATTAGGAAAATGCAAACAAAAACTACAATGAGATTTCACCTCAGATCCATCAGAATGACGATAGTTAACAAGACAAGAAATAATATCTGTTGGAGACAATGTGGAGAAAAGGGAACCCTCACACACTGCTGGTGGGAATGCAAACTAATGCAGCCACTATGGAAAACAATATGGAGAGTCTTCAAAAAAATTAAGAATAGAGGGGCCGGCCCAGTGGTAGTTAAATTGGCACACTGCTTCAGTGGCCCGGGGCTCAGGGGTTCAGATCCTGTGCGCAGACCTACACACAGCTCATGAAACCATGCTGTGGCGGCATCTCACATACAAAATAGAGGAAGATTAGCACAGATGTTAGCTCAGGGGCAATCTTCCTCACAATAAATAACTAACTAAATAAATAAATATAAAGTAAAATTGAGAATAGAACTACCATATGATCCAGCTAGACCACTTCTGAGTATTTATCCAAAGAACACAAAAACACCAATTCAAAAAGATATATGCACCCTTATGTTCATTGCAGCATTATTCACAATAGTCAAGACTTGCAAACAATCTAAGTGTTCATAAATGGATGAATGGATAAAGAAGAAGTGGTATATATATAAATATGTGTATGTATGTATTTATATATATATACACACACACACAACCGAATGCTACTGAGCCATTAAGAAGATGAAATCTCTCACTTGCAGCAACATTGATAAAACTTGACAGCATTATGCTAAACCAAATAAGTCAGGCAGAGAAAACAAAATACCATATGATTTCAATCATCTGTGGAAGACAAAAACAGCATCAACAAACACATAAACACAGAGAAGAGATTGGTGGTTACCAGAGAGGAAGGAGGGAGGGAAGAAAGTGAAAGAGGTAATGGGGCACATGTGTGTGTTGACAGATGGCAATCAAGACTTTAGGTGATGAACAGGATGTAGTCATCACAGAAATTGAAATATAATGTTATACACTGGAAATTTATATAATGTTATAGACCAATGTTACCTAAACAAATAAATGAATAAGAATTTATCCAATGAGCCCTAATTTCTTTTAACAGAGTATGGTGTTTAGAAACCAAGATTTGGATGCTTGGTTTGCTTATTGCTACTGGGCTGTCATTGTGTCTCTGTCTTATGAGTGGTCACAGCTGAGACATACATGTTCATACATATGCGCACAGACAGACAACAAACACATATGCCTCTAACTAATTCTATGTAAATTTATATAGATAGATATAGATATAGATGATATAGATATAGATATATAGTTCTTTTTTAACAAAGACATACTGTCATTTCCAATGCCAATAGGACACCTCACAGTTTCTTCTAGCCAACTGCCTTTGCACGTTTATAAATCCCTTCACAGACACTGAATAACTTGGCTTCATTCATTCCCAATATATTTACATATTTGCTCACAGCAACTAATCTCCCAACCACTTCCACATTCTCCCCAACTCCTCAGCACTGCTCTTGGCTGCAGGATGATGATGACGCCTTCACGTGGCTCCCCAGTCCCATCGCCAAGATGATCCTTCAGGCGCTGGGTACACATATGCTACCTCCACACAGGACCCCTGCCCTCACAGTCACTCTTCCTGGGAATCCTAGATCTCTGTCCTATAAGATTATAGAGTGGAAGTTGCAACGAAAGAGCTTGTAGAAATCTAGAATAATTTGGATAATTTTTTAAACTGAACATTTTTTTCTGTCTTTTTGGTGCCATATTTAGGCTGGTGCCCTAAGGAGCCACTTCAAAGGTCTTTAGAGTAAGGTCTCACCTCTAGGTAGACCAGATCTCCCATCTTCTACTCACCTGACTTGCTGCATTTGTTCTGGCGCAATTGTCGGACAAGGAGGAAGAGGAGGAGGGAAAGCAGCAATACACAGGCTACTGACACCCCAATCAGAACTTTCTGGTAGCTTTCAAGACCTTGGGAAGAAATGATGTCATGGATGAACCGATGATGCCACTTATTTGAGCACTTACTGTGTCCCAGGTACATGCTGGGGTCTGCGAATTTAGCACATCTAACCCTCACAACAATCATGCAACATGGGCATTCCAACCCCAATTCCATCCATTTACAGATGAGAAGCTGGGACTTAGAGAAATTAATCACTTACCCTAGGTCAACAGCCAGGAAGTTTCAGAGCTGAGATTTGAACCCAGGACTCTGGGTTCCTTTGTGGTCTCCTCATGCTGCCCACCCCCCTGCAGACTCCAGCTTCAGTCTTTGGTGCTCCTTACGTGATTTGAACAGCCTGTCCACTTGTCCCTGTATGGCTCAGCCCTCTCCTTTAGCTAGAGCTGAATGCACCTCCTCACTGTCACTCCCATACACCAACCCATTATGGGCTTTGGGGATCCTAACAGTGAGTGCTCAGAGCAGAGGTTTGCGTGGGACGGACGCTGTGCTCTCCCCAATCTCCAAGTCCAAACAAGATCCAACCTCTGTCCTTCATACCCCACACACACATGCAAGGCCTGCCTCAACTTTTTGGTGTGTGTATCTCAGAAGGCACAGTGAGGATGGATCTGCCATTTCCTGACACTGGAGGGGCCCATCCCTTGAGAAGTACTTTCACTTCTGTGGTCTTACCCAAGTCTCTTAGCAAACCTGTGATGGAGATGGTAGGAGATACATTTCACAGACAGTGAAACAGAAACTCAGAGAGAGAATGTGACTTGTCCACAGTCCCAGCGCCAGGAAGTGATAGGGCAGGAATTTACACCCCATAGAGCCTGACCTCCAAACCCTAATTATTTTTAATTGGTTTTAATTTGTTTTCCTTCCATAAGACAAGGCTGAGACCACAGGACTAGTAGGAAAGTGCTTGGGACATCACTAGTGTTATCGCTCTGTTCTTCCCTGCTGCCCTGACAACTCAACATTGTCCATCCTTCAGTTCTGCAGACCTGGGACAGCATCCCTGTAGGGTCAGAACTGAGATGCCCTTTAACATATGAGCCAGGATTCCTCTATTACACCTGGAGAAACTGAGGCCCAGGTGAAAAGGAGATGTTCAAAATCACCAACTCAGGGAGCACTGAGAGCCCCACAGTGGACTTCGCCCAATTGTCATAAACCAAGGATGGGGAATTGAAGGGCAGAAGCTGCTGTGCTCCTTACTTCAGCTGGATGAGCCCCCCTTGGCTGGGCCACCAACATCTCCTTCTGCCATGACCACCCCATCCTTCATCCGTCCAGCCTCAGAAACCCTGGAGCCCTGTGCTCCCTCCAGCATCTTGCCCTGACTCCCAGCTCCCCTGGAACACAAGCCTGTTCTTGAGTATCTGAGGGGGCATTACATCCTCTGAGAGACTCTCAGAACTGCCCTGATGTGGTCTGTGCTCCCGCTGAGCAAAGGGGCCTCAGTGACTCACCAGCTGTCAGGCTTTGTTCAGTGGGTGAGGGACTGGGATCCACAGAGGTTCATGGGAAAAGGACAAGGGGAGAGTGAGAGGCTGGAGGTTCCCCCAGAGACTCCATCTCTGCTCACTCCCCTCTCCTAAATCTGTCCTATCCTCTCCCGAGGCAGTCCCTCGACCCACCTGGAGAATTATGGTGATAGGAACATGGGAAGGGGCATGGGTGAGAGGGCCCTATCATCTCCCATTTATCTAAGGAGTGGACACCTCAGGAAGACCCTCCCTTGGAGTCCCTCATTCTCATTCTGGACTGGGGCTCTCACAGGCAGGGCTGTGAGCTGATCTTAGGGGCACAGAGAGGACAGGGTTGGGACTTCCTTACCTGAGACCAGGAGCTCCACAGGGTCACTGGGGTGTGACCACCGCTGGGGGGAGTTCCTGTAATAGCCATAGCATCTGAAAATCCACTTGTGACTGGGGGTCATGGGCCCCACACTGAACAGGGCCTGGAAATGCCCACTGGGATGTCGCTGTGAGTCCAGGGTGCAGGAGGGCTTGTGTTCTCCTTCCTTGGTCAGAACAAACCTGCCAAATCCCAGCCGTGAGACACACTGGAGGGTGACGTTCCCTCCTGAGGTCACCACAGGGCTCTGCAGGGCTGAGAGGGTGGGATTTTCATAGACTCCTAGGAGAGGAGCAGGAAGTGTGTTAAATGGGGCTCACAACTCCCGCATATACCTCAGGGCTGGGCAGTAAGAGGGGACACACCCCTGAGAGCGGACTCCCTTCCTGAGGACAGAGCCTGAGGCTGGGACCCCTGAGTGTCCTCTCACCTGTCACCACCAGCTCCAGGGGGTCACTGCGCTCTGACCAGCCAGTGGGGCTGAGATAGTAACACTCATATCTCCCTGCATATGTCTCTGTCATGTGTAAGATGGAGAACTTGGCCTTGTCCCCAGATACCAGTGGGTTCTGTTTGCCCCAGAACTCTAGGCTTCCTGCTTTTTCCAGACGGTACTCCTGGGCCCCCGGGATCCCCTGACACCAGACGGACATGGGCGTGCCCCAGGGGATCACAGAACCTGGCTCAGCCCAGATGGTGGGTTTGGGGAGGGTCCCTGGAAGGAAATCAGAGACTGAGTCACAAGACATTCCTCACTCCCAGTTCCCCAGCTCTCAGCCCCAGGACCCTCCAGACGTCCTCCATCCCTCAACCCTCAACTGCTGTTCTTCATCCCCCACTGCCTGGGGTGGTCCTTTGTACCCAATGAGGAGGTGGGCCTGGGATATATGGGGACAGACTCACCTGCCTCCTCTGGGGTTCCCAGGCCCACACTCAGTCCTGGAAGAGAGTTCCCTGTGAGTGATTTGCCCCTGAAGCTGAGCAGAACCCTCCTCCCCATGAGCCTCTTGAGTCCTTTGGCTTCCTGACAGACCACGGCCTGGCTAGGGGCAGGGTCCCACCCAGACTAGGGCTTCCTCTACCCCTCCTCAAATCTCACCGAGGTAGAGTAGAGCCGTGAGGGTGGGGACCATGGCATTCACTCCCTCTGGCCCTGGCTGTGAAGATGGAGGAGACAACTGTGTCCAGCAAGACAGATGGATGCACAGGCTGTGGCAACTCAGAGGCTGGTCGTTCTTGTCACAAAACCGTTACATCAGCAGCCCCACAGGAAGGGGAACTGCCTCTTCTCAAGAGCCTGACTCTTGTTTACAGATCAGAGCAGCAAACCATACCAGAGATGCCCCTTCCAGGTGAGGGAGAGCCAGGGCACATACCTCCCTCTCTGAGCCTCCCTTTGAGTGTCCTTCATCCTTAGCCCATCCATCAGCACATCCTTGTGGGGTCCTCACCAGGGAGAGTAGTCATCCAGGCCCTGGAGATGCTTCAGGGAAGATGCAGGTTCCCGATGCACGGCAAAGCTCAGATCAGCAGAGACACACACTCAACATCTAACTGTACAGTTAGGTCGAGGTCATTGGGACAATGAGCACAAAGGAGAAATACAGCAAAATAAGGGAAGGAAACATTCCTCCTCTCCTGGCCTCAGAGTGTGGGTTTACTTTCTATCACAGCCTCCGCCCTCCAGCCCCACGGACCCACGGATTTTCCTTTTTCTTGCAACAGCATCCACCCCCATCTCTCTTAGAACAAATCTCTGAGTCATCCCTGACTCCTCAGTGCCCCTTGTTCCCTAGAGCAGAGCTCTCCTCCTCATCCTAGGGTCCGGCTTATAAGCTTCAGGGGACATTTTTTGGGTTAGAGCTCCAATTTCAAAAAGAAAGATGACTGCTTAAAAATATTCATCCATCATCTACTGACTGTGTGACCTTGGCAATAGCACACTCTCTATTTCCTTGCCTGCTTCCCTGTTTAAATCATGTTTTCACAAACCGCACTCCTCAGAGCAGCTGTGGGTGTCAGTAGTTCCTAGTTCATGAGAGGGAATCAGTCACTGGTAATTTTCAGAACAGGTTAAGACACGATGGATTTGGGATATGAGAGGATCATGACGGCGGACTCCACAGTCAAGGTGGATGTTTGTTGATGCGTTCAAGATCAAGAGACCTAGTCTGCTCTGAATACCAATAAAGGCGACTTGTCGTAATTCCGAAATATGTAGAAATAGTCATATACAGGAAAAGAGAAGTGAAATTTTCTAAAATATATAGGAAGCCACAAGACAGAACAGAGAACAAAGCTGAGTAGCTGCCTGAGCCCAGGACCATCAAGGGGTCATAGAGTGAAGGTTTCCAGCAGTGTGGACAGGAGAGGCACCCCAGCATCCTCACAGGAAGGGAGGGGTCAGGGCTCCAGTGAAGGTTGGATGCTGTGGTGCCTTCCTCCTTGCATTTGTGAACAAGCACAGTAATATGTCTGCTCACTGACTAGGCCCATGGTCTGCACTGAGTCACTTCCTCTATGTGAGTGTGAAACAGATTCCCTGCAGTGTTTTCTAACATGAGCGTGTGTCCCACATGTGTGCATGAGGCCACCATGGGACCATCCCTGCCTCACACAACCATGAGCAGATGTTAAATTTGAGAAAGTGGACATCATGGGGCAGGAACAGCTGCAACAGTCCATCCTCGTCAGCCTGACATCCAGGACTTCCCTGGGAATCATCCTTGAAGGAAGATCAGGTGTGTGAGGGGAGAGTGTCCAACAAGAATGGACATCAAAGTGTAATTCTAATAATGATAAGCAGTGTTATGAACGAAAATCTTAAGGTAATGGGGATTACCATATCCAAGGAAGTAGAGTCAATAGGAAAATATGAGAATAATTTAAAATTCAGCATGTTTAAATATCTGGAGAAATAATGGGGGATATTGAACATTTGAGGCTAGAATATGCACTTGCCACAGAAGAATAGGCAATTATTGAAGTGAATATGAAATTTTAGAGATGAGACATCCAATAGAATTAACACATTCAAGAAAATCGTTCCATCAATGACAAGACACAGCTGAGGAGCCATTTATGAAAGTGGAATACAATATTGAGGAAATTAGCCAGAATGCAGTGTAGAGATCCCAGAAATGGAAATTCAAGATAATTGGAGAGTGGAATAACGAGGGCGTATGTCACATCTATTGTAAGTGTCAGAAGGAAAGAAATTAGAATGATGTCTAGCAACAACTCAAGAGATAAAGAATTGAACATTTTCCAGAGATGAAGAAAGATCAACCAAGAGATAGGTTGCATATATTTTAAAATGATATCTGTATCTTGACCTTTCATGGTAAATTAAGAAAATGAAGATGCATTTGAGAGGATAAGAAGAACATTTCCAATGCCACCCTCTCCCTAGGTGGCACAGTGTAAGCTGAACTAGCCAACATCAAAAGGGAGAGAGGTGAGTGAGCGCCTGGCTTCCCCAGCTGTGTGGGACTCTGCTGGAGTAACCTATTCCTCTCAAGCAGAACCCAGAGTATTTTGGTTTCTGCTTCCGTGGAACAGCTTTCTCCATCCCTTTACTTTGAGTCCATGTGTACCATTAAGGCTGAAGTGAGTGTCTTGTGGGCAGCATATAGGTGAGTCTTGGTTTTTTTATCCATCCAGCCACCCTGTGCCTTTTGATTGTTGAGTTCAACCCATTTACATTTAGAGTGATTATTGATATGTAGGAACTTACTAATGGCATCTTGTTAGTTGGCTCCTGATGGTTTTGATTTTCTATTTTTGCCCCCTCTGTTCCTGCCTAACTTTTAAATTGGTGATTTTCCCTTGTCGTGTGCTCTGTTTCCTCATTATAAAATCTTTTGGGAATCTATTCTTGATGTTTGCTTTGTTGTTACTATAAGGCTTACATAAAATATCTCATAGATTTTTGGAATACCTATTTTAAGCTGATAACAACATGTCTTCAATTGCCTAAGAAGGCTTCACTCTTTTACTCCCCCTTTTATATTTTTTGATGTCACAATTTATCTCCTTTTATGCTGTATATTTGTTAACAAATTATAGCAGCTGTACTTCTTTTTAACACTTCTTTCCTTTAATTTTCATAGTATAGCTCGATGGTTAAAACACCAACCACTATTGAATTGGTGTTTTCAAAATTGGACTGTATATTTTTCACCTTTACCAATGTGTTGATACTTTTGTGTGTTTTCATGTCTCTAATTAGTGTCTTTTAATTTCAGATTGAAGGACTTCTTTCGGCACTTCTCGTAAGACAGGTTTAGTGGTGACAAACTCCTTCAGCTTTTGTTTGTGTGGAAAAGTCTTTATTTCCCCTCTACATCTGAAGGACAACTTTGCCAGATAGAGTATTTTTGGCTGGCAGTTTTTTTCTTTCAACACTTTGAATATGTCATTCCACTCTCTCTTGGCCTACATGGTTTCTGCTGAATAATCCACTGACAGCCTGCCGGGGGTTCCCTTGTAGGGCACAGTCTGTTTCCCTAGCTGCCTGTCAGATTTTCAATTTATCTTTGTTCTGTGACAATTTCATTATAATGTGTCTTAGAAAAGGTGTCTTTGCACTGAGATAATTGGATGATCTATTAGCTTCATGAAACTGGATGTCCAAGTCTCTCTCAAAGTTTGGGAAATTCTCAGCTATTATTTCTTTAAATAAATTTTCTACTCCTCTATCTCCTTTCTTCCAGAAACAAGATTATTCTAATATTTTCCCTTTTGATGAATTCCCATAGATCACACAGGCTTTCTTTTCTCTTTTTATTCTCTTTTCTTTGTTCTCTTGTAACTTTGTTGTTTCAAAATTCCTATGCTCTAACTCACTTACTTTGTTTGCCATCTGCTCTTGTCTACAGCAGATGCTCTGAATTGCATTCTTCATCTCACCTAATAAATCCTTCAGCTTCGGAGTCTCTGTTTGGTTCTTTTTATGATTTCTATCTCTTTGGTAAAGAACTTATTTGTTCCTGTATTTTTTTCCCTGAGACCATCGAACTGTCTTTGCGAGTTTTCTTGTATCTCACTGAGTTTCTTCAAGCGGCTATTTTGGATTCTTCATCAGCTGTCACAAAATTCAATGCCTTTGAGCTTGGTTGTTAGACAATTATTGACATCCTTTGGTGATGATATACTTCCTTGATGTTTTTGCTTTCCTTACAGGTTTCTGCTGTCGTTTTTGTGTTTGAAGTAGCAGACACCTCCTTCAATCTTTTCTGGTTGCCTTTAGATGGAGTACTGTTTCTTGGTGCTCCAATATCTGGGCTTTCTTCCAATTTTGTGTGGGTACACCTGCTCCACTCTTCTTGCTCTCTCTCATGAGAGAATTCTTGAGCTTTTATGTCTTCTCTTATTCTTACAACTCACCAGGCTGGCTGCTGGACACCTCTCTTTCTTTCCCAGAAGGTGGCGCTATGGCTCCAGTTTGTAGTTTCTCCCTTGCCCACAGATCCTGGTCTCCTTTTCCGGGAGCACTTCCTTTACCAGACCTGTTCTCATTGCTGTCCTGCGAGGTGCACAAATATCTGCCTCCAGTGTTGGGGAGGCGTGGGTTTAGCACTCTGGGCATCAGGGATGCCTGCAAACCTGGCGAGGAGATCCTTGGGTGGCTTGTGGGCAGACTTCCTGCTGAAGTCCTGACAGTCAGCAGGACCTCATCCCTTTAGTGCCCTTTGATATTCTTATCTGATTCTTTCCCATTCTTCTCCACGCCTTCAGTCAGGGAAGTCCCGCCTTGGTGCTCTAGGTACTGCTGGAAAAAAACAAGCTGTCCCTGCCAAATCATGCACAACTTGGGTAGCTGGACACTCACTTACAGGTTTCTGCCTCCTCCCCGGGAGAAGCTGCCACCACCAGACAGCTTAGCCCTGTGCAGTGTCACCCTGGGTGGGAGTTCTGCTGGAGTTCCTCCCTCTCCACCACCTCCAAACTCATATTCTTCCCTCTGTGATGACAAGCTGGGATGTCTCCTCGGGCAGACTGAACTTCTAAATTCTCTCTCAGCTGTGAGTGCACATGGTAGTTCTTATATTTACAAAGCTCTCAATATGCAATAAAAAAAACTGTTGGAATTAATCAGCAAATTCAATAAAGTGGCTGAATATAAAATCAACATACAGGAACCAGTTGCACTTCTATACACTAATAATGAAAAATGTGAAAAAGGAAACTATCCCGTTCACAATAGCATCAAACAATAAAACATCTAAGAATAAACTTCATCAAGGGAGTTAAAGATCTGACAATGAAAACAACAAGACTTTGTTGAAAGAAATTGAAGAAGATGCAAACAAATGGAAAGATACCCTGTGTTCATGGATTGGGAAAATTAATATTACTAAAGTGGCCATATTACCCAATGCTGTTAAAGAATCAATGCAATCCCTACCAAAATTCCAGTGGCATTCTTCACAGAAACAGAAAAAAACAATCCTAAAATTTGTATGGAACTACAAAAGACCTTGAATAACCAAAACGGTGTTAAGAAAGAAGAGCATAGCAAGAGGCATCACGCTTCCTGATTTCAAACTATACTACAAAGCTATGGTAATCAAAACAGTGTGGTGCTGGCACAAAAATAGACATATATGGAACAGAATAGAAAGCCCAAAATTAAACCCCACATGTACAGTCAACTAATATTTAAGAAGGGAGCCAGAAAACCCAATAGGGCAAGGACAGTCTCTTCAACAAATGGTGTTGAGAAAGCTGCATAACCACATTTAGAACAATAAATTTGGTTCCTTATTATATAGAACTCACAAAAATTAACTCAGAATGGATCAAAGACTTAAACATAAAACCTGATCCCATGAAACTCCCGGAAGGAAACATAGGGAAGCAGGTCTTGGCAATTATTTTTTTCAGTGTGACACCAAAGCTCACATCAACAACAGGCACTACATCAAACTTAAGTGCTTCTGCATGGCAAAAGAATCAATCAGTGAAAGAAAAGGAAACCTACAGAATGGGAGAAAAGTGTTTCAAAGAATATGTCACTTAAGGGATTAATATCAAAAATACATAAAGAGTTCGTACAACTCAATTACAAAAAGCAAGCAATCTGATTTAAAAGTGGGCAGAGGAACTAAATAAACATTTTCCAAAGAAGAAAGCCAAATGGCCAACAGCTATATGAAGAGGTGTTCAACATCACTAATCATCAGGGAAATGTAAATCAAAACCGCAATGAAGTTTCGTGTATGAACTCTTTTGTTGATTGCAACATTATTCATAATAGTCAAGGTACAGAATCAACCTAAGTGCTCAACAATGGATACAGAAGACGTGGGACACATATGCCAGAGAATATTATTCAACCATGAGAAAGGAGGATATCCTGCCATTTGCAAAAACGTGGATGGATTTCGAGGGTATTATGCTAAGTGAGGAAATCAGAGAAGGACAAGTTCTGTATGACATCACTTACATGTGGAATCTAAAAAAGCTGAACTCATGGAAACAGAGAATAAAAGGGTGGTTATCAGGGACTGAGGGATGGGAGGTTAGGACCGATGTTGTCTCAGAACAAACTCGCAAGGAGTTGTACATAAACTCTGCAGATCTAATGCACGGTATAGTGAATACAGACAACAACATTGCACTCTAATCACCAAACGCGCTAGGAGACTACAACTTTATTCCAACTACTAAAAAGAAAGGATAATTGTGTTAAGTGATAGAGGTGCTAATTATCATTACAAAGGCAATCATATGGCAATGTATAAATGTAGCAAATTATCATGGTGCACACCTTAAATTTATACGTCAAATATATTTAAATGAAAAAAAAACGAAGAAAGGAAATTATTTTGGGGCATCTGAGGGACAAGCAGCCATAAACAAAACATAGAGGATGTATGTGAGCTGCTGTGCCTTGACTTCCAGAATATATATTTTGGTGGGCTGGATGACGGCCCCACAAAGATCCCACATCCTAACGTCCAGAACCTGTGAATAATTTACTAACCTGGTAAAAGAGACTTGTCAGATGTGACTGAATTAAGGACCTTGAGATGGAGAGATGACCTTGGATTCTCCAGGTGAGCCCTAACGTAATCACCAGGGTCCTTGAAAGTGGAAGAGGGAGGCAGGAGGGGATGGATAGAGAAGAGCTGCAGTGATGGAAACGGGGTCAGTGAGATGCGGCATGAGGACTTGCCCCCATTACCAGCTTTGAAGATGGAGGAAGGGCCGTGAGCTGAGGAATGTGGACGAACTGTAGATGCTGGAAAAGGCAAGAGGATGGATTCACCCCTGGAGCGTCCAGGAAAGAACACAACCCTGCTGACACCCGGAATTTAGCCCAATGGGACCCGTGTCAGACTTCTAAGTTACAGACTGTAGGATCATGAATGTGTTGTTTTCAACACTGTTTGTGGTAATTTGTTGCAAGAGCAACAGAAAACTAGAAAGATGGAAAGCAAGATGCAGAACAATATATAGAATGTGTTACTTATTTCTAAAGAAGTAGCTAAATAAGATCACGTATATGTTTACGTATTTTTCACATTTTTTTCATTCTGAAAACCAGAAACTAACAAAAATAGTTACTTCCAACATGTGGAGGCATGGGGTGAAGGGAATAAGATGAAGTGCATCATCTCTAAAGGTACCATTTTATGTAGTTTTAACTTTTGAAACCTGTAACTATTCTACTTATTCCAAAACACATAATTAAATTACAAAAGATGGAAAAAGCACAACCTAACATGAATATAAAGGAATAAAAACAAAGATAAGCTTATATCCAGTTCACAACAGAGTCACAGGGTAAAGAAAAAAATTCACTATGTTAATTTATTAGGAGTTGGGCTTTTAAATATAAGTGATACAAGTATAACATAAAAGGGTAACAAACTCTGTGGCGTTACACTAGGGTTGGAAATAGCTGTGTGAATTTACACTTTGCATCCTCCCTGAATATTAAGCGGTCCATAAAGAACAAAATCCCAGTAGCCTTCAGTTCACATAAACACCAGATCTTGTTTTCTAGCATTGTTCCCCACCGAAAGGAACTCAAGAACTCCTGGAGAGAAGTTGGATTCCTGGTCCAGTGCAGGAGGAACACAAGAAGAGCCTGGGAACCCATTTTAATCCAGACAGCAAGACAGAGCTCAAATCATGAGTGGATTCATCTCAAAAAGCACAGCAGGAAGCTGGAAGAACCTTCGATGGCCAAGTTTGGGAAGCTGGGTGCCAAAAACTACAACGACGCTCCCTACTCTGAGTAGGATGCAGGCGGTCCTTGCAGGCAGCCATCATGCTGAAAGATCCCCTGTCACTCGCTGAGAGAGAGTGACACAGAGTCGGATGAGCAGAGAGGAAGGGTTGGGCACAGGTCCTGAGAGAAGAAGCCCTGAGTCAAAGCAAAGTGACCCTCCCTCTTTCACTTGTTTGTGCTGAGAAAAGGGAAGGGGACATGGGAGAACCAATCTGCTCCGCCCTGCCTCACACGGAAGATGCAGCAAGAGTGGGGAAACTCATTCTTTATCCTGCATCCCAGCCACAAGGGCTCCAATCCCTGGGTACATCCCGCCCTCTGTGGCAGTGCCTCAAAGACGAAGCCCCTTCCTCCTGACCCTGGGGCTGAACGTGTGCCAGGCTGGGCTTCGAGACGCTGGTGGTCAGAGGTTTGGGATGAAATGTGAGGGGGTGAGGTCAAGGACCTCATAAGCAAAGGTCTGCACCAGAATCAGTTTCCAGAAGTTTTGGGGCCTCTTGAGACCAAGAGTGTTCGACGCCAGGTGTATGAAATTCCTCATTCTGTTGTAATAAATTAGCACAAACATGGAGGCTCACAACAACACGGATTTACTATCTTACAGTTCTGGAGGTCGGAAATCTGAAATGGGTCTCACTGAGCTAAAGTCAAGATGTCTGCAGGGCTGCGTTGCTTCCTGGAGGCCCAAGGGGAGAATCTGTTCCTGGGCCTTCTCCAGCTTCTAGAGGCGCCTGCATCCTTGACGTGTGGCCCCTTCCTCATCTTCAAACCCAGCACTGGCCAGCTGAGTCCTTCTCATGTTGCATCACTCTAACACTGGTTATTCTGCTTCCTTCTTCCATACTTAAGGAGCCTCGTGATTATGTTGGTTATTGTGAATCATGCTGCTGTGGACATGATTGTACAGATATCTGCTTAAGGCCCTGCTTTCATTTCTTTGCCTGCATACCCAGAAGTGGAATTGCCAGACCACGTGGTGATTCTATTTAATTTTTGAGGAAGTGTCACACCATTTTCCACAGTGGTTGCAGCATTTTGCATTTCCACCAACAGTGCACAACGGTTCTGATCTTTGCAACACTGGTTACTTTCCTCTTTTTTTTGCAATTGTAGGCACCCTGACAAGCATGTGGTGACATCTCACTGCAGTTTTGACTGACATTCCTTCACTGGACTTTTGATCCAAGACAATGGGGAAAGCAGGAGAAAACAGATCACGGAGGGCAGAAACCACTCCAGGAAGAAGAGAAATGGGATGTGTGGAGGCCCAGGGCAGGTGCAGTGAGGGGCCTCCCTGGGAAAGGCAGGTGACTGGTGTCACTGAGAGCCGGGGACTTGGGGGACAAGTTTTCAGTTCCCAGGGGACAGCTGGGGATGTGGGGCTCCAGGAGAAGGAGGGCATGGGAAAGTCCAACAGGAAGGAGTCTGCTCAGATGTGGAAGGGAAGCCCTAGATTCTGACATCACCAAAGGGTGAGGAGGGAAAACAGGAAATGAGCTTCATGGAGCCTCTGAAACAGGCAAAGGAGGAGGAAAAGGAAAAGGGAGGGAGAGGCTGGAGGGAACCAGGATCCATCTTAGGACTGGAGGGAAAGGAGACCCAGGAAGGAGTGGGGTGGAGGCCATGATTATGAGTGTGGGACTTGGAGGCAAATCCTTAAAGACTGGAGATTCATAAACCCAGGAGAGGCCAGGACACATCAACGCTGTGCCCCATGCACTTTCAGGAATAGGGTTTGGGTCCCACAGGGCAGCCTCCCTCTGGTGCATTGCAGAGTTCACAGCCCATGGCAGGCATTGGGTCTCCTTCGGCTCTGGTGTGAGTCTCAGAACCCTAGAGGATGTTCCTCCTGGGGCCCTTGGGTCTAATCTCTCTGGTGGGCACCCTCTTGTCTCCCTCCCTGTGGTCCATGTTGGGACCTGCGCTGACTGTGCCAAGCTTCTGCCAGAATCACCACCAGGATCAGCAAGACCACGCCAGCCAGGCCCATGCGGACGCAGTTCACCACCGTGTAATTCTGGGAGGTGGGCACTGGAAGCAGAAGGACATGGGGTCACTGACAGGTGGACAAGACCCAGCCCAGCCCAGGACCACTGGGACAGGATCTCCTTCCGCACTTGGCACCAGGACCCGTCCCCACCCAGCACTTCCCCTGGGCACCTTCCCAGGTGACCTACCTGTCTGGGAGCCAGCTTCTGTGGGCAGGGGGCTGATTTCATCAGGGCGTCCTAGGAGTCAGAAAGGGCTGTGAACGTCTGGGGCAGCCTCTCCCCCTTCTCAGGCTGACCTCACACCCTGAGCCCTCCCGATACCCTCCCTTCATCGGGATTATCCAGGCCCCACCTCCCCTGGTCCCTTCCGCCCCTCCTCCACCCCAGGATCCCTGGGTCCACACCCCTCAGGTCCCACAAACAGTCAACAAGAGGACATGAGAACTCGGCACAGCTGATAAGTTCAGACCTGCCTTTGACCAAACCCGACCCAGGGATGTAGGGACGTCTCCTCACTCCTGGTTCTCATGCCCCGAGAGAGAACAGGGCTTCTGCTGTAGGAAGGTGCAAGGAGATTTCACTGTCCAGTGAGCGTCCACTCTACTGGTGTGAGAAGTAGGATCCCTGTCCCCTCAGTGCTGGCGCCAGAGTCTGGGACCACCGGCTTGACCACTGCCCTCATGTGCTCCCAGCCCTGAGCTGGCTGTCCTGGCTCTGGGTGAGGGCCTGTGACTTGCAGGGCCCCTGAGCTCCAGACAGGAGAGTGGAGCTGCCTCTGCTCTGCCCACCTCACCCCCGTGCCTTTGTCCCCTGATTCACCCGTGCTTTCCTGTTCCCTCCATGCACAGCTTCAGAGACCAGCATCTGAGCATCTTGGGAGAGGATGTGGGAATGGGATGAAGTCAGCATGGCCCCTGTGTTTCCATCCCTAAGAGGAAGGATGATTCTGCTCACTCTTCCCTCAGCCACCCTCCTCCTTCATAATATCTGAGGTTTCCTGGGACCCAGATGATTGAGTGAAACAGACTCATGGAGTTTATGGGCTGAGGTGGGGTCTGTGCTGGGATCCCCCATTCCAGTGGATCCCTGGGAGCCAACCTCCCATGGGAGTGGTGATTGTATGAACTCCAGGATCTGGAGGTCCTGCTAAGATTTCAGTGGGCAGGCACATGGGGAAGTACCTCCCTCTGTGGTCAGAGCCATGAACCTCACAGACACTGATAAAGCCAAGAGAGGACCAGGACCATTATGTATGTGGGGGCAGCGAAGGGGAGGATGGGGGAGGGTCCAGAGAGGACTCAGGCTGGGCTGTCCTCCTCCTGGAAGTTTCCACGCAAATAGCACAGGGAGAGGATGAGATAGGACTCCACTCACACAGATGGACAAACTGAGGTCCAGACAGTGGGGCCACTAAACCTCTGACACACTGACAGGAAGACAGAGAGGGTGGGGACTCAGGCCAGTTGCTGTCAGGACCACTTCCCCACGCCGAGGCAACATCCCCTTAAAGGATGAATGATACATGATCTGCATCCCCTTAAGGATTCATGCAAAATATATTTATACCACTGTGGTCTTTATAGAGTTTTCATATTTTAAAACCTTACCCGCATATCTATATCAATGCATAGATATGGGCTCACACACACACACGCACGCACACACGCTTCCCCTCGATGCTGTCTTCTCTCTCTCTCTCTGTCACCCTCTCTGCGTCTCACCCCAGAAGACCCCTTCCTCAAGGGGTCCACACATCCTGCCTGGCCCAGGACAGATGTGATGCACTGATCTGGGGGGACACAGTGGGGCCCCAATGTTCAGAGAATGTCATCCCCACCCCTTTAAAACCTAGTCTCACCTGAAAGCAGGGCAGGGCTGAGGGACCACCCACAGCCCACTCCCCGGCAGAGCCCCTAGGAGTGGACGCCCCAGGGGAGGTCTGTGAGTTGCCAGCTAAGGAGGGAGCTGAGGTCTCCAGGGTTCCTGTGAACAGGGCTGGAGAAAGGCTGAGCCTGAGTTCCTCAGTCTGTCTGCTCAGCCTGGCCCCTCACCTCCTACAGTGTCCACCCACCTGGCTTCTTTCTCTCCACCTCTCGTGTATAGATGACCCTCTACGCTCCCCTAGAAGGGGGACAGGGATGACACCCTGTCTGCTTCCACTTATCTGAGGGGCTGGATACCCCATCTACATTAGCACAAAGCTAGTGGTTCCTGCTCAATGGACAAACAAAGTGGGTGGGAGCCATCGCACCTGGCCACAGGGGTCAGGGTCCTGGAGGCTGACCCCTCTTAGCAAGGACACTGTGCCACCAAGAGATCCCTCAGGTCAGTGGAGGGGGGGGAGGTCACAGGATTAGGATAAAGTAGGTGGATACCCCCAGGCCTGGATGTTGGGGGCTACCCCTGGACACTGTGCATCTGAACCATGAGATGTCTGAGTCACAGAGGAATAAAGAGAAAAGGGAGAGAAGACGCTCAGTTGTAAAGGGAGAAAAGGACTTGGAGGTCAACAGGAGGGCAGGGGAGTCTGGGGACAGAGGACACACCTGGGGACAGGGTCCAGGGACATGGGGACAAACCTGAGGGCAGAGTTGAGACATCCTCACCTGTCACCACCAGCTCCAGGAACTCACTGCTCTCAGACCAGCTGGAACTTTTATGATACCGGCAGTAATAATGCCCGGCAGTGTCGTCACTCACTCTGGTGATGGGGAATCTGGCCTCTGTCTCATGTGGAGGATGTTGGGGCAGGATCTTCTGATCGGTGTAGTTAGAGCCATCCTCCCATGCCAGGCGGAATGTCTCAGCCTCAGCAGGGCCCCGGCACACAATGGTCACAGGCTGCCCCCAGAGGATCACAGAGCCTGGCTCAGCAGAGATAGAGGGTCTGGGTAAGGCCCCTGTATGCATGAGAGATGAGAGCAGAATCTCAGGGTCCATTATGAGGAAATAGACTGTCCCTCCTTGTAAGGGACAGGAGGGAAATAATGCAGAGACTGCTGTTGCCTCCGCAAAACCTGCACTCCACATCCTCATGAACCAGAGCATCACTTGTCGCTGGGCACAGGGCCTTATGGAACAACAAATGACACTTGGTAACCCCAAGATCCATGCTGTGCAGCTGTGATACCATGTCTGTGCCAAGGAGGTGGAAGGAAAGTTTTTGGTGAGATTCTCAGGAAGGCAGCTTAACGGGTAGCAACTAAGCTTGGGGGTCCCTTATCTTATTTCTGCCTTTCCTTGACAACCAGTCTGCAAACATATGTGGTGGCTGGAGCTCTAGCATGCATCTTGCATCAAGAGGTGACCTTAGTGCTGGTGGTCGTGAATTAAAATTGTGGAGCAGACATATAGAGCCTGTATCCATGGAGACATGATGGGGCTGGCACATGACCTCTGGCCAAACTCCGCAGAGGCTGCATTTCTGTGAGAGAGAAATGAACTGCCGAGATGCACTTTATTGTACAGAGCAGTTGGAAGACAACATGGAGTGATGAGAAAGGCTTGATCCCAGACAGACTTATGAAAACTGCCCTCTAGTATAAGGAGAGCACATAACAAGGAGGCCCCACCTCATCTAGAGGGTCGGGGGACTTCTCCTGGGGAGAGATGTCTGTGCTGAGATTTGGGAGACAAGTAGGAAATACCTCAGCTGAGCAGAGAAGGGGAGGCCGGGCTGTTGGAGGGGGAGAACTCAGCCTGTGAGAAGGTCCTGAGTGGAAGATGACTGTGGCTGTTTGAGAAACTGAAAGAAAACATGTGCCTGATGATGAGAGCGAGAGCAGGGCGGGATGTGTCTAGAGACAGACAGGATCAGAGGAAATGCTTGATAAGGGATCGGATGTGACCTGAATTCAACTATTGAAGGGCTGAAGCTGGGAGGTAACATCATCAGATTTGTGTTTTCTAAACCCACCTGCAGGGAGAGAATGGACAGGCAGAGCTGGCATGAAGAGATGTGGGCAGCGTCCCCTGGAGGCCCCAGTAGCTAGTGTGGAGGTGAGAGATGACGGAGCCTCAGACTGGGGAGACGGTGCCTAGCAGGAGATGTGGGAGACGTGAGAACTTGCAGGGGTAAAATCCACAGGATTCTCCGATGGAGTCAATATGGGGGAGAGTTGGGGGCAATCAAGGATGATGATGTGTTATGTGTTCTGAACAAGACTGAGGAGGGATAATCATCTGGCGTAACTTCCCTCCCAGAACCAAGGAGACTCCCATCCAGAGCTGCCCTTGGGGTGAAGGGGGATTAGGAATCGTGTAGAAATGACTCACCCTCCTGCGTGAGGATCACCTGGCCCAGGCAGAGCACTGGAAGAAAAGCCCCAGTGAGAAAAATGCCCACCACCTGGTTTCCTTAAACCAGGGGATTAAGGACAGTTTGATGCAGAGAAACACTTAGCCACCAGTAATCTCCAAACCATCCTTAAGCAACATCAACTCCCAGTACAAGAGCTCCCTCCCTCTATAGCCAGTCCCAGACAAGTTCCCAGGTGACCTCCCAGCCAGACACTCCCTCTGGCCTTTCTCTTGTCTGACTTGTCCCCATCCCAATGTCTGTGACATGTAAGAGGCCCTGGTCCCTTGGTGGTCACCTTAGGCCCAGATGATGCAGAGCGGGCAGGACCTGCAGGGGTGACTCTCCTCCCCACGGGCCCAGGAGATCCTGGATTACAGGCTGGACTGAGGCAGGGCCTGGACCCCCACCCAGAGTCTCCCACCGTCTCCCTCCCTGGAGTCTTCCCACCACTTTCCAGACTCACCTTGGCCCAGGAGGATGGGGAGACTGGGGGACATGGCCAGCCTCTCACCATCTGCTCTGTCCTTGTCCTGGGGCTGGGAGGGCTGGAAGTGTGCAGGACTGGCTCTCAGAGGTCACATTATGGGCTCGTGTCTGTGGTCTCAGAGGAAGGGAGGTGGTTGGTTCCCAGGCAGGAGCCTAGCTTCCTCTATTTGGGTCCAGAGAGGCCTTGGTTCCCAGAAGCATTTCTAGTGAGAGATTTCATAACCAGGCTGAACCCATGTCCAGAGGAGACCCACGTAGTATTAACTCATCGGGGTAGATAAATGATCGATGATAGGTGGATAGAGAGATACATACGTACATATACAGAAACTTAGATAGATAGATGTACATAGATACATAGATAGTTACATAGATATAGACATAGATACATAGACAGATACATGGATACATAGATAAATGCATAGATACATAGACAGATACTGGATATATACATACATAGATAAATAGGCAGATATGTGTATCATATAGGTGTGGAAACTTCCTGGCTTGGCTTCTGCTCCTGACAGGCTGACTGTTCTCAAACCTCACATTTCCTCATGCAAACAGATTTCCCACATGCAAAGGGCAACCATAAAATTCTCCTGACGACTTCATCTTAAAACATCTGGGAGGTGCACAGAGAGGAATGAGGCACACTGGACAAACACTCAGTTGGGTTTTCCTCATGCTCTCCAGGGCGAGTGGCACCCTGGGCAGGTCCGATGCTCTTGTCTCTATGCCCCTCTGTATCCCGCGACTCTGGGCTGCTCTCCGCACACTCACCTCTGCCTCCCAGCTGGCTCTGGTCAAGCTTTCTCATTAGGGACACTGAAGGGGGCTGTGGGGCTGGAGAAGGAGGCAGAACAGGATGAGATTCATGCTCTCAGATATCCCAACTCTAAACTGAAAGCCCCTAAGACTAAAGATGCAAATCTACTGAGGAAACAATTATGTCTGTCCAAATATTGGTGGGTGAAGCTTCTTGATTGTTGAGTTTGCGAAGAACCAGATGGGTTGAGATGGTGGCTGGATTCTTGTCTAGACCCTGATGGGCCTCCCGGGGTCCATTTATGGCCAGAACACGGGCACTGTGACCAAGGAAAGGTGGTCTCATGCCCCATCTCTGATGACATTGAGTCTTACCATCACAACCTCCCAGGGGAGGGCTGGCCCAGTCAGGAGGAGATGGACAAGGGAATCAAGACACAGAGGAAAAGACCTGGGCCTTCTTAGGGTCACTTCAAGGGAGTGGCTGGCTGAGGCCATGGCACCAGGTGGGCTCACAGGCAGAGGTGGAGTCCTGGGGAAGGGACTTCTTCACGGTCCTGGGGTCAGCAGGTGAGGTCTGACAGAGGCAGAGGAGGGGTCTTCAGTGCTGCTGGTGGTGTCCTCCTGGACTGAGTGGAGCTCTACCTCTCCAAGAGTGCAGACCTGTGACTCTCCCCAGACCTTGCACTCAAGCCCAGCCCCTGTGGTCACTTTGTCCAAGAAGAAGAGACTCAGGCTCTCGGTGTCTGCCATCCCTCGAGCTATCATGGCCCATGAACTTTATTATTCCTGGCCTGAACCCCCACATCTGCCAAGACCTCCAAACTCCCCCAGTCCAGCTGACGCAGTGCCTCTAAGGAACGGAAGGTCCAGACCCGGGGGCTCTGCCCTGGGACAGAACCCAGGAAGTGGCCCTGAATCTAGATTCGAGGGCGATGTGGCCACAGGACAGGGCACCCCCACGTGCTCCAGGGAATCTGGGGTCTGTGGTCAGAGCCATTCTGCTCAGAAATCACTTGTCTTTCTACATGAAGACAAGCAGCCCTGCTTCCCAAAGAAACAAGAAGAAAAGGCTGGCAACACACAAACTCTCTGTGGAAACTCACCCGTGTGCAAAGACACTCAAACACAGCAAACAGGTAGTGCCATTTACTGCCTCCCAAGTAGCCCCACATGTTTGTACGATGTTGCTCCATGAAGGAAAGGTGGTGGTGAGGGGGGACAGGAGGGAACCTTATTAGACAAACCAAGCCTTCCAGAGAGGACTCGTGCTCACTGGAACGTGCCGCAGACCTACGCGTGGTTGTGTGGAAGTGTAATGTGAGGAAGGAAGCTTTTCATGGATTTTTAATGGATTTTTTCATGGATTTTTAGTGAAAATTCTCTAAATGACTTAAAGGGGGGAAGTTCTAAATTATTTCTCATGTTTGAAAAGAAAAGATTATATGTGTTCTTGAAAAACCTGGGAGAAATAATAGCAATAGACAGCATTTGTCTAGCATCTTTCATTGATCAGGCAGTGCTATGATTTATCAAAACACCATTAAAAGTCCCACGGGGTGCATGCCACTCCTTTGGAAATGAAAACCTGGAGAATTTACATAGTAGTGCATACAAGTGAAAGTACCATCATAGGTAGGTATCATGTTTATGTGTGAGTGTGTGTGTGCATGTGTATTGTGTGGGGGATTTGTGTGAGCATGCATGTGTTTGAGCGTGTGTGCACATGTGTGCATGCTTGAGTGTGCATGCATGTGTGAATGAGTGCATGTGTGTGTGCATGTGTGTGAGTAGCAGATCATGATGCAACTCACTTCAACATAAGAAATAAAAAGACCTGATCTTACTCAGGAGCCGCCCCAACTTAATAACAGGGAACACACACACACACCATGCACAGCCCTTCCCCACCATTGGAAATACCACTTTAGCTTTAATTCCTTCTTTCAGGGTCCCCCTCTCCATACTCCTTCCAAGGATGGTCCAGGTGGAGGGAGCAGGTGGCTGACACGACTGTTGGGGGAATGGACGGCTCTGCATCTTCCTGCTGGCCCTGGGTTTGAGCTGACTGGGCTCTCTGTAGTGTGTTCACCAGCTGCTGAAGACCCTGATGATGTCTGTCCCCAATGGTCATGGACTCCACCCTCTCTCTGCTCCCTTGGGGCCTGGGGACCCTTCTGACCATCTCAATGTCCACTCTGTCCCAGGGGCTCAGTAGACATGTCTGAGCATCTGCTCCTGCCCCATCTGGTCCAGGTGAGATCTCTCCTTCCACCACCATGGGCCCCACTGTGGCCCCCTGGCATTCACTCCCTGGATGGACCTTAGGGACTCGAGGGGAGTCCAAGTGCAAGGTGACTCCTCTCCCCTGCCCCACACCTGCTGGCTGTGCTTCACCACCAGGAGTGCTAAACATGGCTAATCCTCCGGTGGTGCTTGGGGGACATCCTTCCACACAGGAATGTCCCTGCATCCCATGGCCTTCTTTTTGAATGTCTTTGCACAGGGGTGAGTTTCAACAGACAACGTGTCACCAGCCTTTTCTTGCTATTTCTTTGGAAATCAAGGGTGGTTGTCTTCAGCTAGAAAGAGAAATGTATTTCTGAGGAGAGTGGTCTGATTGCAGGCTGGAGGGTCAAGAAGAAAAGACTAGTCCTGATGTCCGCCTCTCTGCTCTCCCCCTGAGCCCTGCTCCTCTTCCCACCATCCTCCGTGAGGCGAAACATTTTAACTTGTTGACTTTTCCTCCTTTAATTTCCCCTAAACCGTGTCTCTCCCCACTGTGGCCTCACTGCCTGGACCCACGGGACACCTTTTCAGTGGAGCAGACGCTGGACCTGCTCAGCCGTCCTGTGTTCTGGAGGGAGTGGAATATTCAGGAATCCGCTCTCTATGAATGCCAGCTCTCCAGCCCCTCCTTGCTAAGGAGCCTGTGTACCCACCTGTCTGCCTCGGGATCAGAGTCAGACAAGCCAGATTTTAAGTGAAAATGCACCATTCTAACTGTAATGGTTATTTCGATGTGTCAACCTGACTGGGCTAAGGGACACCCAGAGAGACGGTAAAAGACTATTTCTGGGTGTGTCTGTGAGGGGGTTTCTGGAGGAGATTAGCTTTGATTCTGCAGACTGAGCGAAGAGATCCACCCTCACCAGTGTGGAGGGGCATCATCCCATCCCCGGGGAGTCCCAAGAGAACAAAAAAAGGAAGGAGGGCCGATTCCCTCTCTCTCCTCTTGAGCTGGGACATCCTTTGTCTCCTGCCCTTGGAAATCCATCGCTTCTCCTGGCTCTTGGCCCTTTAGACTGGGGCTGAATTATACCACTGGCCCTCCTGGGTATCCAGCTTGCAGATGGCTTACTGTGGGACTTCCGGCTCCCATAACCCTATGATAAAACTCGTCTTGTATATATATAATCTTTATAACAGAACTTATAGTTCCATTTATCTGGAGAACCCTGACTAATACTCTAACAGACAAAAAATAATAAAGAGAGAAAGAATGTGTTCCACATGAAACAGAAATTCAGTACAGGGTATAAAACAAGAAAATAAACATAAAGACTGTATGGTCAGGAAGCAGATCTCTGGAGGAAATTACCCTGGAGTACAAATAGAGAATTGAAGCTCAGTACAAACTGAAATTCAGTAGGAAGGCCGGGCACACGCCCTCTGAGCCAGGACAGAAAGCTCGCAGCTGGTGAGATGCATCTTGTCCGGAAATGAGAACAGGGAGTGAGGCGCCCACTCCCCGCACCCCCCGGGGGTCCTCAGTCCCAGCCACTTAGAGCTGACCGACACTGAGCAAGTTAACGCTTCAGTCTCTACTTTCCTCAAGAAAAATAGAGACCAGAATAGTACGTGCTGTGGAGGGTTCGTACGACGAGGCCTAAACGTGTTAATGCTTGCATAGAACTAAAATAGCAATTGCACCATACTAAGAACTAGCTGAGTTTACCCTGTTTTCTTACAAATATTTTTAATATATAATAAAGTTTTAGTACCAGACCTCTAATAGGCATGCAAGTTACTAACCTTTACTGAAAAAAAAGAGACAAACAAAAATTTATCAGAAAGAGCCCCTCGCGCCCCCTAGTGGTCCGCAGGGTAACGTTCTGTTTTAACCTGAGCGGGGACCGCAGGCTGGGGCACTCCCGGCGAGGGGGTCCAGGTGACCCCATATCCTTGGTGGCACAGCCGGTCCCGCTCTGAGGACGTGGTCATGTAGATCCCAAATGGTTCTTTGTGGAGACAGCGTGGGGCAGCCCTGTTTACAAGCCCTGTAACAGTCAGCGTCAATGCTGAATAAACAAGTGGGTGGTTGTGGACGGGACCTACATCTGTGTGAACAGACATGAAGAAATAACATAGGGGAAATGGGAAACGGAGCAGAGAATCCGTTCATGTAGCAGACCCCAGAGGCCCACCCACGTGGTCCGTGATGGCGGAGTCAGGGAGAGAGGTGTGAGAGCCCTGCGTAGACATGACACCCTGTAACTGGAACAGAGTGAAGAGCAGAGTCGGGAAAATGTGGGGATCTGCTTTCTGCACTGCACAAGGTCGGGAGCTCTGGGGCAACAGACACTGAGGAAGCTGCACCCCTTACCTGAGCGAAGGCTGGCTCACTGTCAGAAGGTGCGCATTTTAGGAAGTGTATCTCTTACTCATAGTTCCCAAGAGGAGGGAGCTATCCTGGACACACAGGGGAGCACCAGAGTCACAAAGGAGGAGAGGAGGTGAGGGGAAATCGTGGGCAGGAGCCTTTACTGTGATTTCCACAGGAAGGAATGAGAAAGGCAGGACAAACACGCTGAGGATTGGCTGGATTAAATAAATTGAGGGGCTCTGGGGTGGAGGGGGTGATGCTAGTTGTTGAGTACATGGCCCTGGGGGGATTAAGGCAGGTCATAGTGGCCCAGAGTGTGAGGACCTCATAAGGGAGGTGGTTGGGGCTGTGGACTCTGGATTGGCTGGTTTGTATTTGAAAAGTGCACCCCCAACAAGAGGATTTTTGCTCAGGAGAGGGGGGCAATGAGGGAGGCAAGAGGCCAAAGCAAGGTGACTCAGGCATGATATAGGGTTGTCTGGGACACAGCGTGTCTGCAATAGGCGTGTAGGACAGATGGGAAAGCCTCAACTTTACAGAAACCTGAAATGTGGCTAATACAAGGGTACAGCAGGCTCTGCTCCATAAGGTCATTCTGGGAACCGGACACCACCTTCAACATGTGGCGTCCAGGATCACCCAGGGCATCGGTGTCCACCAGCAGCAGGGAAGAGCAAGGAGGATCTTGCGTGGAAGGACCGACCTGGAAGAAGCTCCTGTCACTCCTGCTCACACTCCACTGGCTAGAACTTCATCCCGGGATGCACCTAACTTCAAGGGAGGCTGGAGGGATGGTCTCTCTGGGAGCCCGGGAAGGGAGGATATGGTGCTGGTGAACAGCCGCACTCCTGTCACACAGGGGCCACCTGTCACCCTGGGCTCCAAGGGTTCACTGGGGGCTCTTTCCAATCTCCACTGCCTCCTACCTGACCGGCTGTTATGTAGAGGTTCTAAGTCTGCAGAAATGAGACTCTCAAACACTCATCATTTCACCAAGTGGTGGGAGAAGAAAACATTCCCGTAAGGAGACAGAATCATAGTGACCTCAGGGACAGAGGTGGCACTGAGGATAGACACCCACTCAGGTAGACAGACTAACAGCCCCCCCCAAAGGTGTCCATGTCCTAATCCCAGGAACCGCCTGGTGTGTTACCTTACGTGGCAAGTCTCCTTGAAGGTGTCATTGAATGAAGGATCTTGAAGGAGGAGATGACCCTGGATATTCCAGGTGGGCTCTAGGTAATCACAGTGTCCTTATAAGAGGGAGGCAAGAGGGCAGAGACAGAGCGGGGCAGACATGACAACAGAAACAGGAGTCCTGGTGAAAGAGAGGCATTTGAAAGAGCCACAAAGATGGAGAAAGAGGCCGTGAATCAAGGAATGAGGATGGGCCCTGGAAGCTGGAAATGGTAATGAAATGGCTTCTCCCCTTGATCCTCCAGAAGGAAGGCAGCCCTACTGATGCCTTGATGTTAGCCAGTGAGACTGATTTCAGACTTCTGACCTCCAGAGCTGTAAGGTGATAAATTGTGTTTGAAGCTACTAAGCATGCGGTAATTTAATACAGCAGCAATTGGAAACTAATACTTTTAATTTAGATGGAGGAGTTTTTGCAAGTTTATTGGGAAGAACAGTGTCCAATCCCAAACTTGAAGGTCATTAGCCAGGCGAGGGGGTGAAGGTCAGATCAAGGACAATGTCCTAGACCTGGATGGGTCCTGTTGTGTTTGGAAAATGCATGGTGTCCAGCGTGGATTAACCTTGGGTAGGGATGGGAAGTGAAAACTGCCATGCTCCTCTGAGTGGACTAAAAGGCTGAGAGACCCTCCCTGTGCAATCATGGCCTCACTCACTCCTTCGACCAGTCCACGTGTCCATATGTGTGGGCATGTGCACATGTATATGGATTTGTACAATGTTAGCATGTGTGTGTGTGTGCTCATGTGTGTGCGTGCATGCATTGACAGGCATGTGCGTGTGAGTGGGGGTGTATGCTCTGTGCCTTCAGCCAGCCATGTGTCCCCTCAGACATCTCCCCCTTCATCCCTGAGACCCTCAGATCAGAAAACACTGATGCCTTCCTTCCTGTCTTGTGCCTCTAAGTTTTGAGCAGCTGTGGAGGCAGAGGCTAGGACCAAGTCACCTGTGTACCCCAGCTGCTTGTGCTGGGCTGTCACGGTCAGGCCTGTGAAAACATTTATTGATGAACAAAATGAAGCATGATCCAGAAAACGGGGTCTCAGCTATCAGCTGCCTAAGTAGAGCCCAGGTTCAAGGTCAGTAACTGAACTCTATGAAGTCTTCAAAGTCAGCTGGGCAGACAATTAAAACAGAGTCTCTGGGGGCAGTTGGAAATTCATGGCATGTCTGGAAGCAGCTGGGTGACTGTAGGACTGTAGCTGGGTCTCTGGAAACAGCCAAGGGACTGTAGCTGGGTCTCCAAAAGCAAGTGTTGTGTGTGCTCTCCAATGAGCTAGTTGATTGAAGGAGGTACCACACGGTTAACTACTCTCCCACATGTTGGTTAGGAATCCCCCAACTCCAGCTCTTGCCTCCAGGTGAAGAGACTGGATGACTTTCCAGAAAGAGATGATTCCATAGGGAAGCTCTCCAAATGGCCACGTCAGGCTTTTACAAGAGTGACGTCCTGTGTCTTTAGGTGCAGAGGCTAGGTGGGCCTGTGGTCAGCGTCTGGCAAGGGCTGCATATGTGCTGGTCTCGGCTGTGGGCTCTGTGGTCTGTGGGGACACGGCATGGGCTGGCCTCTGTGTGAAGGTCCTGTGGTCCAGCTGGGCATATGTCACCTCCTGGGGGCCTCCTGCAGCAGAGGTCTGAGGGAGAGAGACCCAGGGTGAGCTTGAGTGGCTTAGGTGAGGGTAGGGGCCTGTGGGAGGGGAAAACTATGGTAGCAAGTCCCCAGGTGGCCCCCGATCCACCTCCTGGAATCATCCTTGCGTAGTCCCCTCCCACATAGAATCAGGGTTGGTCTGTGGGACCCACAGAATATGGCAGAAGAGGGCATGTCACCTCCAAGGAGAGGCCACAAAAGACATTGTAGCTTTTCCCCTCCCCTCTCTGGGATCCCTCTTTCTGGCTGCCATGGAGAAGCCCATGTAGTGAGGAACTGAGGGGCCCTTCCCACAGTCGTGGGAGGGAGAAATCTTGGAAGTGGATCTTCCAGCCTCATTTGAGCCTTCAGATGAATGCAGTCCTGGTCGACATCTTGACAGCAACCTCATGAGAAACGGTGAGCCAGAACCACCCAGCTAATCCACTTCCACATTCTTGATCCAAGAAACTGAGATAATTTTATTAAGCTGCTAAATTTGGGGTAGTTTTATTACACGGCAATAGGTAACTTAGACAAGGACTCACCGAGGTGTGCATTTCCCTGTCCTTCTCAGGAGGACTGTCGACGACGGCCAGATCTGGAGGGGAGAGGGCAAGTGGTCAGTTCTCTGGGGTGGACCTCAGGAGGCAAATTTGCCTGAAATCTCACAGCTTCAGATTTCAGCCCACATCCCATCTCGGACACCCCAGAATGTGCTCAAACATTCTCCCTCCTCCCATTGCATCCTGAATGGCTGTGAGGCCTCACTTCCCCTCTCCCAGGCCTGTCCTCTCTCCTCATCTTTACCTGGTGTCCTCCCTAGGATGTCAACAGCCGGGCTGAGCCTGCGGGAAAAGAACAAGTGAGCACAGGGGGCAGCCTGGAGGCAGAGGACTAGAAAGGGGTCCGGGGGTCATTCCCAGGGGCCTCACCTCTCCTGGGGCTTCTGCTCCTTGGCTCTGCTGCTGGGGAGCCCTGAGGACAGCCAAGGGTGTGAATTAAGAAGAGAGGCCCTCTTCTCAGCACCTCAGACAGCCTGCTCAGCTCACCCCACCCTCTCCCTGAGACTTACCAAGTTTTTTCCGATGCCGACGAAAGAGGAAGAAGAGGACCAGGAGGAATAAACAAATGAGAAAGGCCCCAGCGACCACAAGGAGGATATAAACATACTGTGTCGACAGGCCTGGGGGAGCAGGGAAGATGAAAGCAGATTATCAGCAGCATGCATTTACTAAGCACCTCCTACATCCCACACATATGCTGGGTGCTTGTATATAAAATCTCTCACATACATAACAGTCCTGCAACATGGAAATCGTTATCCCCATTTTACAAAACCGGAGTCCTGAGTGCTGAAGTCCTCTGTCCACAGGGCATCAGCAGAGCTGGAATATGATCAGTCCTGAAGCCCATTCTCTCCCCCTTCCCAAGAGGCACACACCAGCTTCATGCTCCTCTGTCCCCACCACTCACTGCTATTGTTACTGTCACTGTCATACGAATTCGTCTCGGTGTCTCCTAGGAATGGGGAATCAGGAAGACATAGGTCAGAGGCCTGAGCTGGACAGAGAAGGCTGAGTCTCCAGAACCCCCCACAAGAGGTCTTCCTTGCTTCCTGGACCTGCACCTGCTCCCCTGTACAACAGTGTGCCCAGCAGAACTTTCTGGGAGGATGGAAATGTTCTACGTCTGTGCTGTCCAAGATGGTACCCACTGTTTCCATTGAAATTGAAGTTAAATAAATTTAAAAGTCAGATTCTAGCCTCATTTCAAGGGCTCAGCAGCCACACCTGGGTAATGACAGTCTCACTGGATGACACAGATATACAGCATTTCCTTCCCAGAGATGGTGGTACTGGAAAGCACTGCTCTCCATCCTTTGGCATCTTTATAGAGAGGACACCCAGGAGGAATAGGGAGCTGGAACCTCCCCTTGCTGACCTCCTTGTGGGTTCCCACCCCAAGCGCAGGAATCTCCATCTCTGATTTCTTCTGTTTCTCACAGCAGCTCCTGATGGGGTTGGAACCGCTCTTCTGTGATGGAAGAAGCCAAGAGCTCATGTGCTCCGGTTGTCTGAAGCCCTGCAGGTAGCCGGCGGGCGAGTCGGTGGCACCAGCCATAGCCTGGGCTGGGCGCATGCGCTGTCCGTCTATCGGCTCCTTTACCGTTCACCCCTTCTGTATAATGCGCCCCACAGACCATTTCACAGGCGGTCAAAGTGAGGTCCTGCTCGGCTCGAACATGCGCAGGATGCGAGCCCCCATACTCCCTCTTCTGGACAGACCGCACCCCTCCCGTTCCTTCTGAGGCTGAGTCCTCAAAGTCCTTTAAGAAAGGCAGAAAAATTTCACCTCCCCGGGCGTCCTTCCCTCAACCTTTGTGCAAGATCCACGACACAAGACCCCACTCGCTGTTCTAACACCGTCTCTGCCTGTGCTTTCCTTTACGACATTTACCACAATGTAAATTTATGTATATATGCAATAAATGTGTAATATATAATATAACATATTTATATATTTGTATAATATTTATATATTTAATGTATACTATATATTATGTGAATATATTTAATACATAATAATTATAATAAATGTAAATATATTTAAATTACGTGATTTAACATATATGTATAATTTTTATATGAATATTTTAAATTATATATAATTTAAAATACTTATACTATATGTTATATATCAACTATACATATTTATTATATAGTATATGGTACATATTTATGTTAACACTTACATATATATTAATTTTAGTAATACATGATATAATATACTGTATAACATTATATAATATATAATGCACTCTATGTTCATTTGTAATAATATATCAATGTATTTCATTATATTATATATTTACTATACAACAAAATATATAATATAATTTAAATTATATATCTGAAGTTTTTACATTGTAAATTACATATTTTTACAAGCACATGTATACATATGTGCATTTCTTTTGTTCCTGCTAATTAATTCTCCCCTCTAAAGTTGGGGATGGCAGGACCCTTTCTCCTCATTCACCATGTGCATCAGTCCCTCAGCGGGTCAGTGCATGGCACATACAAGATGCGAGGGAAATGTTTGTAGTAATATGAGCAGGACTTCTTCCGACTGTCCCACTTGGCAGACACTGATTTGAGCGCCGTGCCCTGTGTACATGAACTCCCGCCTCCTCTAAACTGTGCTGGAGGGTCCGTAATTTTATTGTGCATTTTGCACAGGAGGAAACTGGGACATAGAAAATAGTGATTCACCTGAGGGCACCGAGCTGGAGACTGGCAGGGCTGGAATTTTAACCCTGAACCCTGCAGTCTGGTCATGGGGATTCTGCCCTGAACCTTTAGTCTTCAGGGAATGAAAAATGGGAAAAAGAGAGAAGGAGAGAGAAAGACACAGAGAGAGGCAGACACAGACAGTGAGAGACATTTGCCATGTGCCACCCACACCAGCAGAGTCAAGACCCTGCGAGAAGAGGTCTCTCTTCCTCTTGGTGATCTTATGTCATTGTTCGGGCATAACCATCAATAGATCCTGTTCTCTCCCATAGTGTCTGAGTTTCTTTCTGCATATTAAAAAGAGCAGGGCCTCCTGGAAGGTGAGAGGAGCACCTCCCACATTGGGCTGTGGTTGGCATTGACTGCTGTCACAGTACCAAGCTTGGAGTTAGTTCAATCATGGTCATTATGAATATGAGTGACACCCCAGTGCCCTGCGGGTGTCAGCCCCTTGCTGTGGTCTTATGAGTTCCTAATCCAAGCCTGGGTAAAGGGCTGGACCCTGGAGCCTGATCCCCAGCACAGAGCCCCCCAGGAAACCCCTTGAGTCTGCAGTCTCTACTCACCAGCTGAGGGCTGGGTGGTTGGGGAGCTGATGTCTCCAGGGGCTCCTGTGACAGGGGTGGGAGAAGGGCTGATGTCCCACACAGCCTGGCCCCTCTCTACACTGAGCATCCATCACCGGACACTCGTTGTCAGTCCCAGACAACATCCTGAGATTCTGAGGAAACGTGGCAGGGGCACAGGAGATGAGGGAGAGCCCTCCATTCTCCCAGCTCTGGGGGTGCTCTGCTCCTCCCATGCCATGCCCTCCCAGACCTCACAGAATTGGCACAGAGCAGCTCCTCTGAGGCCCTGGGAGTACCTGGAGGGAGATCGAAGTGTCCCCAGTGGACCCTGAGTCCAGGACATCACGGGAACTGACCACACACAGGGACAGGGATGGCCTCATCCCAAAGATTCCCCAAAGCACCATCCATTCCAGGTCAGGGCACCCCTGGACCATGTGATTTGCCCAATGTGGGTGGACCACACCACAGAGGACACATTGCCTGGGGCCCCCACAGATTCTGTCCCAGTCGAAAGGATAGTTTAACACCATCCTGAGAGAAAAGACACACATTCTCTTGAACGGAGGCTACCCTGCACCCGACCTCTGGAAGCCCACTCCCCACCCAGCCCAGCAGGGCCAGATAGGGGCCCACCCCAATGCTGAGGCTGATGTCCAGGCCATCATGATGTCCCGATGGGACCAGGGCTCCAGGGACCTGAGCTAGCCAGGTGTGAAGGCAGAGGGATGTGTGCGTAAAGGGAGAGAGGGGGCTGGAGGACTTGGGGGTCAACAGGAGGGCAGGGGAGTCTGGGGACAGAGGACACACCTGGGGACAGGGTCCAGGGACATGGGGACAAACCTGAGGGCAGAGTTGAGACGTCCTCACCTGTCACCACCAGCTCCAGGAACTCACTGCGCTCAGACCAGCTGAAACTGTTATGATAGCGGCAGAAATAATGCCTGGCAGTGTTGTCACTCACTCTGGTGATGGGGAATCTGGCCTCTGTCTCATGTGGAGGATGTTGGGGCAGGATCTTCTGATCGGTGTAGTTAGAGCCATCCTCCCATGCCAGGCGGAATGTCTCAGCCTCAGCAGGGCCCCGGCACACGATGGTCACAGGCTGCCCGCAGGGGATCACAGAGCCTGGCTCAGCAGAGATGGAGGGTCTGGGCAGGGCCCCTGAAGGGAAGCAGAGCAAGACTTCATGGTCCACTTGTGAGGAAATCACCGTGCCACACAATTCACCCTTTTTAAAGTGCACACTTCACTGTTTTATTCGCAAACACAGGGGAGTGCAACCATCACCACAGGCCAGTTTTAGAACATTTCCGTCAGCCTCACCAAAGACACCCCCATGTCCCTTCTCCCTGCATGTGAATTCTCATCGCTGAGGAGTTATTTTCCCTACTTGACGTAAGGACCTGAGACTTGGTCACATCTTGCTCCAGGTGACCCGGGAGGCGTCAGGGCAGGCTGTGGGTTGGGCATGTCTGCTGCAGAGCCCAGCTCCCTCCCTGCCCACGACCACTTTCTAGGGGGACAGACAGGGCTGGGACAGAGGCAGAGGAGGAGAATGACTGGGACAAGGGAAAAAAAGAGTCTGGAGTAGGTAAGAATGATCTGGCTGGGTCTGAAGGGCAGCTGGTCAGTCCAGGGTGGGACTTCGGGGGCTGAGAGGGACCGTCTGCAAAGCTCCAGTGGAAGTCAGTGAGGGTGTGGTGGGGTTCCAGCACAGATCTGGTCACACGGCCCCCGGTGGATGCAGATTCCTATCTCCAATGCAAGTGAAGCACCCATCTCTGAGTTTTCTCCATATTTTCTATCTTCCTCTCAGCCTTACTTCCATTTCCTATTATTGAGCCTTGTGAAAACCCCATTTGTCTCAACTAGTCTTGGGCAGGGGGAAGAGAGGGTTGGTGGCCCTGAAACAGGAAGGTGATGTCAAAGTTAGCAAAACTGGTGATAGAGGCAGGGAGCCGGCAGAGGTTCATCAAGCATTCACTCGCCCATTCTTTCTTTCTTTCAACCATATCTTAGCTCCTATCTGTCCCTTTACAGATGCCTCCACGTGCCATTGGTTCCACAAATATGAGGAATACACCCACGATCCCTTCTTTCTTGGGGGTGAACATCTAGAGGAGGACAGAAGTTGATTGAACAATTGTGCAAATCCTCAGTTACCAACTGTGATGCGTGCCCTTGGGGTAAGTGTGGGAACCTAGCAGAGCAGATGGGAGGCAAGGCTGACCTCATCTGGGAGGTCAGAGGGAAGAGGCTCCTGAGCTGAGATGGCAGGTCAAGACGAATTACCCAAGCTGAGCAATAGGCGACGCTAGGACATTCAATGTGGAGGAATCAGCGCATGAGGAGGTCCAGAGTTGAGCGGAAATGTGGCAAGTTTGAGAAAGTGGAAGAGAGGCAAAGCTTCTGGAGATGAGGGAACCAGAGGGCATGAGGACAGACAGAACCAGACCAAAGAGAGGTACATGGCTCTCAATCTTTCTGAAGATAAACTGCAAGGGAACCCTAAAAAATTATTTTCCCTGAAAGTAAAAAATCAGTGAAAAAATGTAAATAAAACTTCAAAATTATCATTTAAAAATCGTATCACTGGGTGACATGTGGACTATAGGAGGATGAAGAAGATGGGATCAAGGGTGAATTCTCAGAGTCTGCCCTTGGCAATCATCCTGTTCTCTGCCCAGGGGATGCTGAGGAAGGTCTGGGCTTGTGTGGGGAGAGTTCAAAGGATTTGAATAGTCTTTGTGGGGCCATCAAGATCTCAGGTGGAGAGTGGGGAGAGATTGGGGTCATTTGCACCTCAGGGCATACTTAAGGGTCCCCCCAGACCCTCCCAGGATCAGCACCCCTCTGCTCCCATCTAGAACTGACTTTGGGGTGCAGAGGGCTTGGGGAGAAGACTTACCCTCCTGCGCGTGGATCACCCAGCTCAGACAGAGCGCTGGAAGAGAAGCCCCAGTGAGAAAAAATGTCCGCCTCCCTGTTCCCTCATAGGGCTGCTATGAAGGGGCCTTAAGGGAGCCAGCTCTTAGAATTCCCAAACCACCCTTCCTCACCATGACATCTGAGTGCAATCCTTTTTCTTGCTCTGAAATAATCTCAAGACAAATCCCGCATCCCCTCTTCCAAACAGGTACTCCTCTCTCCCAGCCCTTCTTAGAGTCTGAACTCATCCCCACACCTGGTACCCAATTCCAGGACTGAATCTTCTGTGGTCAGACTGAGATCCGGGCCAGAGCTGAAGGGGGCAGACCCCAGGGGGCGGAGAGGACCACTTTTGCCCCCCAGGGCCCCAGAGTCTCCTGGACTCGAGTCAGGACTGAGCAGGGAAGCAGACCCCCTCCCCAAGGCTCCCACTCCCTCTGTCCCTGGGATCCTGCCTCCCAGCCCCCCATTCCAAGACTCACCGAGGCCCAGGAGGGTGGTGTGATGGGGAGACATGGCCCCGGCCCCGAGCCTGCGCCGTCCTGGAGCCAATCAGAGGAAGGACAGAAACTGAAGCAGACACAAGGGGACAGGATGTGTTAGCTGGGGGGCCCTGTCATGGGGTTTCTACATCAACCGCCTCACAAAAAGGGGAAGTGCTCTCTCTCCTGTCCTCTCCGCAATTCCTGCTGATGAGATAGGGGAGGGTCTTGGCTTCCAAAAGATGTTTCTTCCCCTCAATGCCCAGATGAGGCTGAACTCATCACCAGATGAACGCCCTGAGGTGTGAACCTCATTCTCAATCTACGGGACAAGGCAGAAGATAGATTTGTGCAACAGACTGACTTGAATGTCAATCCGAAATCCACAAACTAGAGTTCTGTTCTTGGGCAATGCATTACACCACTTTATGCTGACGTTTCCTCATATTTAAAAAGGGAAGCCTAAAATTATCTTCCAAGTATTTAATACTATGATATATGCTTAAGTTCCCAGCAAGGTATTTAGTGCATTAAAAATATCCTAGTAACGTGAGTTCTCTTTCCATCTTCCCCCAGTGGCATTGAAATTGGGGAAGGATAGGGTAGCGCATCAGCACATGCAAAATCCTAAAGAGATTGAATGGTCAGGAGACAGACTTTGGGGTTGGGGCTAGATGGGGCACCCAACTGGGTGCTGAAATGAAGAATAAGACCAGGGATGGGGGGGGGGGGCGGTGTTTGTGCATCACAGAGCCGAGTAAGACAAGAACTCCCATCATGGGTTCTCATATCCACTGCCTCTGAAGACAAGAAAGAGCTGCTTCTCCAAACGGTAGCTGTGGCAGATATTGATGGTGGTCTACACAGCAGCCATTGCTCACTTTTTCCTTACTAACAGAAACCTAGTTCTGTTTGAGTGGCTATGTTCCACGCTCAGGGCCATGAGGATGAAGTTTGAGTTAAGGCAATCTAGCAATCCCATTTGCAGTGTTTGGTTCAGAGTTGGGCACACGACCATGTACAGCCAACAATACTTAGAATATACCATGGTTTCTGGAAATCGTATTTCTCCCTTAATGACAGAGGGTCTCATAAGATCATTGCCTCCTTTACTCCTGTTCTTCATTGGCAGGTATATCACGATGCTGTGATATCTGGAGTTGCAGCAGCTGTATTGCAACCATGAGGTAACAAGTTTGAACATAACAGCAGAAATACTGAGCAAATTGAGGTGGAAGAATCCAAGACTCAAGGTTCCTAGAAGGTCCTTGGATTGCTAAACCAGCCCTAGGATGGCCTACCCCTGGAATTCTTAAAAAGTAAACAATCTAGATTTTCTGTCAAAATGTCAGACTAAGTCTATGGACAAATAGTCCATCTTAAAATACAATAATTATTTTTAAAAAATTAAAATATCTTAATACAACATTTTAAAGATCTTGTTAAATGGCTCAAAGAAATGAAAACTAAGTGAAGGCTGTATAGTCAAAAATTAAAGGAAGATATAATTCCCCAGAGTCAAGCTGAATGCTGAACCTGGCTCTCGCCTTGAAGGTGATGAATTAAGTTTTATTTTCGCGGTCTTGCAGACTATAGAGGCTAAAGGATGAAGCCCAGGAATCATTCCAGTTAAGAAGTCTAGGGGGACACTCCCTTTGCTAAGCCAGACCAAAAGCTCCCACTTCATCATAAGAGTAAATTAAAATTATTCGCCCATTTCTGAGGGCTACAAAGAACACATGGTTTGAAACTTAGCATTAAACAGGAGGCCAAAAATGCTATTCCTGAGAAATGGCTAATGCCAGTGACCCTATATATGTGTCTTTCTGGTCTTTTTCTCTGTGTGTGTCCTTCTGTGAATCTCTCTTTCTCTCTCTCTTCTCCCTCTCTCTCTCTCACACTCACTCGCTCTCTCTCACACACTCGCTCTCTCTCTCTCACTCGCTCTCTCTCTGGGTATCTCTCCCTCTCTTTTCTCTGCTTTTCCATCTCTAACAGCTCCGTGCCCCCATTCCTCACAGCCCTGCTCCTTGGTCCTTTTATGATCAAACCCATGCCCCAAGCTGTGCTTGATGGAAAGGGCTGACTCCTAAGGGTGCCTTTCCCATTTGCCCTTGTAGGACGGCCAGGCTATTTCTCAACCTTCCCACACACTCAAGACCCAGATAATGTATCTGCCCCATGACTCCAGTTCCTGCCAAACTTGATTCTACCTTCTGTAGGGTCACCTGGAACCCTCAGCTCCAGCGGCATTGCCTGCTGTCCATGGCACTGCAGCTCCCCACACCTGCTCCTCTCAGCTCTCCTTCACTTGGGTAATGGCTTCTATGCATTAAATTCTCCTCCTCTCTCTTTTTGTGGACCTTCGTTAGTGATTTTTAACCAGCTTTACATACAAAAAACTGCATCCACAAATACGTGCAATTCACTGAGCTCTGACAGTTGTGACACCATGATTAGACTCAAGATTTCCACCACCGCCAAAAGATTCCTTGTGTCCCTTTCCTCCCAGGCCATCACTGATCTTGTTTTCTTTGGGTAAAATATTTATTTCTTCCCTAACTTATAAGCAAACTTAGCTTGAAATAGTTTTACATTTTCAGAAAAGTTGCAAAGATGCAGAGAGCTCCCATATTCCCTTCATCCAGTTTCCCGTCATGTTAATATTTTACATAACTGTAGTACATCTGTCAAAACCAAGCAATTAACGTTGCTACAATCATTAACTAAACTACAGACTTTATTTGGATGTTATCTATTTTTTATCACTAATGTTCTTTTCCCATACCAGAATCCAATTCAGAAAACCATACTGCATTTATTTCTCTCTTTCTTTTTAATACTTAGAAGAGTTTCTGTTTCCCTGGTTGAATCTTAATTAACATTCCCAATGTGCCTGGATAGCATATGCCCATGGAGGACGTGGGGATGGGCTGACTATTTGGAAAAGGAATGGCTGAATCAGCAACCATAGTTTCCTCCACCTACTAAGGTCATACTGTCCATCAGGGGGTCATTCTGGATTTTTCCTTAAAGAAGGTGATGCAGAGCTGTCATCCTTCATGACTCTCAGAAAGGATCTCAATCTTTGCATTCTTCTAGGACTCAGGTCTCCAGCTAAAGAAGATTTGTGTCCAAGGCTTATTACAGGATGAGCATAGCACATCTTCCTCAAACAAAATCTTTATTTGAGGTGTGGCACAAATAGTGAATAATGATTCCCTTAATAGATTCAGATATATACACATTTGAAGATTAAATATAAACTGAATGTCAGATGCAAAGACAAAATCTACACAAGATGCAACACGAAACATTATTAAAAGATGAATTTGGTGAAAAAACAGAGAGTGGAATTGTGGTTACCAAGGGCTGGGCAGTGGGAGAATGGGAGAAATGTTCTTTAGGGGTACGTAGTTGAAACTAGCAGGTAAGTAAGTCCTGGAGATCTAATCCACAGCACAGTGATTATAGACAACAAAACTGTCTTCTAAACATTAAATCTGCTAGGGAGTAGAACTTTTTTTTTTTTTTTTTTTTAGGAAGATTAGCCCTGACTAACATCTGCTGCCAATCCTCCTCTTTTTGCTGAGGAAGACTGGCCTTGAGCTAACATCCATGCCCATCTTCCTCTACTTTATATGTGGGACGCCTACGATAGCATGGCTTTTGCCAAGCGGTGCCATGTCTGCACCCAGGATCCGAACCAGCGAACCCCATCTGCCGAGGAGCTGAACGTGGGCACTTAACCACTGTGCCACCAGGCCGGCCCCATGAGAGTAGATCTTAATTGTTTCCACCACTAGAAGAAGTGATAGATGTGTTAGCTAACTCTAAAAAGGCAATCTAATGGCAATGTATCAAACCAATATGTTGCACACTTTACACTTACACAATGTTATATGTCAGCTATATCTCAATTTTAAAAAATGAGTTTGCATCAGAACAGTCCAAATATTCCAAAAATACCCCAGCATGGTCACTCCATGCTGACCAGTCCTTCCGGGACTGTGATGGGGTAACGGTCCGCAGACTCTCACTGACAGACCAGCATTCTCCAGCCAGAGCTTGGTCTTCAGAGAGTTCTGCTTGTTGTAGCCTTGGGTCTTTCCCTCACTACACAGAATACCCAATCTACACCTCAAAGACCTTCATTTCTGGGCATCCTCAGTTTGGCTCAGCAAACACAGAGTCTCTGCTGTGGTGGTCTGGGGAAGAGAATCTGAGCTCCGAATGCCCAAGCCCTCCCCAAGTCATGTGCATTAGCCCACACCTCTGTGCTCCATTCCTCCTGCCTAGGAGAACACTTGGTGTTCATCCAAGAAAGCAACCCATGGCCGGGGATGGACTCACCCACTTGCATCTTATCGTCTGGCCCTCATGCAGAAATGCTCCTGCTGCACTTGAGGCAGGAGCCAAGCAAAATTGAAAAATGTACAGGATGTGGTGGTTGCACATCGATGTCACAGTTTAAACAGCCCCCAACTTAGCAACCATACATACAAATGAGCGGTTTTCTCTCTAGTCTGTTTAGGTCTCTGTCCTTCCCCAGGGTGGGGCTGAGAAAAGAACAGAGCTTCCTGAAACTTTTCTACAGGAGACTCAAGTCTGTGTCAGGCAACCCTGATTCCTTAATCAGTGCTTGACATGAATGGCGTCTGTGCCTCAAGTCTCGTATCCGAAGTGGTCACAGTTTGTTTTTTCCAAATGCTAAATGCATATCAAAGCTTTAAAAAAAATTATTTTACTTTCCTCCTTTCCTGAAATACAAGATATTATTATTATATATAATATTGCTTTACCAACTAAATAGGAGTGTATATTACTCTGGCAAAAAGAAATTGAAACATACATATTCAAATGATCATTCCAACTACAATTTTGACTCAGCAACATTTATAAAGCCACTAATTTTCCTTCATGAATATCAAGGAGTTACCAAACGTATCTTGGAATTCCATATAATTGGCAACGTATAATACATATAAAAACTATTTCTTGAGGTTTTGATCTAAAATCCTCCTGTTCATTGGCCAGATACGATTTCTCTTTCTCCTTCTGTCCCTCTGTCTCCCTCCTTTCTTTTCTTCCTCTTGTTTACTCACTCTTTCGCCTCCCCCTTTCTAAACTTTATTTTTCTTAAAGAAAGCCCTATATTCCTAAACCCTTGGATGAATACAATTCTCATTTTGTTTAATCTTGTACTCAGTGGTGTGCTGGAGCCAGCCAGCACAAACCAGTTCCTGACAGCTCATTGTGGACATCTCATTGCAATTTCACATTCGGAAATGCCACTTTGGTATCTTGAAATTACCCCTGGTGTGAGTATTTACAACATAGAAATTGGCAAACGCAACCCTCAGGTGTTTTCTTTCAGTGAGCTGATTGTCACACATTTACCATCACATGCTGGTCAACACTCAAAGGCCAATTTAAAGAAGATTAAACAGAACATGTAAAGAAAAATACTGTGGAATCAAAATCCTGCAGGAAAACCAGAAAATTCATCAAATCATATCTATTTCTGTGTACCCCATCCTGCCCCATTCCTTCCTCACCTGAAGTAACCAACATCAGAAATCTTGTGTTCAAACTTCCCTTGCATTTTTGTAGAGTTACCACATAGATATCTACGTGTATATATATATGTCCATTGCCATTTTTAACTTTACGACAAGTTAGAGTGTTCAAAGTGATTTTTGAAATCTCGTCAAATATAGAGTGAGCATGAGTTAATGTTTTATTAATTCATTAATGATGAAATCATCATTCAAAGTTCCCGTCTTTACTCAAATATGGACTCTGCCCATTGTTCCTCCTTCCTGCAAGGCTCTGCTTCCATTGGGATTGTTTTCATTTTGCCTGAACTTTTCATTCTTGTGGTACCCATCTGTTAGTGATGGATACAGCTTTTCATTGCCTAAAATGTCTTTATTTCATCTCCAACTTTGAACAGCATTTTCTCCTGTTCTAGAGTTCCAGGTTGGTAGATATTTTCTTTCAGCCCTTGCAAGATGGCATCCCATTGTTGCTGGCGTTCATCATTTCTGTTGCAAATAAACTGTAAATCTCATTGCTGCTCCTTTGAGAATAATGTGTCCTTTTTCTTTCAATGATTTTAAGATTTTGTCTGTGTTTCACAAGGTTTACTATAATGTGTCTCAGAGTAGGTGTGTGTGTGTGCGTGTGTGTATGTGCTTACTTTTATTGAAGTATAATAGCCAAAAAGTGCACATATCAAATGCACAGCTCGGTGAATTTTCACAAATTGAGCACACACGTGCCAGCACCATCCTAATTCACAAACAGAACATTACTAACTCCATGTAAGCCCCATCTATTCTTCTTTCCAGTAACTTCTTTCCAAAGGTAATCCATGCTATCCTGACTTCTAACAGCATAGAATAAATTTGCTTGTTTTTGCTTTTTACATAGATGTGAATATACTCTACAGTCTCTGTGTGTGCGTCTGGCTTCTTTGGCTCAACCAAGCGTTTGTAAGATTTATCTATAATAATGCACGGAGTTGTGGACCACCCACTCTCATTGCTATAGGGAATTCTGTCATGTGAAGAACCACAATGTATTTATCCGTCGTAGTGTTAGTAAATACTTGTTTAGCTTCTGGCCCAGGCTGTGATGGATAGCATTGCTTTGATTATCTTAATATATGTGTATTGATGAGCATATTTGTGCATTTCTGTTGGTATAAACCTAGGAGTGTAATTGGTGTGTTTCATGCTATGCATGTATTCAACTTTAGTAAGTACTGCCAAACATTTTTTGAAGGGATCGTATCAGTCTGTACTCAGTGCTTTGGAGTGTTCTGGTTACTCTACGTCCTCACCAGCTCTTCAAGTTTCTCCCTTTTTCGTTTTAGTCACGCTGTCATGAGTAGTGGTACATTATCGTGGTTTTAGTTTGCATTTCTCTGATTACTAATTCAGTTAAGAACGTTTTCATAGGTTTTGGTCATTTGAATATCCTTTTTATTTTTGAGAAACGACTACTTTAGTCTTTTTCTCATTTCCTCATTTTAAAAAATTGAGCTGACTTTTTTTTTAACTAAGTAGCAGGAAGCCTTCTATTTTTCTTATTATGGGTATGCATTCCTTGTCAAATATATTCATTGTGAATATCTGTTCCTACTCTGGTTAGGGTTTCACTCTCATCAGTCATTTCAAAGAATAGAATTTCTTTTTTTTTTTTTAAGATTTTATTTTTCCTTTTTCTCCCCAAAGCCCCCCAGGTACACAGTTGTGTATTTTTAGTTGTGGGTCCTTCTAGTTGTGGCATGTTGGACGCTGCCTCAGCCTGGTTTGATGAGCAGTGCCATGTCTGTGCCCAGGATCCATACCGGCGAAACCCTGGGCCTCCAAAGCAGAGTGCATGAACTTAACCACTCGGCCACGGGGCCGGCCCCGAAGAACAGAATTTCTGAATCTGATTATGGTCCAGTTTATCTATATTTTTATTTTATATTTAGTACTTTCGTATGCCCTAATTAAGAAATACTTGCTTGCTGCAAAATGTGAAGTTCTTCTGTGTATTGTTCTCAAAGCTTTATATGTACTGTTTAGAGTTATATCTTCAGTCCCTGGGAAATAATGTAGTGTGTGTGTGTGTGTGTGTGTGTGTGTGTGATGGGCCCAAACACACTTTTCATTTGGAAATCTGATTTGTACGGCACAATTTGGTGGAAAGACCATCCTTTCCTCATTGTGCTGCTGGCGTCCTGGGTCATGTTGCAGGAGACTGAATGTGCCTGTTACTAATCTCCCTGTTCTGTTCTAATGTTTGCTGTGTGTATCCATGTGCCGGTAACATACAGAACCAGTTGTTCTTGCTTCGTAATAGGGCTTGACATCTGGTAGTGCAAGTCTCTGGCTTTGTTTTTCTTCTTCAAGAGCTCATTAAATAATTTCGGTGCTCTTTATGCCCAGGAAAAAAGTCTCCCTGGGTTTTGGTTGAAATTACATCAAATGCACACTCTGTTTTGGGAGTAACAACGTCTTTACAATGTTAAGTCTTTTGACCCATGGGCAGGTACAGCTGTCCACCTCCCTTTATTTAGGACTTCAACAGTCCTCTAAATAATGTGTCGTAGTTCAGTGTGGCTGTCTTGCACGTCTTTTGTTAGATTTATTGGATTTATTACATGTATTTGGACTATTGTACGTGGCATAGTTCTCTTTTTTGTTTCGTTTCCCTTTTTTTTTCTGATATGAAAAAACATGACTAGGTTTTGTTGATCTATATAACAGCCTTGCAAAATTCATTTATCAATTTTCACAGCTTGTAAATTCTTTTGAATTTTATAGGTACACAACAAGGTGTTCTCTGATCAATGACAGTTTTTATCACTATTTTTCCAATGTTTATATCTTTTATGCCTTTTTCTTGCTTTGTTGTACTGCCTAGAATCACTAACACAATGTTGTGTATAAATGATCATATCAAGATTTCATCTTTTAATATAATGTTTTTGTAGTGTTATTTATATGTTGTTTACCAGATTAAGAAATTTCCTATCTTACTATAGTTTGTGTTTTTTGTTCTGTTTTGCTGTGGTTTTGTTCTGTTTTGTTTTGTTTACCATGAGTGGCCATTTCATTTTGTTAAATTTGTTCTGCATCTGTCAAGATGTATGATTTATCTCTTTTTCCTTTGTTAATGAGGAAAGTTATACTGATGTATTTTTAAATGTTAAAGTATCCTGTATATGTAGTATGAATTCCACTTGGTTGAAAAATATTATTATTTTTATATAACTGTATTTTATTTGTGAATTTTTATTAAGGATTTTTTAACAAGATCAGCTTGTAATATTTTATCTTGTAATATCCTGTTAAGTTTTGAAATCAATGATTTGCTAACCTTCTAAAATGGGATATAGAAAACAGTATAGACATTCCTCAAAAAGTTAAAAGTAGAACTACCATAGGGTCCAGCAACCCCATTTCTGGGTATATATTCATTGGAAATGAAATCAGGATCTCAAAGAGATACTGTACACTCATTATTTCAGCATCGTTCACAATAGCCAAGATGTGGAAACAACTTAAGTGTCTGTCGGCATATGAATGGATAAAGAAGATGTGTTGTACATAAACAGTAGAATGTTTTTCAGCCACAGGAAAGAAGGAAATTCTGCCATTTGCAACAACAAGGGTGGAGCTTGAGGGCATTAAGCTAAGTGAAATAGACAGACAAAACCAAATACTGTATGATCTCACTTATATGGAATCTATAAAAGTCAGACTAATAGAAGCAGGTAAGAGGATGGTGGTTGCCAGAGGCTGAGGGGTGGGGGAGATGGGGAGATGTTGTCAGAGCATACAAACTTCCAGTTATTAGAAGAATAAGTCCTGGAGAGCTAATGCACAGCACAATGATTATAGAGAGCAAGACTGTATTATGAACTTCAAGATGCTGAGGCTCGATCTTAAGTGTTCTCATCACAAAAAAGAAACGGCAGTTATGTGATGTGTCAGCTAATGCTATGGTAGTAATCATATTGCAATATATAAATGTATCAAATCAACATGTTGCACACCTTAAACTTACACATTGTTACATGTCAATTATATCTCAATAAAAATAACTAACTAAATGAATAAACGGGATATAAAATATATTCTTTCTTTTTTCTCTCAGAAACATTTTTTATAAGATTGGTATTATTTTTCCTTTAAAGTTTGGATGAATTCACTTTAAGCACTAAACACAATTTTATTTGTAATTTTCTTGGGTTTCTCTGAGCTACTGGAACAGTGAATTGATGGCTGATCCAAAACTGGATCACCTTGGATAATTAAAAATCAAATAAAGTTAAAATCATATAACATTGGATAATTTCTATGTCATCATGTCTTTAAGTATTAATTTTCCTTCCTTTCTTCTCTTCTTTGCTTCTAGGACTCCAATTAGACAGATCTAGGAACTTTTCTCCATGTTCCTCAAGTCTCTTATGCTTTTTCCCTTGGATTTTTATTGTTCTTTTCTGAATACATCAATTGGGATACTTTTTTTTTTTTAAAGATTTTATTTTTCCTTTTTCTCCCCAAAGCCCCCTGGTACATAGTTGTGTATTCTTCGTTGTGGGTCCTTCTAGTTGTGGCATGTGGGACGCTGCCTCAGCGTGGCTTGATGAGCAGTGCCATGTCCGCGTCCAGGATTCGAACCAACGAAGCACTGGGCCACCTGCAGCGGAGCGTGCGAACTTAACCACTCGGCCACAGAGCCAGCCCCAATTGGGATACTTTTATCTTATTTCCAGTTTGTTATTTTTTGCCTTCTCTGTTCTGCCCGCTGTGAGCGTGAAGTCAGGGTCCAAAACTCATTAGGTTCCAACAACATGAAAGGGTGGGGTCAGAAAACCACTGCAACTGTGGGCTTTTTCAGTGGTTAAGGTCACAAGGTGCATGGGAAGCCAGTCCAGCACAGTCTGCCAAGCAAGGCGTGGGGTGTCAGCCCCTCCCTCCTGGGACAGAGAGAATAGGTCACACCACATCTCTGAGGAATGCCTCTTGGTCATATGCTCCCCTGAGATTTCCTTAAGTCTGCTTTAGAGACGATGCCCATTTTCCTTTCTGTCTTCTTTAGAAAGAGTGTGTGGTGTTAAAGTGACAGGTTAATTCTCTAAACCGGTGCCATCCAATAAAAACCACAAATACAAAAAGCACACATGCGTTCTTAAATTTCCTAGTTTCCACACCAAAAAAGCCAAAAGAAATTGGTGAAACTAATTGTAATAGTATGTTTTATTGAAGCCAATCTATTTTTAACTGTTAACTTTTCAATATAAGAAAATGATCAATGAGATAGCTTACATTTCTTTTGTCATACTCTGTCTTCCAAATCCAGTGTGTTTCACACACGTGATGCATCCCAGTTGAGACTGGCTTCATGTCAAGTACTCAGCGGCCACAGAGCGGCTGCCATAATGGACAGCACAGCTCTAAACATGCTCCTGGTGCTTGAAATAAGCAGAGATCTCCTTCAGTCAGTGTGTCTGTCTCTGTCTGTCACTCTTTCTCTCTTCTGTCTCAGTCTCACTCCCTATAACTATTGGGCTTCTTGCAAATTCTGTTTGTTTCTCCTTTTTTCTCTCTCTCTCTCTGTCTATCAGTGTGCTTCTCTCCCACTGAGTCTGAAGGGTCTCTCTGTGTCACCATCTCCCCAAGACCTAGAACCCACCTCGCACATCACCACCTGGGTCTCTCCTGAGTCAAAAGCTTAGAATAGCCTGTCTGAGCTGCGAAGAGGACTGGGGCTGGCTGGGCCTGCTCGCATGGGATCACAAGACCAGAGCGTCACTGGGAGCTGATCATTTACAGGAAGATTGTTCACTATCAATCAGTGGCATCTGAAAGTCTCTACAAGGGCAGATCCGTAGAGCCCGTGGAGAAATCAGCCCAAGGATGCTCATCGTCAAGACACCCTTCTCTCTGTGCTGGGGGTGGGGGCTGCCTCAGTTGCCTCCTCCTCATATAGAATAAACGTGTCAAACAGAAGTTATGAGAAGCATCTCAGGTCCATATTCTAGAGAACACCAGGGATGGTGACTGGGCCAAGCGGGGGGGTTTCTGTCCACATCTCTGAGTAATGAGCCTGCGAGCACAGGAAGAGGCCTCCTTCCTGCCTCCGTTCAAGGTCCTATGATGACTTAGGGTCTTATCTCCGCTGTCATAGTGCTTATCTGTCTCCTTCCTGTGTCTTTCTCAGTACGTTTTTCACTGTCTTTTCTGGCCCCTGGGTCTCCCCTGCCTTCCTTTCCTGACTTTCTGTGACTAGTAGCACCAGTTCTCCGTTCACCACTGGGCAGATGCTGGGCTATTTGTTGTTAGATCCACTTCCCAAGTGTGTAGATAGCTTCTGGCATAGCTCCTGTGTTAATTAGTGAGGGTTCTTCAAAGAAACAGGACCAACAGGATGTGCGCACATGTGTTTGTGTGTGTGTGTGTGTGTGTGTGTGTGTGTGTGTGTGTGTAGAAAGCAATAGAGAGAGAGACGGACAGACAGAGAGAGAATGAAATTCTAAGGAATTGGCTCACACAATTGTGGATGCTGGCAGGTCCAAAATCTTCTGGGTAGGCCAATAGGTGGAGATCCAGGGAAGAGCTGTTGTTGCCACTCTAGTCCAAAGGCAATCTGGAGGCAGAATTCCTTCTTCCTTGGGGCACCTCAGTCAGTTTTATCTTAAGGCCTTCAACTGATTGGATGAGGCCCACCCACCTTATGCAGGGTAATTTGCTTTACTCAAAGTCTACAAATTTTAAAATTGATCTCATCTAAAAGATACCTTCACAGCAACATCTAGACTAGTGTTTGACCAAATATCTGGGTACCATGGACCAGCCAAGTTGACACATAAAATTAGCTATCACAGCCCTCAATAATTCCTGCCTCCTGGTGTCCATGCCAGGTCCTACGTAATCACTTCTCCTTGAGAGTGAGCTGGATTCTGTGACTTGCTTCTAACAAACAGAACAGGGCAACCACAATGGGATGTCACTTTGATTGGGCTACAAAACATTGTGACTTCCATCACACTAGCAGACCCGCTCTCCTGCCTTCTTGGCTTGTATGTGTTGATGAAGCAAGCTGCCATCTGGAAAGGTCCATGTGGCAAGGAACTGAGGGTGGCCTGTGGCCAACATCCAGTGAGGACCTGAGGCCTCCAGTCTGACAGCCTGTGAGAAACTGAACGCTGCCTGCAACCATGGGAGTGAGCTAGAAGACATCTTAAAGAAAAAGCTGATTGAATCATGAAGACTTTATTGGTAGAACTGGAGTAGGGAAATTTTATGCTTGGAGGATGCGTTCTCAACTCTCAGAATCTCACCTTGACCTGGAGATTCCTGAATGGCCAAGGCAGGGAACTGGAAGAGACACCCACGTGAGATGCCCCTGATTTCACAGAATCCACACTTGATTAAGTCTCTAAGCTGTGGCTGCAAGCCTGGGCAAGGGAGCCCGATGTGGGGAGGCAGACATTGTATTTCCCTCATTGTCTCAGGTCCCCTTGGAATCACCTGCATCCTAGCGCCTTTCACTCAACCAGGCCTTGTGTCTTGGGAAGGACCTGGTCCACAAGATTAGGGGCACTCCCTCCACCATGGGAGCCTCTCCAGGGATGGGTGGGTTGGGGGACTGAGGCAGCCCATGCAAACAGTGGAACCAAGGAACGCAATGGGGCAGACAGGTATGTGGGATGTGATGTCCGGAAACTCAATCAAAGCATGTTTCAGTTTACTCATTGATTTTCTCACAAAAAGGGAAATAACCCCTTTCCTTGAACTCTGTTCTTCTAACTGCTGACCTTGTCTGTGGTGAGGGATGTTTCAGAGCATGACGACATCTCAACCGCTTCACAAACTCCTGCTTACCCATCCCAATCACTATCCACAACCCAAACACCAAGTTCACATGGGTAACTTAGTTCTTTCTTTAATAGATGTCATTTCTTAGAATAGTTTTACATTCACAGAAAAATTAAGAGGAAGGTACAAAAATTTCCCATATTCCCATGGCCCCCACACCTGCACAGCCTTCCCCATTATCCACATACCCTACCAGAGTGGGACATTTGTCACCATTGACGAACCTGCATTGACACATCATAAATATTCAAGGTCCATGGTTTACTTTACAGCTCACTCTTGATGTTGTACATTTTATGGATTTGGGGAAATGTGTAATGACACATATACACCATCACAGCATCATACAGAGTAGTTTCACTGCCTAAACATCCTCTGTTCTCTGCCAGTCTTCCCTCCCTCCCCACTAGCCCCTGTCAACCACGGATCTTTCTACTGTCTCCATAGTGTTGCCTTCTCCAGAATGTCAGAGCTGGAATCATACAGTATGTAGCCTTTTCATGTTGGCTTCTTTCCCTTGGTAACATGCATTTAACTTTCCTCCACGTATTTTCATGGCTTATTAGCTCATTCCTTTTTAGCATCAAAGAATATTCCATTGTCTGGATAGACAACATTTTATTTATCCATTCCCTTACTGAGAGACATCTCAGTTGCTTCCAAGTTTTTGGCAATTATGAATAAATCTGCTACAAACATTCAAGTGCAGGTCTTTTTGTGTGAGCATAAGTTTTCAATTCCTTTGGGTAAAAACTAAATTGCTAGGTCATATGGTAAGATTGTGTTTAGCTTTGTAAGAAACCACCAAATTGTCTCCCAAATGGTCTGCGCCATTTTGCATTCCCGCCAACAATGAGTGAGAGTTCCTGCTGCCCCACATCCTCACCAGCCTTTGGTGTTGTCAGTTTCCTGGATTTTGACCACTCTAATCAGCGTATAGTGGAAATTTGGTTAAGATGTCAAAAGAGGTGCAGTGCACCGGCTGGGAGGTCAGACAGAGGGAATGCCTTCTCTGATCCTGTCTTCCACAGCCTCAGCACCCTGAGATAGGTTGCTTCCCCTATAGACTTCAAAAATGTCAGTTTGTGAATTCCTTTTCTTCAGAAGCCAACCAAGAAATATTTATCACTTGCCTGTCATGTGCTTGGTGTTTGAGATACAGGAGTGAACAAAACAGAAACAGTCCTTGCCCTCAACAGAGCTCCCAGTGCAATGAGGCAAAAGAACCCAACAGCTAATTATAAATTATTTAACTACCATTGTGATATAAGCAGGGGAAAGAAATGCACATGAGTACCAGACTTCCTTGTCCCAGGCTTGAACCAGGAGCTTAGAGGCTTAAGTATGGATTCTGAGAGGAGCATGGAGCATTTTAAACCTAGATTTATCTTCTAGAGCTGAGTCTGAGCCACAAGATCTAGACACAGGAGGATAAGTCTTTCCCCTAATATGCAAAGGTCTATCTTCCTGGATCAAGACAATCAACTCCCTCCAGAAAGCTGAAGTTGAGTAAGGAAGGGCTGGACTAATGGGATTATTTTTGAGGTGCTTTTGGAGTCTAAACTTTGCCTTCCTTTCATAGTCTCTACTCCCCTTTGAATTACTAAGGTCCCATAGCATCAATCCAACCAAGACTCGGGTCCAGGGAGAGACCTGGATTCCCAGCATCCTGGGCCCCCAGCCCAGAGGTCCCCTTCCACCATGTCAGGACTCGCCAAGAGATATCCAATAGCAGATATGACAGGCACCATGCTGCCTACTCCAGCCCCAGGCCTGCAAACAGAGAGATGTACAGAATGTGGCATTCAGAGACATAGTCCCAACCACTTTGTGGTTTTTGTACCAACTGTGTTACCGAAACACCCTTCACAAGGTCTAGTTGGTCCTCCCCTTGACTAGGGGTACAAGAAGGGACTGTCCCTCTTACACTTTCATTTTTTTTTCTTAATGAAGCTTAGCCCTGAGGTAACTACTGCCAATCCTCCTCTTTTTGCTGAGGAAGCCTGGCCCTGAGCTAACACCCATGCCCATCTTCCTCTACTTTATATGTGGGACGCCTACCACAGCATGGCTTGCCAAGCAATGCCATGTCTGCACCCGGGATCCCAAGGGGGGATCCCCAGGCCACCGAAGCGTAACATGCGAACTTAACCGCTGCGCCACTGGGCCAGCCCCTCCCCTTACACTTTCTCATCCACACTCATGCTCTACTGGGACATTATCTCTGACCCAAACACCAAAATCCAGATTGGTGAAGCTGGCCATAGGGTGTGGAGAGGGATTCTGAGCACTGACTTGGGAGTCAGACATGAATGATATTGTAATACTGGCCCTGTCTCATGCAGAATATGGGACCTTAAGCAAGTCACCTTCCCAAGGAGCATTAATAAATGTGACTTGGTGAATTTTCTTTTTTGTTGTTGTTGTTGTTCAACCAATATACATTTATTGGGCACCTATTAAGGTCCTGGGTCTGTGCCAAATATTTAAGATACAAAATCAGTGAGCTCATAGTCCAATGAGGAAGACATATCAAATAGTTCACAAATTTATATAATTGCAGTGTATGTATGTATGTATGGAAGCTGTATAAACACCAGATTTTTTAAAACAAATCAACATCAAAATATCAATAGTTTATCACAATGGAATGTTTATTTCTCACTCAGGTCACACCAGTACGGGTGTCCCAGGTTAGCAACTGGAGTTCCTCCATGGGGTGACTCATGCTCCCAGGATTCTTCCAACTTTTGGCTCCAGCATCTCCTAAGACCTTGGAGTACCCTGGTACCAGAGAGGGGGACAGAAAGAGAGAGCGAAAATGACACATCCATTTCTTTAAAAAAGAAATACTGAAGTGCCACATATCATGTCTGCTCCAACGTTGAGGATTAGTCAGGAGTCTACAGCTGGGTGCAAGAAAGGCTGGTAATACAGTGCCTGGTGGGGCAGTTGCATCCAGTGATGATGTTTCACTGTATAAGAGAAACCATGAAATGCTGGTGCACTGTAAGTCATAGCTGCCACGTAGTGAATGCTTTAAGGAAGAAAACGGCTCTGACCCCTTGTCAGAAAGGGACTTGACCCTGAGTGCAGACCTCAGAGAAGGCCACCCTGATAATGTTGAGTTTAAATTGGGCTGTGAGAACTGATGATCTATCAACATGGGAAAGTGGAGTGGAGAGTTGGGGAGAATCTGGGCGAAAGAGACAGTTTTTATGAAAGTCCCAAGTCAGAAAGTAATTTTGCCTGTTCTAAAAAGTTGTGGTAATTCCAGAAGAGTTGGAGATGGGGAAAGAGAGAGGAGAAGCTTAAATGGGGACTGAATGTGTAGGGCTTTCTAAAAGGCCAAGTAAAGATTTGCGATTTTATCTTTAAGATAACGGGAAAACTTTTAAACATAAGCCTGGCGTAAACAGATTTTTGTCTAAAATATATCTTTATGACCACTTCATGGAGACAGAATCAGAGGAGGCAATAAAACTAATATTTGCTCAGCACTTATTATGTGCCAGACATTGTTCTGAGTCCTCCACACAGATAGTTTACCTAATTCTCACAATAGCTCTGTAAAGGATTTTTCCATGATTAGACTCATTTTATAGATGAGAACACTGAAGCGCAGAGGGTTGACTCATTTGATTATCATTGCACATCGCGTAAGATGTGGAGCTGGATTTCAACCTGGGTAGATCCTATGTTCTCACCTGCTATTGCTGTATTGCATTTAGCAATAATATCATAAAATAAATTTACGTTTTGTATTTATTAAAGAAAACAAAAACTGTGTGGACTGACCAGTTAGGGAGCTCCTGTCTTCCAGGAGATAGACAAGTTGCTTGGAGTAGGATGGTGACAGTAGGTATTTAAATAAATGCATGGATATTAAGACATGGATAAGAGCCTCCAAAGAAATTCGGATGGAGGTTTGGTTCCCAGAACTGTCTGACTAGGTTGTTTTAGACTGAACTACCCACTGTTAAAAAAAAAAAATGAACAAAAAATAAAGAACATCTGTTTGTGGGCCTTGGAGAGCTTCCAAAGCAGACAGAATCTACGGCTCCAAGACGCTAAAGGGGAAGGAAGCCAAGCAAGGGGAATTTATCATGGTGGGGCGGTTTTACAGTGAGGGTTTGCTTCTTCTGGAAGTCACAGCAGCTGATGAGAGACAGAAAAGCTGAAGGGAACTTTGGCAGTCTCATTAAACAAAATGTGAAATTAGAGGCATCGAGCAGAAGGGTCCATCATGGATGAAGGACCCCAGAAACACCCCAGGCTTTGCGCTGGAACCCTGAAGGGCCAAATCCTGGGATAAAAGTAGACCGGACATTAGCAAGACCTCAGAGGGCAAAAAGCCGGCTTTAAATGAGGGTGACTAGTACCTAGACAGGGTGCCTGCCAGAAGCAAAACTAAATCCTCTCTAGAGGGACACAACCATATAGCATGGAAAAGTATCCCAGACAATATCACACAAAATTTTGGGCACACAATCAAAAACAGCAAAGCATCATGCAGTCAAGATTAGACCAAAGAATCCAGAGGAAAAAAATATGTAATGGAAATAGACCACATTGGACTCTGAATAACTATAGTTGCCACATACAAACAAATAAATGGCAAGATGGAGACTTTCAACAAAAAACCAGAAAATGTGAAAACGAATAAATAAAAATTCTGAGATTGAAAACTGTAGTTGCTGAAGGGATGAACTCAACAGATGAGGTCAACAGCAAATTGGACTCAGCTGAAGAAAGAAATAGTCAATTGAAACAAGGATCAGAAGACAATAACCAGACAGAGGCACAGAGAGACTAAAGGATAAATATTCAGAAAAGGGCATGAGACATGTATGAGACATGGTAAAAAGGTCAAACATATGTGTAATTGGAGTCCACTGCTGGGAAGAGAAGGGGGATAGACTGCAGAACTCCAATTTCTTCTCACCGCCTCCACTAGCACCACCCTGGTCTGAACCACGGCCAGCCATCACCTGGATAATGGCAGGAGTCTCCTGATCACCCTTCTTACTTCTAAACTCCACCTGTTCAGTCTAATCTCAACAGAGCAGCAGGGTCATCCTGTTAAACATGACAGTTCTCCTGAAAATTGGGGCCAAGGCTGGCAGATAAGGGAGGCGGGACACAGCTACGGCTACCAAGGCACTAGCGATGGCTGCCCACCCACGCCACCAGCCAAGCCTGTTTCCGGAGTTTGGGCCGATCTAGATGAGAGAAAACGACTACCCAACACATTGCTGTCATTCTAGGAAATCGTTCCCTTTAGAGTAGAGCTTTGTCAAAGGAAAAAGGTGGATCCTACAAAAGATGAAGCAGTGAATGACTGAAAAGACGAAAAGGCAATCAGAAAAAGCTAGCCAGGAGCTGATTCCTAGGGAACGTTTTATGACTCCTGTGAAATTATTGGATAAGATAAGACTGTGGCTTTGGGCAGAAGCCTCCACTGAGAAGAGGAACAGGAGAGCTCTTCACTGGGAGAAGCAGTCCCTGTGCACACAGCTAGAACGGGGGCTGAGAATGAAACGTCAGGTCAGAGTTGAGTCTGAACAGGAAGTGCACCCGCAGTCCCCAGAGCCAGGGGGAGGCTGTCAAGTGAGATCCCAGTCTGTGTTCTTTGAGAGGAAAGGTCTGAGACATGCACCACCTGCTCCTACTGCCCAGCCACCAGAATGGTGGCACAAGAATGATGCCTAGGTAGTCACACAGGGAATGGCCAAGAGACAGGACCAAAGGCAGCTCACCTGAGCATGTTGACTTCATTTCTACATGTACTGGTGCTTCCACGAAGTGCAGAATTTCATTCTTCAGAAGACTAAAAATAGAACTATCATATGATCCAGTAATGCCACTTCTGGGTGCATAACCAAAGGAAGCAAAAGCAGATTACTGAAGAGATATCTGTACTCCCATGATCATTGCAGCAATATTCACAATAGCCAAGATATAGAAACAACCTAAGTGTCCATCAACCGATGAATGGGTAAAGAAGATGTGAGCTATATATATACAACACACATGTGAGTATCTCACATCTTATTTATCTGTGTGTATATAGATATATCTATATAAACTGTGTATATAGATATATACATATATCTGTGTGTGTATATAATACCTGTGTATAGATATATATCCATGTATATGGATATATACGTGTGTATATATATATATATATCTTTATCCCTATATATCCATATGTATACACACAATAGAACATTATTCAGTCATGAGAAAGAAGGAAATCCTGACATTTGTGACAATGTGAATGGATCTTGAGGGCATTATGCTAAGTGAAATAAGTCAGACAAAGACAAATGCTGTATGATCTCACTTGTATGTGGAATCTAAAAACGTCAGACTCACAGAAATAGAGAGTAGAATGGCGGTTACCAGGGGCTGGGGGTGGGGACAGGAGACTTGCTGTTTACAAACTTGCAACTAGTCGACAAATAGGACCCGGAGATCTGATGCACAGTATAGTGAATATAGACAACAATGTTGCATTATGAAGGTTAAACTTGGGAAGAGACTCAACTGTTCCCACCACAAGAAGAAATTATATTTATGTGACATTATAGAGGTGTTAGCTAATGCTACAATGACAATGGCATTGCAACATAAATGTATCATATCAGTATGTTGTACACCTTAAACCTACACAATGTTCAATGTCAATTATGTCTCAACTAAAAAAGAAAAAAGAGAATCTCTCTCCAAAGTATGAGTCCAATTCCACGGAATAAGCATGCTGATAATAAAATACAATTTTCCAATAAGATAATAAAAACACTCTCCAATTTGTGTCACTCCTGTGCTCAAAAGCATTCAAGGACTTCCTGTCTCAATCAGATTTACAGGTCTCTGATCTTCTGCCCCGCTCTTGGTCTACTGTTCTCATTGCATCTCCTCCCACTCTCCCACTCTGCTCTGGCCGCGCTGGCATCTTTGTCATGCCTAAAACACACCAAGCATGCATCTGCCTCAGGACCTTCGCACTTGCCATTCTTTCTGACTGGAATGTTCTTCCCCCAGAAATGTACCTGGTTCACCCTTTCCCCTCCTCCAGTCTTGCTCCAACGTTCCCTTCTCACCCAGACCTTCCCAGGCCATCCTACCTAAAATCGCTACACTCCTTCCAGATTTTATGTTACTTATTGCTGCATTTTTCCCCCCCTTTAGCATGTATCATTAACTGTGTTATGTATTTTACTTATTAGTATTCTCTACTGTCTGTCTCCCCATAGAATGTATCCCTAGGAGGGCGTAGATTTTTTTCGGCAACGTTTTCTATTGTGTCCCTGCAGGTACATGGAACAGTACCTGGCACATAGTAAATCTCAATAAATATTTTCAAATGATGGTGAATGAATAGATACATACAGGATGTAGGAAGATAAGGAAGCATATAGTGCACTGTCATTAGATACAGTTCCAGAGACTGTCTTTCCACATCTGAATCCTGGCTCTGCCGGTGACAAGCTCTGTAACTTTGGGCAAGTTAATCAACCTCTTTGTGCCTCTGATTCTCCCTCTGTGACATAAAAAAAGCAATGGTTCCTGATGAGGATCAAGGCTGCCCCAGGGAAAAAAGCCCAAGGCATCCTGGCCTACGTGCCGATCTATATCGTGCTCCGGGAGGCATAGGATGTCCTGACCTGATCTGATCTGATTCATATCCAAAGTTATAGGACCACCCAATGACCAGACCCCACCTACACTGATACCATTTTAACAATTTTTCATGATCTTTCCTCTGTCTTGTAAATAAATAACTCACATACCTATGCCTTATAAATTTAGCTGTAACCCTCAACACACTGCAGCTCTTCACTGCCCATGGGTCCTCTTCCCATGCCTGCAGCTCTCACTGCCCATGAGTCCTGTCCCCAAGCTATTCTCTGAATAAAAGAGCACTACTACCAGACCTTGAGTGTCCAAGAAATCTTTCTTTCGACGACTCCACTCACCGAGCCCACATCAGTTCCTAGCTCTTAGAGCTGTTGTAAACATCCAGTGAGTTAGTATGTTGAGTGCTCATTCAGAGCCTGACACTTAGTGAGTGCTCAAATATTGATGATTAACGTGATTGTTACTGTTGGGGCCACGCCGGTGGCACAGCGGTTAAGTTTGCATGTTCCGCTTCAGCGGCCTGTGGTTCACTGGTTCAGATCCCAGGTGCAGACATGGCACCGCTTGTCAAGCCATGCTGTGGCAGGCATCCCACATATAAACTAGAGGAAGATGGGCACGGATGTTAGCTCAGGTCCAGTCTTCCTCAGCAAAAAGAGGAGGATTGGCAGCAGATGTTAGCTCAGGGCTAATCTTCTTCAAAAAAATAAAATAAAATAAAAATAAAGCAGTCTTAAAAAGTGAACAGAAAGCACTTCACACTCATTAAGATGGGTATTATAGCGGCCGGCCATGGCTGAGTGGTTACGTTCACACGCTCTGCTTCAGCAGCCTGGGGTTCCCTGGTTCGGATCCTGGGGGTAGACCTATGCACTGCTCGTTAAGCCGTGCTGAGGCGGCATCCCATATAGAAGAAGTAGAAGGACTTACAACTAGAATATACAACTATGCACTGGGGCTTTGGGGAGAAAAACTGCCTATTATAAAAAATAAAACATAGTTGTTGGTGTAGACATGGAGGAGTTGCAACACTTGTTCACAGGTGAACGGGAATGTAAAATATGCAGTCGACATGGAAAACAGTATGCCAGTTCCTCAAAAGATTACACAGAATTACCACATATGCAGCAATTCCACTTCCGAATACATTGCCAGAAGAATTGAAAGCAGAGTCTTGAATAGATATTTGTACACTCATTTTTATAGCAGCGTTGTTCACAAGGGCCAAGAAGTGGAAGCAACTGGAGTGTCCATCTACAGATGAATAAATAAACAGAATGTGGCATATACATACAATGGAATATTACGCAGCCTTCAAAAGGAAGGAAATTCTGATACATGCCCCAACACAGATGAAGCTTGAGGACCTTATGCTAAGGGAAATAAGCCAGCCACAAAAGGGCAAATACTGTATGATTCCACTTATAATGAGGTACCTAGAGAAGACAAATTCAGAGACAGAAAGTAGAATGGTGGTTGCCATTGAGTACAGGAGGGGAAGGGACAGCTGTTGTTTGATGGGGACAGAGTTTCAGTCTTGCAAGATGAAGAGAGTTCTGGATGCTGATGGTGGTCATGGTTGCCTGGCAACGTGAATGTATTTTTCTTCTTCTTTTTCCTCTGCTTTCCAGAGATATCATAATAACGTACCTTGGTGTATGTCTTGAGCACCTAGCTTTCTCCCTCCCTCCTTTCTTCCTTCCCTCCCCCACCTCCTTCCTTCCTGCCTTCCTTCCTTCTTTCCTTCTTGCTTTCTTTCTTTCTTTCTCTCTTTCTCTCTTTCTCTCTTTCTCTCTTTCTTTCTTTCTTCTTTCTTTCTTTCTTTCTTTTTCTTTCTTTCTTTCTTTTTCTTTCTTTCTTTCCCCCTTCCTTTTTCTTTCTTTCTTTCTCTCTGTCTCTCCCTCCCTCTCTCTCTTTCTCTCCTTCTCTTTCTTTCACTTCTTTTTTCATTTCTAGCTCCACAAGTTGCATGCTCAGCAATTAATGTCCCAAAATTCATGTTTTCTTTACCAAAAAAGTCTAAGGTCATAAAAATTTCACTTTAACTTCCATTGTATCTAACAAGTTTCGATATGAACCACTCTCTGTTCATTTCTAAATATTTTGTAACTTCTGTGTTATTTTTACTCTGTAATTCATAAGTTATGCAGAAAATTTCTTTTTCATTTTAAAATGTATTTTTCCAGTCTTTTTTTGATTTCTGATACAATTTTCGTAGTCAGAGAATGTGGTTTGTATTACAGTAAATCTGTGGCATATTTTGAGGTCTCCGTGGTGAATTAATAAGTCAATTTTTAGAAAGGCTCCGTATGTTCTTGAAAAGAATGTTGATTCTCTGTTAGTGCTGCTTTGTGAATATAAATGTAACAACAGCAGCAACAGTAACAATCATATTTTTTTTAATTTCTTTCTTTCTATTCTTTTTTTTTTTTTTTTTTTGAGGAAGATTAGCCCTGAGCTAACATCTGCTGCCAATCCTCTTTTTTTATGCTGAGGAAGACTGGCCCTGAGCTAACATCCATGCTGATCTTCCTCTATTTTATACGTGGGACGCCTACCACAGCACGGCTTTTGCCAAGCGGTGCCATGTCCGCACCCGGGATCTGAACCGCTGAACCTCGGGCTGCTGAAGCAGCACGTGTGAATCTAACTGCTGCGCCAACGGGCTGGCCCCACGAGCATGACTTTATAAGCATAACTCTTTTTCTACGAATAGGGAAGTATAGGGTCAGTCATTTTTTTCTAAAGCACGTTACTGCTTTAAGAGATGACATCCTTGTCAGTTCCTTTGATTAATATTCCGTATTTTGTTGATATAGTGGGAAGTTCACATTTCTTGTGCTAGCCTATTGACTTTTCATTGCTGCCTAATGTAAGGTTTATTTTATTTATTTTCAAACAGATGTATTGAGGTATAAGTGATATATATAAAAACCGCCAAGTGTGTAATGTACACCATTTGATGAGTTTGGAAACATCCGTGCAGTAACCTTTTCAAGGCACCTTCGAGCACATACATTGTCCCCTTTGCTCTTCACTGCAGCCCATTTCTGATTTCCATTCCCACGGTACCAATGGGGAGGTGGAGACTCCTGTGGTCCGGGTCACCCGGCCCTGGTCCTGGTCCTGGAAGATCACGGGCAGAGACCACCCACCTGGGGTTGCAAAGACTTAACATGCGTCTTGCGCTCCCTCTTGTGGCTGCAGTGGGGAAATTCCCGTCTAAGTTAAAGGCAAAATGTCTTTTTCATCCGACAAATTCATGTTCTCGTGCAATAAGTATTTGATGATCCTCTACTGTGTGCCAGGCACTGTTTGGGGATCTTGGGATCCATCAAGAAGCAAAGCAGACAAGGATCCCTGCCCTGGAGGGAGACAGACTATACTCCACCGACATAAGTAAATTCATAGTCTACCAGAAGGAGGAGAGTGATTTGTCAAAAGGAGAAAGTGGAGGGGAGGTCCAGGGAATCCAGAATGCCTGAGGGGACGGGACAGGCTGAGGTGTTAATAAGGTCAGGGAAGGAGCTGAGGACGTGGCATTTGAACAATGATTAGAATGACAGGTGAAATTGGTCAGTTGTCAGCTGGGGGAACACAGCTCCAAGTAGAGGGGGCAGCGATAGTAAAAGACTGGAGTGGGCGCATGTGGGGCTCATTCAAAGATCCGCAGGGAGAACAGTGTTGCTCGTGCAGAGTGGGGGTGGGGAGAGAGGAATTGGGGGGTTAATTCAAAGAGGTAAGGATGGAGGCAACAGATCATATAGGGCCCTGCTAGTCACTGAAATTACCCTAAGTGAGATGGGAAGGGACACGAATGACCCCATAGGGGAGGAAGAGAATTCCTCTACCTTCTGGGTCCTTCTGGCTGGTCTATGAATTAAATTGACATGAGACAGATATCAGGAGAAAATCAAACAAAGCTTTATAACATGTATACACGGGGGAACCCAGGAAAACTGGGTAACTTGCTAGAATGGCCAAGCTTCCACCTTAAATACCATTTTCAGCTAAAGACATAGGAGGGTGTTGGGGTAGTGGTTTGGGACTTCAAAGGGGAGGAAGACAATTCACATGGAAATGGAAAAGCAAATGTTTGGTGGATAAGAATGGGCTTAGCAAGGACCCTTACAATCTATGGATACCCAGAGTTATCCTCCTGGGGACAGGTCTTTTATCTTAAATTCTTTTAGGCAGTTGGGGAAAAATCAAAGTTTCTTTTAGAGCCTTTTGTTCTTAAATATATAACTGTATCAAATCAACACATTGTACACCTTAAATTTACACAATATTGTGTGTCAATTATATCTCAATAAAGCTGGGGGGGAAAAAGTATGGTCTATATTAAAAAAATGATAATCAAACCGAAGAGGCACATTTTGGCATGGCCAATTCTGATTCCCCACAACCCCAGAGGGAACACACCTTAATCAGTGATTCTTTCTCCAGAATCTCCACAAGAAAGATGAGCCATTCCTCATAGCAGCGAATGCATCATCCCGTCAGCCTTCACACATCCTCAGCAAGTCTTCCTCTTCCTTCCAGGAGTCAGGACTCCTTCCTCCTGCTCTAGACCTGAAACTGGCTGACCCCTGGAATCCACTCAAGTTTCCAGGGGGCTCTATTGAAAAGTAAGTTTGTGGGATGGCGACCCCAGAGTTGCGCAGTTCACAACCTACACAGCTGTCCATGAAGGTCCTGATGTTCTTCCTCTGTGCTCCCACCGAGTTCTGTGCTGGCTATGTCATTTTTCTGGGTGATGCAATGCCTCAACTTCTCTCCTCCCCTCCCCATAGCTTATAAGCTTTTTGAGGACAAGATAGAATCAGAGTGCCATCTATATCTCTGGTACCCAGAAGAAAGACTGAAAAACTGGAGGCTTCAATAACGTACTACTTAACAAGTAAAATAAACAAATTGGGTAATTATGATTGGATTTCTGTAAAAGGTCAGACAATTATGGCAGGGTCCTAGGAACTGGCCCGTAATTATGTAGAGTCACTGAAGGATGTAAAGTCACTAGAATCAGCTAGGGAATCATGGTGTAGTCTTAGGAACCAGCTGGATAATTGCACCAGGAGCTCCCAGGAGCAGCTGGGTAATGATAGTAGAGTCCCTGGAATCCACTGGTAATTACTGTGGAGTCATGGAATCAGCAGTGACAATAGAAGAGGCCCAAATACAGGCATCAGGAATGTCTGGAGACGTTTTTGATTGCCACAATTCAAGGTAGAGAGGGATACTCCTGGCGTCTAGCAAGGGGAGGCCAGGGATGCTGCTCAGCATCCTGCAATGTGAAGGACATGCTCCACAACAAAGAATCATCCACTCCTGTCTAAGCATCCTGCAAAGTACAGGACAGCCCCACAGCAGATCATCATCCACTCCTGTCTAAGCATCCTGCAAAGTACAGGACAGCCCCACAGCAGATCATCATCCACTCCTAAGCATCCTGCAAAGTACAGGACAGCCCCACAGCAGATCATCATCCACTCCTGTCTAAGCATCCTGAAATGGGCAGGACGGCCCCACAGCAGAGCATCATCCAGTCCTGTCTAGGCATCCTGCAATGGGCAGGACGGCCCCACAGCAGAGCATCGTCCACTCCTGTCTCAGTCAGTTCAGGCTGCTATAACAAAAACACCATATACTGGATAGTGTAAACCACAAATATTTTTTCTCACAGTTCTGGAGGCTGGAAGTCTGAGATCAGGGTGCCAGCATGGTCAAATTCTGACGAAGTCCCTCTTCCTGGCTTCCTCACACGGCAGAAGAAAAAATAGTCCCTCATCAGGCACAGAATCTACTGGCACTTTGGTCTTGGACTTGCAGCCTCCAGAAGGGTGAGAAATAAATGTCTGTTTTCATAAACTGCCTCACCTATGGTATTTTATAGCAGCCTGAACGGACTAAGACATTGACCAACGCTTGAAAATGTTTACCCATATTGAGCCCATAAGTAAGCTTGGTTAGTAAAAATAAGAGTGATGGTAGTTCTATTTGTAGTGTATCTGTTCAGTCTTGGTTTGCAAGCAACAGAAAATGACCAGCTAGCTTTGGCAGAAAACGGATGTGTTGCCAAGAGTTTGGGTAGCTTATGGGCTCTAAGGAAAGGCTACAGAATCAGGATCTGAGAATGGGCAGAAACACAAAAGGCAAAGCATCTTTGCCTCAGCTGCCTCGAGAGGAAATTCCCACCGTGTGGGACTATGTGATGGGCTGAGCCCAGGACCCATGCACACTCTCTACCTGTGATGTTGTGATTTATAATAAGAAATGCATATTTGGTCTTCATCCTCATTCCTGTCACAGAGCTCCCAAAACCCTTGGAATTTACCAAGTGATAAGAGCTGTAAGGGCGTCTTTTTTATATATTGGCTTATAACATTGTGTAATTTCAGGTGAACATTATTATATGTCAGTTTCTGTACAGATCATATCGTGCTCACCAGTAATAGTATAGTTTTTATCCATCACCACACATATGTGCCCCTTTACCCCTTTCACCCACCCCCCACCCCCTTCCCCTCTGGTAACCACTAATCTGTTCTCTTTATCCTCATGTGTCATTATTTTCCATATATGAGTGAAATCATGTGGTGTTTATCATTCTCTATCTGGCCTATTTTGCATAACATCATACCCTCAAGGGCCATCCATATTGTTGCAAATGGGAAAATTTTGTCTATTTTTACGGCTCATCAGTATTCCATTGTATATATCTACCACATCTTCTTTATCCCTTAATCAGTCGATGAACACTTGGGTTGTTTCCACATCTTGGCTATTGTGAATAATGCTACAACCAACATAGGGGTGCATAAGTCTCTTTGTATTGTTGATTTCATGTTCTTTGTCTAAATACCCAGTAGGGGGATAGCTGGAACATATGGTATTTCTATTTTTAATTTTTTCAGAAATCTCCATACTGTTTTCCATAGTGTCTGCATCAGTTTACACTCCCACCAGTAGTGTATGAGGGTTCCCCTTTCTCCACATCTTCTCCAACATTTGTTATTTCTCGTCTCCTTAATTATAGCCATTCTGATGGGTGTGAGGTGATATCTCATCGTAGTTTTGCATTGCATTTCCCTAATAACTAGTGATATTGAACATCTTTTCATGTGCCTGTTGGCCATCTGTATATCTTCTTTCAAAAAATGTCTGTTCATATCCTCTGCCTACTTTTTGATCTGGTTATTTGTTTTTTTGGTGTTGAGTTGTATGAGTTCTTTATATATTTTGGAAATTAACCAAAAATTACAACACATACCACAGCAATACCAAGAATTATAAGAGAATACTATGAAAAGCTACATGCCAAAAAATTGCATGACCTAGAAGAAACGCATAAATTCTTCGACTCATACAACTTCCCAAAACTGAATCAAGAAGAAATAGAGAATCTGAACAGACCAATTACAAGTACAGAGATTGAAATAGTGATCAAAAACCTCCCAAAAAACAAAAGTCCAGGACCAGATGGCTTCTCTGGCAAATTCTACCAAGCATTTCAAGAAGACTTAATACCTATCCTTCTCAAACTATTTCAAAAACTTGAAGAAGACAGAAGGCTTCCTATCTCTTTCTATGAGGCCAAAGTTGTCTTGATATTCATAACAAACCCCTTTCAAACATACCTGAGTTTATGTGAAAGAGGTGAATTTTGGAAAGCTCCTAAGCATGGGGGCTGGTTATCAGTAGAGCCAACCACGTGATTGGATGGTTGGAATTTTCAGTCTCACCCCTTGACCTCTTGGTGGGAAAAGGAGCTGGAGGATGAATTAGTCGCCAAAGCCCAGTGATTGAATCAATCACACTCATGTAATGAAGCCTTGATAAAAACCCAAAGGGCTGTGTTCAGAGAGCTTCCCAGTTGGTGAACACATGGAGACGCTGGGAGAGTGGGTCACCTGGAGAGGGCATGGAAGCTCCTCACCCTTTCCCTATACCTTGCCCTTTGCACCTCTTCCATCTGGCTGTCCCTGAGTTATACCCTTTTATAATAAACCAGTAATCTAGTGAGTAAAATGTTTTTCTGAGTTCTGTGAGCACTCTGGCAAATTAACCAAAGCTGAGGAGGAAATCATGGGAACCTCCCATCCATCTATCGCTGGTCTGTCAGAAGCACAGGTGACAAGCTGGACTTGAAGTTGGAGGTGGGGGGAGTCTTGTGGGACTGAGCCCTTAACCTGTGGGATCTGATGCTGTCTCCAGGTAGATGGCGGCAGAACTGGGTTGAATTGTAGGACACCCTGCTGATGTCAGAATGGCTTGGCAGTGTGGGAAAAAGCACGTATCAGAACGGATGTCAGAAACACACTATCGTTACCTCAAAGGGTGTGGACAGCAGGTACCTTGACTTCCAAAGAGGGAAGCAGAAAAGACATCCCATGAAGGCTCAGATTGACAGGAACTTCTTCCTAAACAGGAAAAGGGTCCCTATGCGGAGAGCCAAAAATGACAAATGTGCTCTGCACCACTATGCATACCAAGGTGATTCCTTAAATAAAACCTCTCTTCCCACACACTTTCTGCCAGCCACCAAGAGGTTTTTTGTAATGAAGAGACTGACAGGCAAACCTGTGGGTGAGATGATTGTTATAGGCTTAGTTTTTCTCCAACATTTTATTATGAAAACGTTTCAAACATACAGAAGAGTTGAAAGAATTTTACAGTGAATACCCGTATACACCCCACCTGGATTCAACCATTAACATTTCATTCTTTCTATTTTACCGCGTAGCTATCTGTCATCCCATTTGTGGTGTTTTGGGTGCATTTAAAAGTAAGTTGCTAACATTGTTATGTTTCATTCTGCATACAATGAAATGAAATACATAAATCTTACATATACTAGTAACTGTGTTTTAACAATTAGATACCCAACCACTATGAAGGTACGGAATGCAGCCATTGTCCCAGAAAAATGGTAGGTGCTGCGGCTCAAGGGGGTGGGGGCCTGGGGAGTTAGTATTTAATGGGGACAGAGTTTCAGTTTTAGAAGGTGAATAAGTTCTGTGCACGGATGGTGGTGATGGTTGCACAACCACGTGAATGTATTCAATGCCACTGAATCACACACTTAAAAATGGTTAAAAGGGTAAATTTTATGTTGTGCACCTTTTACCGCAATTTAAAAATGAAAATAAAAAATAACCTTTTGCAGTTAAGATTGTTAGCTTCATTTAACTGCTAAATAATCAAGGCCAGATCAAGGATGTGTTTTCCACGGGGTCGCAGACCTATACAGTGAGGGAGTCAGAATTTGAATTTGCATTTGCATTCCTCCAAGATCACCTGCTTTCCTTCTCCAGGCTGTTTTTCCATCCTCTTCTGCAAACATCCCCAGTAGATGTAATAATAACAGTATCAATAATAGTAACAGTGGTTGTTGTTGTAGTAAGAATAAAAATGAGAAACAAAATGCGGAGTAGTCATCCAATAGACTGTTACTCAGTCATAAAAAGGAACAAAGCCCTGATACGTTCTACAATGTGGGTGAACCCTGAAACATGCTGCTCAGTGAAAGGAGCCAGATACAAAAGGCCACATAGTGTATGATTCCACTTACATGAAATGTCCAGAAAAGGCAAATCCATAGACACAGAATGTAGGTCAGGGGTTGCCCAGGGCTGGAGGGGAAGGGAGTGCAGAGTGATGGCTAATGGGTATGGGGCTTCCTTTGTGGGTGAGGAAAATTTTTTGGTACTAAATAGAGGTGATGGTTGCTCAGCACTGTGAATGTACTAAATGCCACTGAATCATGCACTTTAAAATGGTTAGTTTATGTGAATTTCACCTCAATAACAAAATAATGATAATAACAGCTACCGTATATTGAGCATTTACTGGGTGCCACACACCATGTAAGCCCTTGGACAGGCAGGAATTTACTAATTCATGGCACCTTCTGAGGTCAGGATAGTTATCTCCATATTCGGCAATGGATATTCCAAGTCACAGGATCACAAAGCTGGCACGTGGCAGATCTGAGACCTGAACCCAGGCTGTCTGTCTGGCTCCAGAGCCTCTCCTTTTAAAGATTATTCTGCCAGGGGGTGAGGGGGATCAGGTTGCGGGACTCAGGGTTCCCATCCTTTCCTCCACATCGGCTCAACTTTCACTTCTCTGAGTTTAGGCTTCTGAGCAAGGTTTCAAGTTTCCTATGAAACATGGATTGTGTGGCACACCTTACCCCACCCCTACAAAAGATATAGAATGTAAAAATGAGAGCAAAAGAAAGAAAAAAAGAGGAAAGAGAGAAAAAATATACTTGAAAATCCCTGACGCTCCTTTTCCTGCCAGCCCAGGTGAGGCACACCTGTCCGGCGTCGCTCAGATGGGATTTCAGGAGCCCGTAGGTTATGCTGTCTTTTTCTTGGTTGGTGGCCAATCACTGCATGCCTGTCATGCTATAAATAACATGGTTTAATTTTTGTCACACCTGCTGCAGCTAAACATATCTGCAGCATCTGGGCACACACAGCGTTTCTTGACAAACTCCACTCACAGCCTCACTGCCATGCCCTGAGTTGCCTAAAAGCCCCTAGAGGCTCTCTTGAAAATAAGCTCTAAATTCCTTCTCTGGATTTCGGACCCTGCACGAGCTGCCCTGCCCACCTCCCCAGCCTCATCCTCTAGCACACCGGCTCCCTTGCTCACTCCATCCACTCCCCACATACAGTTTTTGTCTCCAACCCAAAGCTTATCCCTGCCCCAGGGCCTTTGCACATGCAGTTACTTCTACCAGAAACTCTCTCCCTGTGGCTTCTTCTCCTTCTTCAGGTACCATCTTGTATCACTTCCTCCAAAATACCTCCTCATCATATCAAATAAAGTTGGTCCCTTGTTATACTCTCTCGTAGCTCCTCATCCTTTGCTATCACATCTCTGCTCTCAATTTGTAATCTTATAGGTAGTGCTGTACATTGGGTCCCCATCACACCACCAGAAACTAAAAAAGCATCAAAGGAAAATCACCAGAGTGACGAGAAGGGCACATCATTTCTCTGGTCCTTACCCCCAAAGGCACAACCTCAGTCCAATCACGAAAAAACGTCTGACAAAGGCAAACTGAGGGAGGCTGCGCGAAACCCCCAACCAATGCTCTGCTGACCCGTCAAGGTCGTAAAAAATAAGGAAAGACTGAGGAACTGTCACAGACAGGAAAAGACTAAATGTCACGTGGGATCCTGGGTTGGAGAGAAGACATCAGCGGAAAAATGGGAAATTCGAATACAGTTTGTAGTTTACTTAATTCTAACGTGTGAATGCTGGTCTCTCAGTCTTAATCAAGAGCCCTGGTTATGTAAGATATTAACCTCAGGAAACGGTGAGCGGAGGGTGTGTGGGAACCCTCTGTACCATCTTTGCAACTCTTCTGTAAATCAAAATTTATTTCAAAATAAAAAAGTAGAAAATATAAACAAAAAACAAGCATCGGCAATTCCACTTCTGGGTCTGTGCCCAAAAGAATTGAAAGCAGAGTCTCAAACAGAATTTATTGTTTCAGGGAACAGACTTACAACACGCAGTAAATAAGCCTTAGAGATCCAATGCACAGTATAGTGAATATAGACAATAATATTGTACTCTAATCATCAAATGTGCTAAGAGACTAGAACTTAATTATTCCAACCACTAAAAGGAAAGGATACTTATGTAATACGATAGAGGTACTAAATATTGCTACAGTAGCAATCATCTTATGATACATAACTGTATCCAATTAACATGGTATGCAACCTAAATTTACACAATGTTGTGTCAAATATATTCAATTTAAAAAGATTTTGAAACAGTTTGCACACTTGTGTTTATAGCAGCATTATTCACAATAACCAAGAGGTGGAAGTAACCCAACTGTCCATCGATGGATGAACAGATGAGCAAAATGTGGTCTATCCAAACAATGGAATATTATCCAGCCTTAAAAAGGAAGGAAGTTCTAACACGTGCTACAATGTGGATGGACCTTGAGAACATTATGCTAAGTGAAATAAGCCAGACATGAAAGAGAAATACTGTATGATTCCACTTATATGAGGCACCTGGTGGTCAAATTCAGAGGCACAAAGCAGCATGGTGGTTGCCAGGGGATGGGGAGAGAGTTGTTATTTAATGGGGACAGAGTTTCAGTTTTGCAAGACAAAAAAGTTCTGGGGATTTAGTTGCACAACATTGTGAATGTTCTTAACACTACTGAACGGTACACTTAAAAATGGTTAAGACGGTGAGTGTTACGTGTATGTGTATCTTAACACAATTAAATTTTTTTAATTAAAATTTAAAAAGCCAACCTATATGTAGTTACATAGGAATGGGTAGTTGTTTTTTGTAAGGGTGCAAAAACCTTCCCGAAGGAGGATATAAAAGGTGTTAAAAGGGAAGAAGGAAGTGTGGGGGGTGTTGGAGACGTCTGTGACCCCGAATGTAGTGGTGCTATCACGGGTGTTTACACCTGTCCAAAGTCATCACATCGTGCACCTTAAATACGTGCTATCCTTTGTATATCAGTTCTACCTCGACAAAGCTGATTGATCGATTGATCAATTTGTGAGGAAGATTGGCCCTGAGCTAACTTCTGTTGCCAACCTTCCTCTTTTGTTTTTCTTTTTCTCCCGAAAGCCCCAGTATATAGGTGTATATCCTAGTTGGAAGTTATTCTAGTTCTTCCGCTTGGGATGTCGCCTCAGAATGGCCTGATGGGCAGTGCTGGGTCCACACCCGGGATCCAAACAGGCCAACCCTGGGCTGCCGAAGTGGAGAGCGCAAACTTAACCACTCGGCCACAGGGCCAGGCCCCTAATAAAACTGTTTTTAAAATAGAAGGCATTTTCCCATTATCTCTGCACTTTGCTTCAGGTCCCAATATTGAAGCCAACAGATGATAAATGTCCACCTGTTCTGAAGAGTGGTTTCAGACACATCCCCATGGAACATGCCACACAGAAGCCCAAAGTGGCACATTTACCCCACCGCCCATCTTGAGGTGAAAGGTTCATAAAGAGGTGGGATTCTTGGAAATGTACTTTGCAGTGCAGACTGTGCCTTCCCTTCTTGTAGGGTGTTATAGACTGAATGTTTATGGCCCCCAAATTCATGTGTTGCAGCCCTAACCTCCAATGTGCTGGAATTAGGAGGTGGGGCTTTTTGGAGGTGATTAGGTCTGGATGAGGTCCTGAGGGCGGGATTAATGTCCTTACAAGAAGAGGAAGAGAGGGGCTGGCCCCATGGCCCAGTGGTTAGGTTCCAGCACTCCACTTCAGCGGCCTGGGGTTCACCAGTGTGAATCCTGGGTGTGGCCTTAGCACCACTCATCAAGCCGTGCCGTGGTGGCTTCCCACATAGCAGAACTAGAAGGACTTATAAGTAGGAATTGCAACTATGTACTGGGGCCTCAGGAAAAAAAAAAAAAAAGAGGAAGATTGGCAACAGCTGTTAACTCAGGGCCAACCTTAAAAAAAAGAAGAGGAAGGGAGACCAGAGCTCACATTTGCTATCATTTTCTCTCTCTGTCTGTCTGTCTCTCTCTCTTTCTGCCATGTGAGGACACAGCAAGAAGGCAGTCAACTGAAAGCCAGGAAGAGAGAATGCCTCCCCAAAATCTGTGAGTATAACAAACCATGTTTTCAGTGGCAGTCTCCTGATCTGGTGGCCTCGCCATACCTGAATAATAATAAAACCTATATTTCACAACATCTTGGTTCCTCCATGACACTGGGCTGGAGCATCGTGAGAGAAGGATATGAGTCCCTGAAGTTTGGGGGCATGGAGTGGGGGACATAAAGCTGAGCAGCCGGCTAGAGCCACCGTTGCTGGTAGAGCGAACACACAGCAGAAGCAAGTCTGACACAGCGGAAGCTGCATAGCAATGAGAACACCCAGCGGAGTGCCTGAGGGGGAGAGCGCCCAGGGGTGTGTGATGGGGAGCAGGAGCCAGGAGGGTCACAAAAGGACAAGAAGAAGGGGGGAAGGAGGGTGAAGACAAGTGCAGTGCAGAGGGATGACCTCAGGTGGCTCTGCAGTAGGCGAACTCCCACTTTAAAGGTTTAGCATGATCCAAGTGATTTCTCCCTCACATCAGGGTCCCCTGCAGGTGTTCCTGGATGGGTGGGCATCCCATGGCCTTTCAGGACCCTGCTGCAGATGGCAGGAGAGATGAGCCAAGCCTGGAAGACACGCCCATCATCTCTGCAGATATTCCAAAAGCCAGAAGAAGTCATGAGGCCCTCGAGGAAGAGGAGATAAATGCCAATACCTGGCTGGCAGGTTGCTTCCCAGTGAGAAAGAAAAAAAAGGAGCCCCAGATGTGCTGAATGGATATGAGGCTCACAGCCAGGCTGGGACCCTCTCTCGGGGGGACACAAACAATCTCACAGGACATCTGCTTCAGTCAACATCACTGTGCAACCCACAAACATCCCCCTCTCTCACTGAGTGATGACTGTTGCTTCTTTACCTAGAACAACTTTCTCCTCACTCTCGTCTTCTTCTTGTGGATAAGCCTTCTGGAGATGCCCAACGTGGGGTATCAGAATTGGCCACCCCAAAATGTGTCTCTTTGGCATGAAGATTATTTGGGGCTGGTTACTTTTAAGAAACTTCAGACAGGGAGAAGCTCTGAAAAGTAGAAGTTACCCTTTGCAAGAGATATTTACATTTGTAAGGGAAATCATCTGTAAAGCTGTCTCCCTCTCTGTACCAGGAAGAGGGGGATGACCTTACCTCTAGAAACTCTTATCAATGCAGAAGGCAGGACTTAAATCTGCACAATAACCTCCCTCTTGTTTACTGTGCTTTTCTACCGTAACTGACTCCCCCCAGCCCCAACATCCTCCTTTGTCTTTAGCTGAAGACAGGATTTAAGGTAACATCCTCCACCATTTTGTCAAGCTACCCAATTTTCCTGGATTTCTCCCATGTATATATGTTATTCAACTTGTTTGATTTTTCTCCTGTTATTCTGTCTCATGTCAATTTAATTTGTAACCCAGACAGAAGGACCTAGAGGGTAGAGGATTTGTCTTCCTCCCCAACACTGATCACAGAACTACCCCTGCTTCCTGACAACACCCAATCCAGAGTAAGCTCTCTCTTCCTTTGACCATGTTCAAAATGACTCAAGAAAATCCGAATCCTAAGAGAGCTCCTTTCTAACACCCTGTACATTGGTCTGCTCAAGCTGCCATAACAAAGTACCTCAGACTGGGGGCTTGAACAACAGAAATTTATTTTTTCGTGGTTCTTGGGGCTAGAAGTCTGAGATCAGGGTTGATGTCTTCTGAAGCATCTCTCCTTGGCTCATAGATGGTCATTGTGATATTGTGATTTATAGTAAGAAATATATATTTGGTCTGCATCTTTTTTTCTGGCACAGATCGCCAAAACTTTTGGAATTTCCTAAGTGATGAGAGCAACAGAGGGGTCTTTTGTTATGTTAATGAGGTGACTTTTGGATCCCACCTAAGGATGGGGGTTGGGTTGGTTGCCAAGAGAACGGACCCAGTGATTATGATGCGGGGTCGGTGAGCCAAGGAGTCGAAAGAAAGATTTCTTGGACTCTCAAGGTCTGACAGTAGTGCTCTTTTATTTAGAGAATAGTGTGGAATAGCATGGGGACAGGACCCATGGGCAGTCAGGCTGCTGCGTGGGGACAGGGCCCACGGGCAGGAGGAGCCGCTGCTGCCGCAGCTTCTGTTGCCCACATGGGTGGAGAGTAAGGCTAAATTTAAGGCATAGGTATGAGAGCCATCTCTTTACAAGACGAAGGAAAGAATATGTAAAAAAGTTAAAATGGTATCAGTGCAGGTGGGGTCTGGCCATTGGGTGGTCTCACAACTCTGAGATAACAATCAAATCGGATTAAGTAAAGGCCAGAAGCCACCACCCTAAATCAGTTACACGAGGTTGCCAGACAGTAACCAACTTAAGTTCTTGCCTTCCCCATTAAGAGTTTCTAGAGACAAGGTCATCTCTCCTCTTCCTGGCGCAGAGAGGGAGGCATCCCCACAGATCGGGGTTTCCCCCACAAATGCATATGCCTCCCAACAAAGGGCGAGCAAACTCTGCTCCTCGGAGCCTGCTTCTCATCTGCAGTTTTAAAAGTAACCAGCCTAAAAATCCTCATCAAGATGAGTCTGTGTCTCCTTTCCCTTTGCCCTCAGAGACTGGTCAAAGAGGGCAGAGAGAGTGGACAAGCCAACCTGTGACTCCCTCCCTTGGTCTTAGCCCAAGACTCCTCCAGGAGAAAGGGAGCGACTTTGAACTGGGCACCAGATGGATATTTTGCTATTAAGTTAGGCTGGACTATGGACCCCCTGAAATTGGGACAGTCGGAAAACCCCAAAATGGCAAGAAAATCTGGAAGATCGACTCCTGATGTAGCCTCGGGAAGGAAAAGGGACGCAGACAGATGGAGTGTGAAGGCAGGGTGGGAAAGAATAAAGCTGCTTCCTGTTCTCGCCAGTGAGCCCAGACTTTTTTTTTTTACTCTCATTTTTCTAAATTTTAAATTGCTTTTTTTAAGTAAAATTTTTATTTTAGAATAGTTTTAAACTTACAGAAAAGTCACAAGGATAGTACAGAGTTCCCATACACCCCTCACCCACTTTGCCCTGCTGTTAACATCTTACATTATTACTACAGTGCATTTTGTCACAATTTATGAACATTGATGCGTTATTGTTAACTGAAGTCCACATTTTGTTTGGACCTCCTTAGTTTTTACCTAGTGTCCTTCCAAAGAAGACATTCAATCAGCCAAAAGGTACATGAAAAGGTGCTCTACATCACTAATCATCGGGGAAATGCAAATGAAATCACCTCACACCTGTTAGAATGGCTGTTATCAGAAAGATAAGAGATAACAAGTGCCGACAAGGATGTGGAGAAAAGGGAACCCTTGTGCACTGTTAGTATGAAAGCAGACAGGTGTGGCCACCATGGAAAACAGTATGGAAGTTCCCCCAAAAATTAAAAATAGAACTACAACCAGCAAATCCACTTCTGAGTATTTATCCAAAAGGAATGAAATCACTATCTTGAAGAGATCTCTGCACCCCCATGTTCACTGCAGTATTATTTACAATAGCCAAGATATTGGAAACAAGCTGAGTGTCCACTGATGGATGAATGGTTAAAGAGAATGTGATACACAGACACACACACACACACACACACACACACTGAAATATTATTCAGCCATAAAAAAGGAAATCGGGCCATTTGCGACAGTATGGATGAAACTTGAGGGCATTATGCTAAGTGAGATAAATCAGACAGAGAAAGACAAATACTATATGATCTCACTTATAGGTAGAATCATAAAAAAAAAACTCATAGAAACAAAGAACAGATGAATGGTTGCCAGCAGTAAGGGGGGAATGAGGGTGATTGAGTGAAGGTGGTGAAAGGGTACAGATTTCCAGTATAACATAAATAAGTCCTGGAGATGCAATGTACAGTATATGGCTAAAATTAACACTGTATTATATATTGGGAGATTGCTAAGAGAGTATATTTTTAAAGTTCTCACCACACACACATAAAATGTAACTATGTGAGGCCATAGATGTGTTAACCAACATTATTGTGGAAATCATTTTGCAACATATACGTATATCAAATCATTACATCGTACACCTTAAACTCACACAGTGTTATATATCAATTATATCTCAATAAAGCTGGAAAAATATAGACTACTACAGGGACTACCTAGATACCCACCACCTGGATTCCACCATTAATATTTTGCTTTATTACATATCTATTCCTCTGTTGATCCACCTTATTTTCTCTTTTGATCCATTTCAAAGGAACTTGCAGACACCATTACACTTCCCCTCCATACTTAAGCATGCATGTCATTAACTAGAGTTCTCATCTCTCTTTCAAGGTAGAATTTGCAGAGAAATGCACAAATCTTAAGCTTGCCACAAATGCAGACCCCTGTGCAACCCAAACCCTTGTCAGGATGCAGAACAATGCCGTCACCCCGGAAAGTTCCCTAGCTCCTTTTCCAGTCGGCTCTGTCCTCACCCTCCCAGAGGTAACCGCTGCTCTGATTTCTATAGCCACCATAGATTAATCTTACCTGTTCCAGAACATCATCTACATGGACTCATACAATATGTACTCACAACCACCCTGTGAAACTGGCAAGTGTCCCAGAGTTTAAGTCTCAGGGAGCACATGCTGAGAACCCTTTAGCCAGGATGTGCCCTGGTCTTCCATCAAGAAAGGCTAGTCAGGAGGCCTTCCTGGAGGCGGTGGCATTGCTGCCTCTCTCAGGCTGCTCCTTCTCAGCTTCTTTGTGGGCCCCTCTTCCTCCGCTTGCCCCTTCCATGCCGGCACTGCTCAGCGCCTGGCTAGACCAGAGCTTACAAACCAGCCAGCTCCAACCCACGGACAGGTTTTATTTGGCCCACACAGTTTTCTTCTTGTATTTGAATTAGTTTTAACATTTAAAAGCTGAGGGATTTTGCTTTTAAAAATATCTATATTTCTGCCTTCTCTTGGGAATTTGGAACATCTGGTGATGCTGTGTCCCTCTTCCCATATGGCAAACATTGGCTGAAACTAGATAGCAGCAGCCATGTGCTCTGAGCCCTCCTCCACTGGGGGGTTCTCATGCACCAAAGCACTGAATTAACACCTACAGCACTTGGGATGGTGCTGGAACAGCATTCAGCTAAAAACCCTAAAAATGCTCCAGGACCACCCCATAATAACCATTTGTCTTCCCCAGGAAAAACAGACCCAGGGAACAATGGCAGGAGAAGTCAAGGAGAACAAATTTCTACCAGGTCTCCCAAACACTCAGATGGATGCCTTGGACTTAATTAATACAGGCTAATGGAATTCTCCAAAGAGGCTAGAATGCAGGCCTTTGGGGGCCTGAACCATGTAAGAGAGACAGAGAGATGGACACAAGAGAAAGAGCCAGAGTGAAACAGAGAGAGAGAAAGGGAGATTCAGTCAATTCAAACTTTTTTCTGAAAGGAATAAAAGGGAGTGGAGATTGTGTGTGTGTCTGTGTGTGTCTGTGTGTGTGTGCGTGTGCGTGTTCATGCATGCACACACGTTGGGGGCAGAGTACAGGAACCAAACATTGAGCTCCCCCTGGAAGCAATACAATCTACTTCTACCTAGTAGCTGTTATCCATTTTCTAACACCAACCCACATTCTTCTCTGGAATTTGAGATTAGTGTTTCAGATTGTGGGTCAAGACCTGTTAGCTAGGTATGAAAATTTTAGGAAGTGGTGCCCAGATTTTTATTTAGGAAATAGAAAACATAGGCTAGAAAATATCTGAAAGTATTTCACCTAGGAGAGGCTAGTTTTGTTTTGTGAAACATTTTACTTCGTGTGTGTGTGTGTGTGTGTGTGTGTGTGTGTACCAGATCATGATATAAAATGTATTTCGCTCTGTGGGTTGTGGTCCTACAAGTTTGAAAGCCACCACTCTCAAATATTATCTATATGGGAAGGGTTGACACAAGGCCAGATGGTGAAAGCTATAAAAGCAGGATTGAGTGGGTCTTGACTTGATCCCACAGGTAATAGGGAACCACTGAGTGTTCTTGAGTTGCACAGTCACAATGAACGCTTTACCCTATCCAAATACACACGCACCCAACCACACGCACCATAGCATTTGGAATTCTTTTCCCTTGAGCAAGTCCTACAGATTCAGCAAACATTGGCTGTGGACATGATATAGGAGATTATCCAACCCAGGGCTTTTAGAACAGGCTAATCTCACCTCCTACCCTCTCATTTTACAGATAGGGAAACAGAGACCAAGATGGGAAATCACTTGCCTGGGATTACTTAGCACAACTCACAGCTGCTTGTCTCTGGATCTTCCCCATCTCCAGGCCCCATGTAGCCCATCTGGTTGGGAACTGTGGAGGACATGACTCCAACCAGAACTGGAGGCAGGCCAGAGAAGATCTGGGTAGTGATGATGAGTATATATGTGTGTGTGTCAGGGGGCAGTTATCCTCACTCCATTCTGTCTCCATCATCATCATCACCACTACCGTTAACCATCATCACCATCACCATCACCATCATCATTGTCGTCACCATCATCACCATCTTCACTATCATCACCATCATCATCATCCTCCCCAGCATCCCTATCATCACCATAATTATCACTGTCATTATCATCATCATAAATATCATCACCACCATCACCATTCCCACCATCACTGCCTTCATACTATCATCGTCATTATTGTCACGACCACTGTCACCTCTTATCATCACCATCATCATCCTTACTATTATCTTCATCATCCCCACCGTCATCATTATCATTATCACCATTATGATCATCACCACCATCATCATCACCACCACCATCAGCAGCAGCACCATCATCATCATCACCATACTCACCACCACCATCATCATATCGTCATCATCATTATTGTCATCATTACCTCCTCACTATCATCACCATCATCTTTGCCATTATCTTCATCACCCCCATCATCACCTTCACCATCATCATCGCCATCATCATCCTCACCTTCACCACCTGCAGCAGCAGCAGCACCACTCTAACCATCACCATCATCATATCATCATCACTGTCACCACCATCACCAACACCATTGTCACCATCATCATTATCATTACCACCACCGTCACTATTATTACTTTTCCCTCAGTAATGCAATAAGCGACTACCCCCCAGCCCTTTCTCACTAATCTGGGGCAAAATATTAGGGTGAGATAGGAGGAGTATTAACCTCTCCTTCTTCCTCCTTCCACTCATCTCATTCCTCCCATGGGAGGTCATATGTGGAGACCCCAGGTGGCAAAGTCCAGCCCTGCTCCACAAGGGTGGGAAGACCCCTGGGTTAGATTCCTAGAAACCGTAGTTTTAACCCCAATGGTGATTGCCTGGGTGGAGACTTCAAAGTGGCCAGGTCCCCTCCGAGAGTTTCTACTTCCCCACGTATCAGTGTGGCATCAGTGGGCTCCTGTGAGACTTAACATAGGTAGTGGCTGGAAAAATACTTTGTAAACTGTAAAGTGAATGGCAAGGGGCAGGGAATCCTTATATACATAGAAGTAATCTTTAGCCAGTTTGAGAGGTTCTTAAATAAATGTGAGGCATCCTTATGAAGATGGGGAGGGTCCCTATATAGATAAGCGAGGTTTCTCGGGTGGGCGGGGTCCTCATGCACATGTGAGGGGGTCCTTACAGGAATATGGAGCCGTCTGTACACATAGGAATGTTTGTGTATAGAAGCTATGCCCTTATACAGTTTTTTTTAAGTGGGAGAGGGCTTTTACCCATTGGAGGTGTCCTTTACAGGTGAGAGTATGCTTCCACGCAGAAGTGAGGATTTTTTATTGATGCACTGACCATCATTTGTAAAATGCTGTGCAAATCCTAGCGACCTTTACCTTTACGCAGACAGGAAGGTTCTTCTTAAAGATAAAGGGATCGTTATGCTGTAGGATGACATAGTGTGAACTGCCTTATAGGACAAGGCTATCGCTGTACAGCCGAGCGCTCTCCACGCCACCCACGGAGCAGCAGCGCGGTACCTGCGCGGGCCGCAGGTGGGAGCCGTCGCCGAAGGAGCCGAGCGCCCGGGCCGGACTCGCGGCGCCGCAGTCCCCCCCGCAGCCGCTAGGGGCAGCACAGTCCCCGCCCGGCCCGCGCCTCCCCCCAATCTCCGCCCCCCACCCCCTCCTCCCCCCGCTCCGCTCCCCCGAGCCCCGCCAGACCCCGCTCCGCCCGCGCCCCGCAACACTGCCGAGGCTCCCGCAGCCCCGGCGTCGGCCCCGCTGCGCCCTCCCCCGGGGGCCATGGGGGCGCCCCCGGGCTACCGACCCTCGGCTTGGGTGCATCTGCTCCACCAGCTGCCCCGCGCCGACTTCCAGCTCCGCCCGGTGCCCAGCGGTTTCGCGCCCCAAGAGCAAGAATACCAGCAGGTGGGAGCAGGCGCGGGGTCCTAGGGGCGGAGGCTGGGGGCCAGAGCTTCTGGGTCACGAAGGAGAGGAGGGCTGAGTGACAGATTCCTGTGCTCTTGGGGGTGGGGGCCGAGCCCAGACTTTGGGGTATCTGAGGGAGGAGGAGCTTGGGGCTCCCATATCTGGAGGTTCCCCTGGGACGGGCGCTGAGGGACCAGAGCCCCAGCTCCTTAATAAGGGAGGGCTAGGGGCCTGGAACCATGAGACCCAGAAGAGGTTAAGGACTGGAGCCCCTTGGATTCCAGGGTCTCTGAGAGCTGCCTGGGAAGCTAGCCTCCAGGGTCATCGGGGGATGGGTCCACCCTCCCTGTCCTAAAAGATGACCCCTCCCCTCATAGGATCAGGCAGTCCAGTTAAACACGTCCCAGTTAAGGCGGGACCCAGGAGAGAGAGAGGAGCTGATCATGGTGGAAAAGAAAAAGGCTGAGGATGCCCCGGTTGTGGGACGGGATTGAGACCCGAAGTGGGGAAGGGGGGTGAGGGCTTTTAGGGCCGGAGCTGAGAAAATGAGGGGGAGGTGTTGGAAGAGGAAGCTTCCAGCCTGTCCCAGGACTGAAGGGGTGGTCAGGACGCTGCAGGGCGGGAGGGTGGAGATGAGGTTCGGTTTGGGGAGCAGAGGATGACAGAAATGGGTCCAGAGGGTGGGGCCAGGGTGGGAACCTTACAGAAGCTGGGGTCCCTGGGGAAGGGGGCCCAGCCTGGGTCAGCTCCAACAGGGGCGAAAGAACTGTCCTCTGACCCAGTTTAATTCAAGTCCTTGACTTTGAGATTAATGAGGAGCAAGGCTCGGCTGAGCTGGGATCCAGGAGGGGGGGCTGGGAGTCCTGGTGAAGCCCCGAGATGGGTCCTGGGCTCTGTCTATAGGGTCTAGACCCCTGGGATCTGTCCTGGGTAGTGTCTGGGACAGGGGGCTGGGGACTGGAGAGCTTGGAAGGAGTGCAGGGGGGGTCCCAGAAAAGCGGAGAGGGGGATGTTTGTCCTATTCTGAGCTATTTGGGTCATGGCTGTGCCAGCATGAGCAGCTCCTCCCTGCAGACTCCACGCTGCTGCCTTCTCCCCACCAGACAGGGACCACCATCCCCTCGCCCACAGCCTCGGGGTGCACAATCACAACCTCCAACGCCGGTCACTCACGCCTCTTCACAGTCAAGGAGACCTGCCCACACGGATGCCCACACAGCCACACGCGGGGTCCTGGCCCCGGTCACCGCCAGAGGCACCGGGGAGGTTCACCACCCCCATCATCGACAGTCAGAGTGACAGCACTGGGACACGCGGACACAGAGTCTCACGCTCCAGGAGGGGACACTGCCCACCCCAGGGAGATCAGCCCTGTGGGCAGAGCTGGGGAAACAATCAGGGACGGGGTGAACCAAGTTGGGGACACACACACACATGCAGGCACACACACATATACACACAGACACTCACATATACACACAGACATATATACACACTCACATATGCACACATGCTCACACACTATACACACTCTCACCTATACATTCACAAATATACACACATTTTTGCACTCACTCAAGCATACACACCCTCACACACACCTATACACATATAGTCACTCACACACACATTCATATACTCACACATCACACATACACTCACTCACACACTTTCTCCCTCTCACACACCACCACCAGAGACCACTCACACACTCAAGGAATCGTGCCCAGAAACACACAAATGCTCACAGGTCACTCTCTCACACCTGCAAATGCAGTTGCCCCGCAGGGACCCACAGACACTCTGTCACACACACACACCCCCACTGTGAGGACAAAGGCAGAGACACTGTGGTTAACAGAGTTAGTGGTAACAGACTTAGTGATTCTGTGGCCATTGTTGTCCCTCCCATGCTGTGTGGCTCAAGGTAAACCCCTGCTCCGCTCTGGGCATCTGTGAAGAGGACAGGACTGCACAGCGTCCGCTGTGAGATTCTGCTGGTGGAGAGCACACACACAGACACAGGCTGTCACGGAGGCTGTCACGCCCCCCTCCCCATGAGTCCCTGGGTGACAGACTCACGCTGCAGTGGGTGTGCAGAGCTCAGCAGCAGGGGAGAGAGGGAGCTGCGAGTGGGGAGGGAAGAAGCCTGCCACCACCCCCCCAACCTCATACACATCGCCAGAACAGGCGCCCCCACCCGCCCCGGATCCTGCAGGGTTCCAGGATCCAGGTCCCAGCAGGTCCTTGGAGATGCACCATTCCGACTGCCTGGTTGCAGTGAGGAGGAAACTGCAGCTCAGAGAGGGGAAGGCCCCTGCCAAAGGCCACACAGTATTGGAGGGCAGGGCAGAACTGGAACCCAAGACTTGGGCCTCCCAGTTGGAAGCTCCCTCCAGTGACCCAGTCCCAAATCCTGGAGCCCCAGCTTCCAGTCTGGGGGGCTGGGGACCCCCATGTTTCCCCAAAAACCTGAATACCACAGATTGGAACTTGGCCCCAATCTAGTGAGGGATGCCCTCCACCTGCACTGAGATCCAGGATCCAGAACCTCCAGCCATGCAGGGAGGGAGGGCCGAGCCCCTCTGAGGGCTGACGTCACCCCCTCCCCAGGCCTTGTTGCTGGTGGCGGCCTTGGCGGGCCTGGGCTTGGGCCTGAGCCTCATCTTCATTGCTGTCTACCTCATCCGCTTCTGCTGCTGCCGGCCCCCAGAGGCCCCCGGGACCAAGAGCCCCCCGCCCGGGGGAGGCTGTGTCACCTGGAGCTGCATTGCTGCCCTTCTCGTCGGCTGGTAATGGGGCCCCAGGGTGGGTGGGGAGTGGGGATGGGGCTCCCCGAGCTCTCTGTCGAGCCTCTTGGTATTGTCCTAGAATCCCGCCACAGTCTCACAGCAGGGAGAATTGCTCCTATTTGATGGATGGAAAAACTGAAGTTCAAGAGAAGTGATTTTCCAAGGGCAGCCAGCCTGGCAGAGTGGGGTTAGGGTCATGAGCTGGGTGGTCAGACGCCCAGGGTTTGGTCGCTCTGCCATTGACTAGCTGTGCAACCCAGGGGAGGGAGATCATCTCTTGGAGCCTCAGTTTCCCCATCTCTGCAATGGACATTATGGTAACACCCACCTCCTAGTCACGGTGAGATTAAATGAGAGAATGTACGGTGCCTGGGTCACTGTTGCCCCAGATTGATGTAAACTAGTGATATTGTTCATTATCTCATTCATTCATTCATTCGGCAACTATTTCTTAAGTACCTACCATGCTGCCGGAGATACTGACCAAGCAGGACAAGGTCCCTGCCCTCCCTGACTTCTAGTCAGGGAGACAGACAAGAAATGAATATTCACAATCCAAGAACACCTCCTTGCCCAGACCTCGGCTGGTGCAACTCCTCCCCTCAGTAGCCCTGCTGGATTCACGGTTGTCACACCCACTTTTGAAAGAGGAAGGCTCAGGGAGCAGGGGAAGGCAACTTTTCAAGGCCATGCCACCCAAGTGGCAGAGTGGAAATGCAGACCCGCAGACCCCTGGGAGCCGAGGGGCCCTCTGCGGTGACACCCCAGGGAGGGAGGAAGAGGGCACCAAGGAAACACCATTTACCCAGAGCCAGCTCTGAGCACAGCCCCTCCCCGCAGGGCCACCCCTGCCAGGGCATGGACAGCTGTCCTATTCCACAGATTAGGGCACCCAGGAACCTGTCCCTGACCCCAGGGGAGTAGCTAGGAAGCCCGGTACTCCCCCAGCCCCTAGGCTGGGTTCTGCCACCTCCCTCACTGCAGGGAGCAGCAGTGTGTGTGTTTGGGGGTGTATGTGGGGGAGGGGGCTGGGTGTCCTATATCCAAGATGCTTCCTCTGCAGGCTCTCCTGAGTGAGGGTGGACGGGGGAGGTGGACAAAGGCCCCGTGGGGGAGAGACACACAGCCGCCCCTGAGGCCTGGGAACAACGGCAGCTTTGTGGGACTGTGAACAATGCGCGGGGGCGCTGGAGCTGGGCGTCGGATCCCAGGGCTGGGGGGTGGGGGCCTGCGTTGACCAGGGCTGGGAATTGTGAGGGTGTCTGGCTCCCTCCGCCCCTGTCCAGCCCTGGCCCCTCCACCAGGGGACACACGGGGGGGCTGGGGGATGGAGCTGTATTCAGGCCCCACAATGGAGCTCTGTGTGTTGGCCGAGGAGGGGTGGGCAGGGGTGCCAACTCCTGGCCGATTTCCCTTGCTGCCCTCCAAGCTAGCCAGACGCTTGTGTCCCTGGGGGTAGGGAAGGCGGGGGGCTCCAGGCTCCGGGGTCCCCCAGGAGATGTTGGCTGGGGGCCTGTACTCCTAGGAACCCCCAGGAGGTGGGGGAGGGACGGCTGGACCCTAAAGGGACAGGTGCTGAGGACTCTGGATACTTGGGGAAAGGATGGAGGGAATGGGTGTCTGGCTGGCAGTCATTGGTTGGGGATCATCTCATCCTGGGGCTGAGGCGACAGGGGTTGTGACAGGGGTTCAGCTCTGGTGAAGTGTGAGTTAAATCTGGGGGGCCCCCTCTCCTCCTCTACTCCACCCACCATTAGCATCACAATGACGTCCCTGGCCGGGGGAGTGAGGCCTTCCCGTTACCTTGGCAACTGGTGGGGGCCAGGCTGGAGACGTTCCTTTCCCACGACTGCCTGGACCAATGGGGTGGGGGAGGAGACAGGATTGGGTGTGTGAGGAGGTGGGGGGTGGTGGCCTCCAGGGTCCTGGGACCAGTTGTGATTTCTCGTCCCTCCTCACAGTGCCGGCATTGGCATCGGTTTCTATGGCAACAGCGAGACCAGTGATGGGGTGTCCCAGCTCAGCTCAGCGCTGCTGCATGCCAACCACACGCTCAGCGCCATTGACCACCTGGTGAGGGGTGGGCACTGGCCAGACCCCAGACCTACAGGCAGACTGGTTCCCTGCATGGGAACAGAGGGCCCCCTCCCAAAGAAATGGGATCCAAACCCAGAGCCAAGACCCCACCCCTGAAACTTAGGACCCCAGACTCAGAATTTTAGGGTTGGATTTGCAGATCTCGGACTATACACACAACCCCCAACCCTGACTGCAGATCAGGACCTCACACATGGCACCCTCAGAACCTTAACGCACATCTGGAACTCAGGGTTCAGACCCCGACCCCAAACTCACACCCAGTCCCGGCTCTGGGCTTCAACTCATAGCCCAAATCAGACAGAGACCACACACCAGGCACCCCAGCCCCTGCCCTGTGTCAGTTCCAGGACCACTGATCTGATCGTTGGTCCAACTGCAAGCTCTGGGACCTCAGCGCTGAGACCCGGGGCCCCAGTGAAAGGCCTCACTCCTATCCCCAGCCCCAGGTTTCCAGACTCAGGGCTGAGACCCAGCCTGGCTTTCGATCTTAGATTTCATGTCCAGTTGCAGACCCTGGACCACAGAACCCAGACTTGAGACCCCAGACTCAAGAAGGCAGGTACCAATGCCAGATCTAGGACCCCCAATTTAATCCAGGTTCTGGGAAGAGAATCGTCACCTGAGGCTCAAGCCACTGACAGCCCAGAGCTCCTGATGGAGGCCACAGAACTCCACAGACCACAGAACCCGCTCCTTCCCCTCCTCAAGCCTTAGATGCCCCTGCGCCAAGCTCTCAGACACTGGCCCCTGCTCAATCCTACTTCACCCCCACAACCCTGTCCCCCAATCCCGGGCTACCCCAAGAATGCCGTCCCCTGACCCAAGACCCCTGTGCCCAGGTGTTGGAGATGGTGGAGAGGCTGGGCGAGGCCGTGAGGACAGAGCTGACCACTCTGGAGGAGGTGCTCACACAGCGCACAGAGCTGGTGGCTGCCACCCGGGGGGCTCGGCGGCAGGTGGAGGCCGTGGCCCAGCAGCTACAGGGGCTGGCATTCTGGCGGGACGTGCCCTTGAGCCCCCTGCAAGTGGCCGAAGATGTGTCCTTTGTGGAGGAGTACAGGTGAGTGACCGCCCTGTGTGGAGGGGGTTCCATCCTGGGTGACTGCCCCAGGGGACAGTGGGCAATGTCTTAGGACGTGTTTGGTTGTCACAACTGGGGGAGGGGGGGCTTCTGGCATCTGGTGGGTGGAGACCAGGGATGCTGCTGAGCATCCTACAGTGCACAGGATGGCCCACAGCAAAACATCATCCATCCCAAAGCGTCAGCGATGATGAAGTTAAGAAATGGTGCTGTGGAGAGACAGACCACGTGATCCTGTGCCCCCTCAGGGCCGAGTCTTCATCTGCTCACCCACTCCCTCAATTTATCCAGCCCCCCACTCACTCACCCACTCACCCATTCATTCACTCCTTGACTCATCCATTCATCAATTCAGTCTTGCACCCACTCACTCCTGTACTAGCCCGTTAACTAGTTCACTTCCTCAGTCATCCATCTGACACATGTAGTCCTTCAATGAATATTTGTTTCTCACTTTCTGGTGAGAGAGATGGCACAGCCAAGTGGAAACGTAAGCTCTAATGCCAGGCGGCCACTCCCTAACCACGTGACCTTAAACAGGTTACTTTCCAGCCCTGTGCCTCAGTTTCCCCATCTGTAAAATGGGAATAATGGGTAGGGCTCCCCTCATTGTATTATTGCATTTTTGAGGGTCAGCATTGGTTAAGTGCGTACAATGGTGACTAGCGCGCAGTACAGGTGTTTGTAAAATGAGGGTTTTTTTTTTAAAGATTGGCACCTGAGTTAACAACTGTTGCCAATCTTCTTTTCTTTTTTTTTCTGCTTTTTTCTCCCCAAATTTCCCCAGCACATAGTGGTATATTTTTAGTTGTGGGTCCTTCTAGTTGCGGCATGTGGGACGCCACCTCAAGGTGGCCTGATGAGTGGTGCCATGTCTGTGCCCAGGACCCAAACCAGCGAAACCCTGGGCCGCCAAAGCAGAGCGCACAAACTTAACCACTTGCCACGGGGCCGGCCCCCGTTTTTTTTTTTTTTTTTTTTTTTTTAATGACGGTTTTGATGAGATAGAACAATGAACAAGACAGACAGTGATTCCTGTCCGTCCTGCAGTAGAGGGATCAATAAGAAACAAGCACACAAGTAAAACATGTCTGTGAGGTGTGGCTGGTAAGAGGTTTGGAGAAAGTTAAGTAAGAGAGGTGGGTGGAGCCTGGCGGTTTGAATGGGAGTGGGTCCAGGAAGGCCACACTGAGAAGGTGACATCTGAAGGAGGGGAGGAAGAGAGTCATGCAGACATCTGGAGCAGCCACCCTTCCCAACAGTCCTTGTCGCTTTGTCCACTAGAAGTTATTTCTCTTGTTCATCCCATGCCCGAGGGCCCCACTCAGGCATGGGGGCAGAGGTGGGAAAGACTGGGTCTTGGATTCTGTGCTCCAGGGGGAGGCAGACCCGGGCTGAAGCAGTCCAAGATGAGGACACCGCCTGGGGTATAAGATAGGCCTGGGTCCCAGTGAGTCCAGGTTCTGCATTGTGGCCAAGCCCAGGGGCCACACAGCTGGGCCTCAGTCCCTCCCAGTAGGGCTGGGGGTAGTGTGCAGACGACGACACCAGGGTTAGGTGACCCACGATCAACAGGAAATAGCTTCTGGATGCACCAATGTGAGAGCACCTGGCACTGGGAGTCCCTCCAGGAACGTGGCCAGTTTTCTGGAAGGAAATTGGGACCCCTGGAGGGAGAGCTTTGCTGGAGGTCAGGGCACCTTACAGCAGGAGTTCATGGTGGCTTAGGGCAGAAGGGGCCGCCTGCCCCTGATGGAAGTGGGAGTGGACTGGCAGTGGGGACAAGGAGAGCACAGGCCTGGGGGTCACCCGGAGCCACCTGACCCAGCTTCTCCTTCCCTAGGAGAGTCTGACCCTCCAGCCGCACAGGAAAGGAGGACAGAGTGAGCCCCGTGGGGTCCAAGCAGAGGCTGCCGTGGAGGGGGTGCCACACTGGCCCCCTGGCCTCTGCACGGCTATGTGGGGACCCTGGAATGATGCTTCTGATGGGCACTTACCACAGGCCGGGCACCGTACTGTGGCCTCTCGGGCAGTCTCTCTCCTGTCGGAGTGAATTACTCATGAACACTGAATGATTAAATAACAAAGTTCCCTTAATTACGTTCAACTAATATTTAGGTGATTTATGTGTTCTCATTCATTAGCCTCACGGCAACCTTTGGGGGTGGCTGCTGTTGTTTTCCCCATGTTATAGGTGGAGAAACCCAGGCATGGGAGACAAAGTTACTGAGACAAAGCTACACGCTGCCAGGAAGTGGTGGGGCTGGCACTGAGACCCAGGCAGTCTCTGCCTGCAGACACCACATCCTTAGGTTGTGCAATAGGATGCTTGGTGCATGCGGTGCACGCCTGGGAATGATTCGCTGCACTCTCCAGGGTTGGGTATGGGGCTGGGGCTCCCAGAAGCCAGATCACACGTGCACGGTCACTGGGCTCCTGCGTGGTCCAGTCAGGGCATGGTCCCAGCTGCTCTGGAGTACCTGGGACCTGTGCTCTAAGTGGCTACATTGCCCGCCTCCTGGTACATCCAGTTCACAGATGAGCTGGGCACAGGACAGGGAGGTCACAGGGCCAGGCAGAGCCGAGAGTGAAGTGGGGTAGCCTTCGCCTTCTGCCAGAGTCCTGGTCCGGGAGCCTGCGTGCCCGCAGACTGGATTTGCTGCTTCAGCCACACCCCTGTCCTCCCTCCACCCCCAGGTGGCTGGCCTACATCCTCCTGCTGCTCCTGGAGCTCCTGGTCTGCCTTTTCACCCTCCTGGGCCTGGCGAAGCAGAGCAAGTGGCTGGTGGTCGTGTAAGTCTGTGCCATCCTGCAGGACCTCGTTCCATCCTGCAGTGCTCGGACGAGAGGGACCATGGTCCTTTCCAGGCTCACACTGGTTTATTCCCTTGTCCCATGGACCTCCGTGGAATTCCCAGGCTGGGCCAGGCACAGAGAGAGGAATCAGACGCGGAGCATGCAGGAGGGGCAGGAGCAGACTTGCAAACAGGCTGCCCTGCAGTGGGAGGGAAGTGTGCCAAAATCCTAGAAAAGCAACAGTGATGATGCTTGCGCTGAGGATGGGAGTGATCCCTCACACTCCTGCAGGCAGACTCCTTCTGTTGCCACAACCCCGTAAGGGAGGTGCCCATCAGGTCTTGCAGATGACTGACCCGAGGCAGAAGGTGACCACCTCAGAGGCTGCATGGCCTTTCCGTGGTGTGGGAGAACTGCAGGACCACACTCTTATTTAATGGCTTGTTCCAAGTGTCTGAGCTCTTCTGGAACCCTCACACCCACCCTGAGGAGGCACTTTTGTCCTTCCATTTAACAGAGGAGGGACTGCTGCTCAGAGAGGTTGGGGCACTCCCCCAAGGCTGCAGAGCCAGGAAGTGCTGGAGCTGGGATTCGATCCAAGCCAGCCTGTGCCATTTGGAGTAGCCCTTGCTTCCTCCCCGCCCCTGGGGGTTTCAGCTGGTGCCCACCCCCATCCTCACACTCCCTGGGGGTGAGGGGCCCTGCGGCTTGGAGACGGTAAAACAGGGCTGGCCAGCTGGGCAGGTGCCCTTCTTGCTTGCTGACCTCCCTCCAGTGCTGACGTCCCTCAGACCCCACTCCCAGAGAAGAACCGGGAGGCGATTTCAGCCCTGGAGCCGTCTCCACCTCTGGGCAGAGCTGGTGGCTGACCAAGCTATGGGGCAACCTGGGAGCGTGCTTAGGAATTACTGGGCTCCTGTGGAAGTCAAAGCTAGGAAATGGGGCTCACAGGTGGGCAGTAACCACCGCCCCACCCCAGGCTTCCAAAGTAAGGTGGGGGCAGGGCTGATATCCTGTCAGCTCAGGGCCCTCTCACCGCCTCCTCCACCTGCTGGGCAGGGACCAGATGTCCACTTTGACGTCAACAACCACAGGTCCACACACTCCCCCCAACCCCCAACTTTTCTGCCCCTAATTCTGATCCTCCAGGCTCCAGAGGTTGGGGGTGGGGCTGTGATGGGATTTGGGATAGGGGAAGGGAAGAGGAGAGATGGGTGATTAAGAACCCCAGCACCCCAAGTCCAATCCCCCTCCCCCACCATAGGATGACAGTGATGAGTCTCCTGGTTCTTATCCTGAGCTGGGGCTCCATGGGCCTGGAGGCAGCTACAGCCGTGGTGAGTGCTGTGGGCTGGGCCCCTGGGCTCTGGGACTCAGAAGGGCTGGAGGCCCCAACTCCTGGATCCTGGGGTGAGGTGGGGTCCAATGCCTTAGGTCCTGAGAGGAAAGACTTGGTGCCAGGATCACAGATTCTTGGGTTTGGGGCTAGTTTTCTAGATCCTGAGGGGCTGGAAGCTGGCATCCTGGACATTTGAGTTCTAAAGGAGGAGGGGCTGGGGGCCTGGATTCTTGGGTCTGAGGGAGGAGCGGCTGGGGGCCTGGACTCCTGGGTCTGAGGGAGGAGGGGCTGGGGGCCTGGATTCCAGGATCTGAGGGAGGAGAGGCTGGGGACCTGGGCTCCAGGGGCTGAGGGAGGAGGGCTGGGGGCCTGGACTGGGGCACTGGGGAGAGCCGGGCACTGGGGAGAGCCAGGCACTGGGTCCTGTGGGATTGTGGAACTGGGACAGTTTCTGGTCTGAGCTCCTATTCCTGCTGCCTCTCAGGGCCTCAGTGATTTCTGCTCCAGTCCGGACACCTATGTGCTGAACCTGACTCAGGAGGAGACTGGGCTGGGCTCAGGTGACCCGATTGACACAGTGCAGGCCCTGGATCCTCAGGCCTCTGTGCCCATTCCTGCCTGGGGTGGGGTGGGGGTCTCCAGCTGTCAACCAGGCCTGGCCCAGTGGCCCTGGAAGCTCTCAGTACCTCCCGTGGTGGGCTGGAAAAGAGGAAGGGATAACCATGCTGGAGTCAGGAGATGGGGGTCCAGAGAGGGGGTGCCAGGCCTGAGGGATGGGAGGATTTGGCCACTTGGAGAAAATGGGGGGAGCACAAGTTAGTCAGTGGGAGGATGGCAGAAGCAGGGCTTCCCAGGGATGGTGAAGACCAGGTGTTCTCTTGCTGTGGCTGGTCTCAGAATGCCAGGCCATTCGGACCCCAGGAGGGTCCTGAGCTGGGGAGGGTCCCTGGGCCTGAGGGTAGAAACGCAGGGCCCTGCCCCCTCGCACTTTACCCTAGGGAGGCCCCGCGGCCCAGCTCATGGCCTCCCCACTCTTCCCCTCCTGCTTCAGACATCCTGAGCTATTATTTCCTCTGCAACCAGGCCGTCTCCAACCCCTTCCAACAGGTTAGGGCTGCGGGCAGGGGAACTGGGTGGAGGAGGGCGGACGGAGCTGGGGCCTGGACTTAAGGGTTTTGGGGGAGGATGCAGAAGCTGGGGGGCCCAGTCCTGGTCCTGAGAGGGGAGAGCGGGCTGGGAGTGTCGACCACTGGGTCCTCCCCCCTCTCTCTTCCTGCAGAGGCTGACTCTGTCCCAGCGAGCTCTGGCCAACATCCACTCCCAGCTGCAGGGCCTGGAGCGAGAAGCTGTTCCCCAATTCCCTTCTGCGCAGGTCGGCGGCCCAGCGCTCCCCCTACACCCGGACTCAAAGAAGGAGGGCGGGCGGGCGGGGCAGGACCCGGGCCTCTGGGGCGTGGGCGGGGCCTGCGTGAAGGGGCGGGGCCTGCAGGCTGGGGGCGGGGCCTGCAGAGATGGGCGGAGCCCAGGCGTCAGACAGCCCTGAGGAGCAGGTAGGATAACACCCTCTCTCCCACCGCAGAAGCCTCTGCTGTCCTTGGAGGAGACGATGAATGTGACAGAGGGAAACTTCCACCAGTTAGTGGCACTGCTGCATTGTCGCGGCCTGCACAAGGTGACCCCTGTTTCCCTCCCCAAATTCTTTTCCCATGGGGAGCTGCTGCCTGGACCCACAGAACAGCCTCATTCCTCTCTTCAGACACCCCCCCCGTCCCCGCCGCCAGTCTTTCTCCCATTGTCTCTATCCACTGATCTGTCCATTATTTATCTATCAAATATCTATTCTCTACCTGTTACCTACCTACCCATCCATCATCTATATTCCTTCCTTCTTTCCTCCCTCTTTCTCCCCCCACCCCTCACTCCTCCCTCTCCCTCCAGTCCTCCCACCATTTCCTGCCCTCTCCTCCTCCTCCCCCCCTTCTCCCTCCATCCTCCCCACCTCCTAGAGGCTTTGCAGCCTAGTGAATTCTGCAGCAAGACTGGCGGAGTTCCATTCCTAGCTCTTGTCCTCAGGCAAGTGACTAACTTTTCTCTGCCTCAGTTTCCTCACTTATGAAACCGGAGTACAGGGGCAAACACCTATAAAGGTCTCGGGTAGTGTGTGCTATCAGTGATCTGAGGCAGGGGTTGGCAGGGCACCCAAGAGGAAGAGAGCCTGTGGTCCTATAGACTCACGGGTCCTGGCTCTGCCGCGGGCTGTGGGGCGACCGGCCGATGGACAGCTCTGAGTCTCGGTTTCCTCACCTGGGAAATGAGGAAGAAGAGGTTGTGAGGGTTGAGAAGAAAGTCGCCAGCATCCTGTTGTGAGAGCCGACATGCACAGGGCTTCACTGTGTACGGGGCTCGGTGGTGTTTACAGGTGGGAACCCACAGAGCTCTCATTCCTGATGCTCTCAGGAGGGAGGGGCTGCTATCACCCCGTCTAGCAGACTTGGAAGATGAGGTGCAGAGGGCTCGGTCACCCAAGGTCACACAGCTGGCCTGAGCACACCACAGGGACAGGGACCTCACACAGGGTGGTTACACCTCTCCCTCCGAGCCCCACAGCCAGGCAGTGGCCCAGTCTCAGCCCTTCTGCCTCCTGGATGTCTTCATCCATGCCCCCCAGGGCCCCTGGGAGCGGGGCACGTGCCTCCTCCCCTCTTCTGATCTGTACCCCCGTGGACTCTCCGATAGGGCTGCTGGATTCACAAACAACAAATTCCTCTTTAAGTATGTCCTATGCCAAAGTGAGGAGATACTCGTGCTAATTTTTTGTTGTTGTTAGGCATCTGCAACTCAAATCTAATGGGCGTCCTGTGTTCGATCTGGCGACCCCACCCAGAGGGATCCATCTGTCCCACAGCAGGGATCTGAGGGGGTCCTTGCCCTATTCAGATCCCTCCCACAGCTCCCGCTGCCCCCAAAGCTTCTGAAGCTGGCAGTCTAGCAAGGGGATGGGGGGGAGCCTGAATCAGCACCCAGAATTGCTGGACACCTGAGCTGAGAAAGGCTGGGGCATCTCTAAGACAACCCTGCTCTTTTATTCAGGGGTAAACTGGGGCCTACGAATTTCTCTATGGTCCAGGCAGATGTGGGGCTGCATTACAGTTCCCAAGCTTCATTGTGAAGGGAGGGAAGGAAGCCAGGAAGGAGGGTGAGTCAGAGTCTCCACCCTCCACTGATGCACCATGTGACCCTGAGCCCTGGATGCCCCTGTTTGGACCTTGGGGTCCCCACATGTTAAAATCAGGATGGGGGACATCAGGAATGAGGTGGCAGGAAGGTGGGTTCTGAAGCCCAACAGCCCTGGCTCCCAACCCAGCTCTGCCCCTTCCAGGCTGTGTGACTCTGGGCAAGTGGCTTGCCCTCTCTGGGCCTTGACTTTACACCACGGTAAAAGGCAGCAGTGTGAGGGGGAGATGGGACAATGTATATGTGCCTGATACAGTAAAAAAGGAACAGCCCATTGCCCTGACAGGCCCGTTCCTGGACTTCACTGGCTCAGGACCGGGCATTCCCACCCCACATCTGGGGGCTCCAGCCAGAAACCTAGGCATATCCTTTTTGCTCTCTGTCCTTACCTCCCACAACCATTCCGCCAGCAAGTTCTCTTGGCCTTTCCTCTAAAACCCACTTGCACTCTGAGCACAGCTGACACCACCACCTCTGCTACCCTGGCCGCCACCCTCGCCTCCTGCCCATGGCCACAGAGCCTTTGTCCTGTCCCCCTGCTTGCCGGGCCCCATCTGTCCTCCCTGCAACAGCCAACAGCAGGTGAGCTTTTTAGACACAATCCGATCAAGTTCTTCCGCTTAAAACCGTCCGCTGATTCCCCTGCACGCGGATTAGAGTCCCGGCTCCTCCCCTGACCTACAAGGGCCTGTGTGGTCGGCCCTGGCTGGTCCAGGCCTCAGCCTGGGGCACCCTCCTCCCGACTCAGGCCACAGCAGCCCTCAAACAGCTCCCGGAGTCCCTCCTGGGGGCGCCATCTCTGCTGCGGGGGGCCCAGGACCGCCTTCTCATCCTCCTCTCTCATCAGCTCGCGTTCCTCTGAAATGACCTTCGGGGGCCTGGCTCCTGAAGCATCCTCAAAGCAACTTGGAGCCACGCCTGGCGGAGCAGGCCCCTGGCCAATCCTCCCTGAATGAATTACTGCTGGGCACTCCGTAAATTCTGGTTCTGCTGATTTCCAGGGACGGCAGTAATGAGAGCCAGCATTACTGAGTCTGCATTACGTGCAAAGTATAATTCTAAGCCGGTGGTTCTTCTAAGGGTTATTCTAAGTGTTGTCCTAAGCCAGGGATCTTGCCCCCAGGGGACATTTGGCAATGTGTGGAGACATGTTTGATGGTCACACTGCTGGTGGGGCTGCTACTAGCATCTAGTGGGTGGAGCCCAGGGGTGCTGCTCAGCATCCTGCCGTGCACAGGACGGCCCCCACAAGGGAGAAGGAACTGGCTTAGGACGTCAGGAGTGTCTAGGTTGAGAAGCCCTGCACGAGACCAAGGCCCAGCTGGTGCGGTGGCTGGGAATGGGGTAGAGGGGATGAGAGGAGGCCCACATGTGGGTTCATACCTGTGGGTGTGACAATGACAGTGACCACAACACCTACCCTGCACTCAGCACTACCTCTGTGCCACGCCCTGTGTTGAACACATATGACAAGGGAGGAAGCTGAGGCACAGAGATGCTGAGTGACTTGTCCAGCATGCACAGCCAGGTGGAGGGTCTGAGTCATGCACACAGTGTGTGTGTGTGGGGGGGGGGGGCAGAAAGAGCAGTGCCCGCTGATGCCCTCTCCCCACTCCCATCCCAGGATTATGGTGCCGCCCTGCGGGGCCTGTGTGAAGATGCCCTGGAAGGCCTGCTCTTCCTGCTGCTCTTCTCCCTCCTGTCTGCTGGGGCCCTCGCCACTGCCCTCTGCAGCCTGCCCCGTGCCTGGGCCCTCTTCCCACCCAGGTCAGGAGGGGAGAGAGGGCAGGGTCCTGGGGGAGGGGACAGGGGGAGGATCCTCAGGCCACTGTTCGTGGGGGGGAGGCAGTCTCCTGATGGATCCGCCTTCCTATTTCTCTGCCACTCCCCCCATCACACCCCAGTGACGACTATGATGACACAGACGATGATGACCCTTTCAACCCTCAGGTACTGGACTCCTGGGTCTGAGGGAGGCGGGGCTGGTGCCCTGGACTCCTGGGTCTGAGGGAGGAGGGGCTGAGGGTCCAGACTCCCAGGTCTGAGGGAGGAGGGGCTGGGGGCCCGGACTCCCGGGTTTGAGGGAGGAGGGGCTGGGGTCCGGACTCTTGGGTGTGAGGGAGGAGGGGCTGGAGGCCTGGACCCTTGGGTCTGAGGGAGGAGGGGCTGGGAGCCCACCCTACAAAGCCAGATTCCCTCTTGATGGTCATGCCCTCCTCTCACCCGAATCTCCCCAGCAGGAATCCAAGCGCTTCGTGCAGTGGCAGTCCTCTATCTGAGCCCCTGCTCCGTGCCAGACTGGAGCCTGCCTCGCGTCGCTGGTGAGCTTCCAGAGTGACACCCCAGCTCCCAAGGCCGGCCTGTGCCCTCCTCTCCCTCACTCTGGGCACTGTGGGGGCCCTCCCGCCTGCATCTGGTGCCCTGTCTCTGCAGTTCCTTCCCTGACTGCTGGAGAAGACCCCACTAACCCAGCCCCACTGGGCTCCCACCACTAACGACACCCCTGGCCACGGACACCCCAAACAGGACGTCCCCCTCTATGTGTCCTATCCCCTGGGAGTAAGCTGAGGGTGCAGCCAGGGCCCAGGGCTGGCGGGGAGGGGCAGCCAGCCAGCCATGCAAGCCCCCATCCTTATCCTTGGCCACCGGGCCCATCCTTGAAGGGACAGGAGTGCCCCTGCCATGCCCCACTGGGCCTAGGGCCCTTGGTCTCGACTTGTGGCACTAACTTGGGAATGGGTGGGTTTGAAATAAAAGGGAAGACTTTATTTTACAAGGAGCTGGGTCCTTCTTATTTCTCCCCTCCTGGATCTGGCCTCCTGGTTGGGGCGGGGGACTTCCTTCACCTTAGCCTCCTGGCTGCCAGGCATTTCTGCTCCTGTCCAGGGTCTGCAGCAGTTCCAAAGGCATTATTCTTTAAAAAAGAAACAAAAAAGCTTTTTTCCAAGATTCTAAAAGCAGTACCCGTGTCCTGACACAGGAAGAGGCAGGCGTCCCTGGAACAGGATAGGCAGACCAGTGATAGCTCTCAGTGTGTGCAGATGACAGAAGACAGGTTTCAAGTCAGGGTGAGAAGGACCCTTTAGTTTCGAAGCACTGCTGACATCACTGGCTCACTGTCTGGAAGACAAAATCCTACATACGAGATGGGTGAGAAATCTAAGTGTAGACAACAAAGGGACGGAAGTATTTCAAGAGAAAGTCGGAGAATTTTGTATATTGTATATCTTGGTTGGAAGTGGAGGATTTAAGCAAGATAACCTAAAGCTGGAAACAAAAAGGTAAATTGTTTGACAAATTGTGGAATGAAAAAATGCCGTCACTGGGGCCTGACCAGTGGCGCAGTGGCAGGTTTGTGCATTCTGCTTCAGCGGCCCAGGGCTCACCAGTTTGGATCACAGATGTGGACCTATGCACCCCTTATCAGGCCATGCTGTGGCGGGCGTCCTGCATATAAAGTAGAGGAAGGTGGGCATGGATGTTAGCTCAGGGCCAATCTTCCTCAGCAAAAAGAGGAGGATTGGCGGCAGATGTTAGCTCAGGGCCAATCTTCCCCCTCCCAAAAAAAAAATGCTGTCAAGTCAAGAGGCAGATTGATAGCATGGGGAAAACTGTGCTTTTTCTTTTAACACATATGGCAAAGAAATATATAATTCTTAGTACATAAATATAATCTACAAAACTTCCACAAACTAAGAAAAAGGCAACCCAACTTAATAAGCAATGAAGATGAACATTTGATGAAGTGAAAATCCCATCACTAATGAAGAGATAAAAAGACATTCAAACCCTAATAATTGGGAAGTGCAATTTGAAACAACCACCAACTTTTTTTTTCCACCACCCAGTTATCATGAGATGACAAGAGTGCTAATGTTCTGGGCTGGCAAGGATGTGGGACCCAGGCACCCAAGCGCGCTGCTCCCGAGGCTATGATCTGCAGTCCTATGAAAAAAATAATCTGCTCCCATGTGATAACATCAAACTATACAGACCCTGTGAGCTGGTAGTCCTACTTTTGGGAGCCAATTCATGGACGTAAAGCAGAGGCATGTGAGGACGTGTGTTAAGGGCTGTTTGCATCACCGTACTTCGATTGGCTCAACTCTGGAAACTAAAGTCCGCAGGGAGCAGACGTGTCCAATAAATCACCCCCCTGCAGGGCTCTCTGGAACACGACAGCTCTTGGCTGGTTGTAGGATTCTAGGGAAAGCCTGAGAGAGGAGGATTGGAGGTGGGTGTGACAGACAAGGGCAGCAGCGTGGACAAATGCCGAGGAGACAGCCCTGGTTAAAGGCCCCGCCTGCCTCAGCCATCAGATGGGTGACAAAGGACAGCTCCCCGGGCCCTCCTCTGCAGTTCCGAAATCCAAGGAGCTCTGCTGGGCCACACGTCCTCCCCTAACTCACTGGGCAGTGGAAGCTGACCTGACCTGGCATGGGGTGACGCACAGACTATTTCCCTGCCTGGTGTGAATGTTCTTCTATTTCCCTGCAGAAACACTGATGGGGTTACTTCTGAGTTCCGTGCAGGGTGCAGAGGGTGTGGTGTACCACGTGGAATATAAACCATGTTGTCTCTCGAAGCTCTGAAAAATCCTGAAGCCCAAAACACATATGTGGTCCCGAGGGTTTCGGGTCAGGGCTGGTTAGCCCAGAGTGTCAGATGTCAGGTATCCAGCGCAGGGCCCACCATGGGGGAACTGCTCCATGCTTGCCAATCATTTCCCTCTCGAGCTCTGCAAGGGGTGTTCAAGGAAGCTATCGATGTGTGGGCCTGAGGCTGGGAAAGAGAAATCGACTCATTTCCTGTGAGGGGCTCTGGGGGCCACCTGTGTTGACTCACTTCCTTCTCAAGAGCACGCAAGCTGACCCTGGGGCCAGCCCTGCTGCCAAGGCTGGCTGTTTGGTTCTAGGACACTGCCCTCTAGTGACTGTGAATCCAGCGCTGACGTGCTGGATTCTTGCAAAGTACCCTGAGATTCAGGCTGCCTCGTTTCCTGCCAACCGCCTGCCAGTGATCTCTCATCAGGGAGCTTTAACCAAGAAAAAACGACATTTGCCTAACCTTTACAAAAGTAAATCTATGTTTATTTTAAATGATCCATATGAGGCCTCCCACTTCTGACCAAGATGGAGTAACAGGGACTGGATTTGCTCTCCTTCCTGAAACAACCAAAAAGCCAGACAAAGTACATGAAACAGCAGTGCTCAGGACTCTGGAAATTAGACAAGGGGGGAGAGTGATCTCTCAGATGGGAAACACTGAGGTGAGCCCTGAAATCGCCAGTCTACTGTCAGGAGAGTTTCCCAGCACGGGACAGGGGAGGGGAACTGAGGCAAAGCACCTCCTGAAGGCCCCACCTAAAACTGCTCTGAAAAGTAAAGTCTGTTTTTAAAGAATGCTCAAACCAAAAGAAGGCAAAAAAAAGGAAAAGGGGAATAAACAAAGATGGAACAAATAGAAACCCAATAGTGAGATGATGAATTTAAAGGGAACCACGCCAATAATCACATTAAAAGGACAGTTATAAGCACCTCTTTGAAAAGGCAGAAATTGTATGTTTGGGTAAAAAGATCCAACAATATGCTACCTACAAGAAAACCCCCTTAAATATAACTTACACATAACAGGATGCTGAATGCAGAGTCCTGGACTGGACCCTGGCACATAAGGGAGACCTTAGTAAGAAAAGTAGTAAAACTCAAATAAAGTCTGCAGTTTAGTTAATAGTCACGTGCTAATGTTGGTTTCTTTGTTTTAACGAACATATCACAGTAAAGTGAGAAGACACCATTAGGGGAAATTGGGTGTAGGATGTGTGGGACTCTGAACTATCTTTGCTGCTTTTTTGTAAATCTAAAATTATTGTAAAACAAAAAGCTTAATAAAAGTAAAAGAATGGCAAAAGGTCAACTATGTGTCAGCACAGATAATCCATAATCAATCTATAAATCAAATTTGGGTGAGTTTATTATGGGCCAATCTTGAGGACCATATAGCCCTGGGGGGTACCTTCCCCAAGGAAGGAAGCGCTCCAAAGAAGCGGGTGTACAGAGTGGTTGCAGACCGTCTTGGAACAAAGAACATCTATCAAATATGACCGGAATATCTCTTTTATTACAGTCATGAGATGATTTGCTAGACCAGCAGGTCAGTAATTAATCCTACATTTCCGGGAAGAAATGCTTATCTTTAAAGAAATGCTGATACAGGAGGAGGCGACGCCCCTACCTGTCAGGGCATCATTCTCTGCTTTGGGACATTGTCAATGTTTAAGGCAGATGGACAATGCATGCTGGACAGGTCACGGCAGGCCTTTCTGGAAAAACAAGGGCAGGCTGAGTTAGTTTTACACCAGATAGTTTCCTCATCTGCTGCAATGTATCTTACTGCTGTTCGTTGATTCATCATATGCTAACGGAAACAAAATGCTACATAGTTACCAACAGGAAAGTTTATAGTAAGAGAAAGACTGTTCTACCAGCCACTGGGACTACAGGGACCCGTCCCTGAACTGGACTGGATAATTTATCAGCCAGAGGTCTGGATGGAAACAGATGACATGCCCAAAAGGTTACTTGCAAGGAGTTTAAAGAAAGGCCAATCTACAGAGATGGTCCAAATTCCTTAGACTTTCGGGATCTGCTACTGGCCCACCTGCACTGACCTAGCTCTTCACTCCAGGACCCCACACACTTCTATTCCGCCACAGCCACCTGCTCACCGCATTCTCCCGAGCTACGCTTCTTTCCCGCCTCTGAGTGTTTGAACACGCCGTTCCCTCCACCAGGTGCACGGTTCCCGATTTATCTACTAAGGAAGCTCCCCTTGCCGAGGGGAGGCTGTTCTCACCCGCTTTCTCTGAGTTCATCATTCTCTTCCCCTGGCCTTCCACATCACTGTACGGTGATCACCCTAGTCTACACCCAAAAATAATAATGGCTACCGTGAACTGAGCCCACACAAGCTTGCGCGGAAGGGCACGGGGGGGGTCGAGCAACGCTGCGGCGCCTGTCCACTCGGGGCCACCGTCCCCAACCCCTTTTCCGGCTTGCCTTAAAGCTCCCACCGCGTCATTTGCGTAGGCGGGGGGCGGGCTCAAATCAAGCTCGTTGCGTCCATTGGCTGTGCGGCATCTAGGGAGGCGGGGCGAGGCCTCCTTGTGACGTCAGGACGCCGCGGTCGGGACGTTGGAGCCCAGGGAAGACAAGAGTCAGCCGGGTTGGGAGTCGTGCCGCGGCCGTGTTGCTCTCGCCTTGGGCCGCTGGTGACGAGTCCCGGGGGCGATCAGCCGAGGTAGGTGTGGGGAGCGACGGGCCGGCGGGCGGGCGCGAACGGCGTCTCCTTTCGGCGTTACGTCGCGCAGGCCCCGGGGCCTTGGCGGCTGTCGCACCAGCGGACGCCGCGCGAGAGCGGCGACAGGGTGTGGCGGGCTCGAGCGGCCACTGCGCCTGCGCAGCTGCGCGCCTGCGCCATCGGCCCCCGCCCTCGGAATTCCGGGGCCCCGAGCGCCCCCGCTCTCAACCCCCCATTGACCGGGAGGTTCCACCCGGAGGACGGCGTTGCCCCGGGCGACGGGCGGCACTTGGGCCGGCTTCATCCTTGGGGACGGTGCGCATGCGCGGCGCGGCTCGGGCGGTGGCTCCGGAGTCAGACGTGGGGACCCGGGCGGCCTCTGCCTCCCCCCGGCGCCCCCTCTGCCTTCCCCAGGCCTGCGGGGCGGCCAGGTGCCCCTCTGGCCCCGGCCTCGCGTCCGATTTCAGACCCACTCCAGGCCTTCCCTTTCCGCCTCCCCGATTCTCTCCGCTCGTGACCTCCTGCCCTCCTCCCCCACCCCCGCCAGGTCCTGTTTCCTCCTTAAGTTAGCCTTTCTTTTCTAGGGCTGTTCCCAGCTCCAGACTCCTGTCCCTGTTCCCTCACTTCTTGTAGGATTTTTGAATTCTCCCGTGAGACTCGCCTTTGAGCCCACCCGTAATTCTCAGTTATCCCCCCCAAGTTCACGCCCGCCGGTCCTTGCCCCCAAGACGCCCCTTCACTTTTTTCAGTCCTCTCATCCCCTCCCAACTTTCTAAAGATGCTCTGGATCTCATTAGACATCCCTGAAGCTTTCTCCCCAGACCCCCAGTGGCGGGGCTACGGCTTCTCCCTCCTGGGCCTACCCCTGCTTTTAGGAACCTGCCGTCTAGGGTTCTTCTCTGTCCTTAGGAGTCCTTCCTGAAATTAATCCCTTAAGAACTTTCTAAGCACCCGTTTCTTCACCAAGGGGTATCTCTTGGGCACCCTCAGCTTTTCCCTGTTTCTAGGATAACTTCCAGAAATCTTCTCTTTCTCTGATTGATTTTTCCTTTCTCCGCTGTTCTCTCTCACATCTCCCTCAGAAGCTTCCCTCTTGACAGAGTTCCCCTCAGAAACCTTTCCAAGTCTCCCAGCCTTAGGGGTTCCCGCAGGCTTTGCTCATGAGGGCGTCGTCTTCCTTCTCCTTCCTCTCTGGCATTCCTTTTACTCGTTACCTCTTGACTGAGGTCCCCCAGCCTACCCTCCCCACCACCTTCTTATCCGTCTCAGAGTTTCCCTTGAACTCTTCTCCTTCCTCATACGGGTTTCAGATCCTTCATTTCCCACCCAGGGCACTGCAGGGCGGCCAAGGTCTTGCCCTCGCACTGTAGCCCTTTTATTCCACACCCAGGATTCTCTTCAGATTCTTTACCCCAGTGCCTCCTTCTTTCTCAAACTCCCTTTTCTGCCTGCCTTCTCGTGAGTCCATCTGCTTCTCCTCCTCTCATTGTGACATGTTTCTTGCTCCTTCTTGAGTCTCCCTAACTCTTTCTTTCTCTCACAGACAGTGAAAAGGCAGTCTGGCTCCCGCGGTCCACCCCTTACACCCCAAGGTCCAGATGGCGGCCAACGTGGGTGATCAACGTAGCACAGATTGGTTAGTGGGGCTACTGGGACAGAAGCTGGAGGGGAGGGCAAGAGGAAGTAAGCCTCAGTGTTGTCCTCCGAGATGGGCCCTCCCACAGCGTGGGGGAAGTGATGCAGCAGTGCCTGTGGGGGGTGGTGGGGACACAGCCCTCCTCTGGCCTCAAGGTTAAAGGGAAGCATTTGGCTGTAGTGTGGAGGAGGTCAGTCTTCACCCCTCTGAACTTTCGTTTTTCACAGTACAGTGCTTGCTTCACAAAATTGTGATGATTGATTCAGTGAACTGTGATTAGGGGGCAGCGTCCAACACTTAATACTCAGTCATTTATCTTTTTGTTAGTTGCTTATTTTTTCCACACCAGCATGATAATTACCTGCTGGCTGGGGTGGTGTCAGACAGAATTCATTGATTCATAAAACATTTACACCTGCTAGGCGCCAGGTTCTATGTTTAGCTCTGTGGACACTGATAATCTTTTCATTTGTTTGATTTTTAACAACTGCTGTGTACCAGGCACCTGGAAAAGTGCCTTAGGTAGGTAATTCCATTTATCCCTCAGAAAACTGTGAAGCAGAAACTAGTTGTCAGCATATCATAGATTAGAAGATTTAGGCTCCAATAGATGATACGAGGGAGATCTGGGGTTCAAACCCTGGTATTTGCCTGCCTCCATCTCGCACTCTGTGTACTGGGAGGACAGACTGCCTGGACGTGCTCTCTCTGCAGGTCCTCTCAGTACACCATGGTGGCCGGGGCAGGCAGAGAGAACGGTATGGAGACTCCCATGCACGAGAACCCGGAGTGGGAGAAGGCCCGCCAGGCCCTGGCCAGCATCAGCAAAGCAGGAGCCGCTGGCAGCTCCGCCAAGGCCAGCAGCAATGGACCCGTGGCCGGTGCACAAGTGAGCAGGCCACACCAGCCTGGGCACCCTGCGTGGGGGGCTGCTTGGGGAGGGACACACGTGGTGGACACTGTACTCTGAAGATATTCTAGGAGTTTTTGGGTAGGGGAAGTGGGTCTGTTTCCTTGAAGAGTCCTGAGTCCTCTGTGGTCCTAGTCCCTGGGAACCTAACCTGAAGAGGGAGATGTACCCTTGGTGCCCCGGTTCCCGTGGTAGAGGCGGTGGCGCTCTGTGGAGAGACGTGGACGCACTTCCATTCCTTGGCAGTTAAACACCAGAAAATCAGTGTGCCCTTTTGGGGCCTGTGGGGCCCATGGGCTCCCGCTGCCAACGCTGATGGCACGTGGGCCTCCCTCTCCACAGTACGTGTCGCAGGCAGAAGCCCTGCAGCAGCAGCAGTACTACCAGTGGTACCAGCAGTACAACTACGCCTACCCCTACAGCTACTACTACCCCATGGTGAGTGCCCGGCTGGGCCGGGGCCGGCAGGCGAGGAGTTGGCTCAGGCAGGATGCACGGGTTCAGGTGTAGTTCATGGGTTGAAGTCAGCAGTGACACCTGCTGAAAAGCCCTTCACTAGCTCATTGCCCACGAGGTAAATCTCCGGTGCTGCCTGTGGCCCGCCAAGTCCCACGTTAACGTGGTTCTGGTCACGTCTCCTCTCCCTTTGCTCCTTGCACAGTTGCCACAGAGACGACCTCTGTCTCTCACACACCCGGTCCACTCTCGCTCTGCTCTGCTGCAGCTCTCTTCCCACGTTCCCAAGCACCCTGGGCCCGCACCTCCTGGAGGGCTGCCCAGATGTCACCTTCAGAGAGCCCTTTTCTCTGGCAAACGTAGTGTACAGGAGCATCCCCCTACCCTGTCATCTGTTTCTTTATTTGGCCTCTTTACTTCCTGCTGGATGTGTTACATGTCTGTCTACAACTGTGCCTACGTTTTGAATGCAAACTTCTTTAGAGCATAAGTTTTATCTGTTATTTTTTGTTCTCTTGTTGTGCTTAGGAGAGTTGGCACTCAGTAGATATTTGTGAAATAGATCCTCTAAGATCTAGTAGAAGTGGGGTATGGAATTGATAGAGGTTTTCATTTTATTTATTAATTTTTTTAGTGTAAGATAATTTGTTGCATTTATGCAGCGGAGGGAAAAAGAGAGGGAGCAGAGGTGAGTGGAGGGTCGTGGATCGCGTAAGGCTCCTGAGTGGCAGGAGAAAGGGGAAGGTCTAGACCTTACGGGCAGGAATCGGGCCCACCCCTAACCCTCCTTCCTGTGCCTTTGGCAGAGCATGTACCAGAGCTACGGCTCGCCTTCCCAGTATGGGATGGCCAGCTCCTACGGCTCAGCCACACCCCAGCAGCCATCGGCACCCCAGCACCAAGGGACTCTGAACCAGGTAATGCCCTAGCCGGCTCCGTGTCGAGTTCAAGCAGGGGCTCTAGTTTTGTGAGTGGGCTCGCAGTGGGGATGCCTGCATTATTTACGCTGCTCTCTCTCCCTTTTTTCCCCCCTGCCAAGCAATTTCTGATCTGAGAACAACCAGGGCAAAGCAGTTTTAAAACCAGGATGGGTTTAGGGCAAGGCCAGGGGCTGAGGTGTTGGGATGACAGTGGGAACGCTTTGTCATGTGGCAGCCTGTCTTGTGTATTTCCTCCAGCACGCATGCACACGCATACATACACACACATGCACACACACAGTCTAGCCTTACGGTTAACGTGCAGCGTGGAGGAGCTGTGGAGCTAGTGCGGGGGAGGCAGGTCTGGGTTTGAATCCCAGTTCTCTGCGTGACCTCTGCGTCTCAGCCAGCTCTGTCACGTGAGAAGGATAATTGCATTTTATTATAAGGCTTCTGTGAGTATGTCTGAGCGCGTGTGTATCTTGACCGGCACATGATACCTGCTCAGACAGTGGCCGCTGGTGTGGGTGTGCTGTCACTGTGGCTCACTAGGAGGTGGACTCCCGTGTTTAGATGTGGGCTGCTGCCACTCAGCAGCCGGGGGCCCCGAGCAAGCAGCTCAGTGTCTGAGCCTGCATTCTCTTGGCTGTGAAAAGGGTGGGTAATAAAAGTCCGTCCTTCAGAGGGTCATTCTGTGGGTCCAGGGTGATACTCCACCTGGGGCTCATGACATAGAGCTGAGAGCTGAGTAACGTTACAATCATGAGAGCAGAGTGAGAGAGCATGGAGAACTCTGCTCGCGCCTTCAGTGCCTGCTTCCTCCGACAGCCCCCGGTCCCCGGCATGGATGAAAGCATGTCCTACCAGGCCCCCCCTCAGCAGCTGCCGGCAGCCCAGCCCCCTCAGCCCTCCAACCCTCCCCATGGGGCTCACGCTTTGAACAGCGGCCCCCAGCCCGGGACGGCCCCAGCCACCCAGCACAGCCAGGCAGGGCCCGCCCCGGGCCAGGCTTATGGGCCGCACAGCTATCCTGAGGCTGCCAAGCCCAAGAAGGGCCAGCAGCTCTGGAACCGCATGAAGCGTAAGTTGGCGTTGGACCCCAGAGAGGACAGGGCATGGGGGTTGCACCTCTCAGGCCTTGGGCCTGAGGCACGTCGGGGCGGTATCCTTATTTCTGGGTGTGTGATGTCCCAAGGCTTTGGGTGCAGCCACTCTGCAGCTTGGCCTGTCCCCTTCCTGGGGGTAGGGCAGCCCCAGGCGGGCCCAGGATGTCCTAACCCCAGCTTTTGCTGCCCCCACAGCAGCCCCTGGGACTGGTGGTCTCAAGTTCAACATTCAGAAGCGGCCCTTTGCCGTCACCAGCCAGAGCTTCACCTCTGCCTCGGAGGGCCAGCACAGCAGCTTCGGCCCCCAGCCCAACCCCGAGAAGGCGCAGAACCACAGGTGATGGCCATGCCCTTGCCCCCACCCAGGCCCCTTGCCTCTGTACTCAGCGTCTATGTACAGTCCACTGGCAGGTTCTGCACCCCGAGTCTCAGTCCGCTCCTCCAAACACGGAGAGGGGTCCCTTCCCCGGGGTTGCTGAGAGCATGAAATGAGAGGGAAAAGGAAAACACTTGCCGTGTATCTGGCACATGTGTCAGCTCAGTGAGGGGTCGTGATGACAGTTTTTGCTGGGGTGCGGGGTGCCTCCCAGCTGAGTGCCTGCATCCGCCCCCAGGGGGAGCCTGTCCGGGAAGCCTGATGACTGGCCGCAGGACATGAAGGAGTACGTGGAGCGCTGCTTCACGGCCTGCGAGTCGGAGGAGGACAAGGACCGGACGGAGAAGCTGCTCAAGGAGGTGCTGCAGGCCCGGCTCCAGGACGGCTCAGCCTACACCATCGACTGGAGCCGGGAGCCTCTGCCGGGGTGAGTCCGGGTGGGGGCCATGCAGGGATGAGGGCGATTTTGCACAGGAGGGGAGCTGGGTGCTGTGTGGAGACCTCCATATGTGGGTACCTGGAGCCCCGAAGAGAAATGAGCAGGGATGTTGGATCTTGGGGGCGGGAGGCCAGGAGTCGCCAAGGGTTGGAATCCTCGGGTGGGTGAGGGCCGTGGAGGTTGGCAGGTGTGTGTTACTCAGCGGCTAAGAGCACCCCGTAGACACAGAAAACCTTGGGTTTGCCTCTCATTTCTGCAACGTATTAGCTGAGTCGCCTGGGTAAGTGCCCTTCCCGCCTGAGCTTGTGTGTCCCTGGGGTGGGTGGCAGATGTTGGGAGCGGTGGGGGCGCCGGGTTGGTGATGCCCTGCCCTGCTATATCCTCAGGCTGACTCGGGAGCCTGTGGCTGAGAGCCCCAAGAAGAAGCGGTGGGAGGCCCCTAGCAGCCTTCATCCTCCCAGGGGGGCAGGCTCAGCGACAAGGGGCGGGGGTGCCCAGTCCCAGCGAGGGACACCAGGGGCTGGGGGTGCTGGCCGAGCCCGGGGCAGCAGCTTCGCCAAATTTGGCAACCGCAATGTCTTCATGAAGGACAACAGCTCCTCCTCCAGCACGGACTCCCGCTCCCGCTCCTCCTCCCGGTCCCCGACCCGCCACTTCCGCCGCAGGTGCGCAGGCTCCAGGGTGGAGGGTGGGCCTGGGGGAGCAGCCATTCAGGCCTCACCTTCTTGCTGCTTCTGTGCAGTGACTCCCACTCGGACTCCGACAGTTCCTACTCAGGGAATGAGTGTCATCCTGTGGGTCGCAGGAACCCGCCCCCCAAGGGCCGAGGAGGTCGGGGAGCCCACATGGATCGGGGCCGAGGCAGGGCGCAGCGTGGGAAGAGGTGAGACCTGGGGTCGGTGACCAGGAGGAGGAGGGCTGTGTCCTTGGGGAGCGTTGGGGAGGCACATCGCTGACTGCCCCTGTGGCTGAGGCTGGAGCGTGGCACCCACCCTTTGCCTCCTTCCCTGCCCGCTTCTCCCTGCCCAGGCACGATCTAGCTCCCACCAAGCGCAGCCGCAAGAAGATGGCAGCGCTGGAGTGTGAGGACCCCGAGCGTGAGCTGAAGAAGCAGAAGCGGGCGGCCCGCTTCCAGCACGGACATTCCCGCCGCCTGCGCCTCGAGCCCCTGGTGCTGCAGATGGGCAGTCTAGAGAGCAGCGGGGCTGACCCTGACTGGCAGGAGCTGCAGATCGTGGGCACCTGCCCTGACATCACCAAGCACTACCTGCGTCTCACCTGTGCCCCAGACCCGTCTACCGTGCGCCCTGTGGCAGTAAGTACCCAGGAAGGCTGGTGCTGGCTCTAGGCCCGTGTTGCCAACACAGGGAGGATGGCAGAGACCACACAGGAGGGGGTGCTGTCGCAGGCAGGCACCTGCAGCTGGCTGGGGACATCAAGGCCGGTGGGCACTCTGAGAGGTGAAGTGAAGACAGAACCTGTGCTTCGGAGCCCTGAGTCCAGCGTGTATGGCCTTGTTGGGACACTTGCTTGGCCTCTGAGTCTCCGTCCCCTGCTTAGGAGATAGAAGGAAGCCCCCCTCCCAGGCCCGTGCCCCTGAGGCAGTGGGATGATTGGGCCTCAGCATCCTCCGCTGAGGCCAACGGTAGAAACATAGTCAACATTCCATCCCAAAGGACATGCCCGCATGTGCTGATGCTGAAACCGAGGCCTGGGAGCATTTTATTGTAGCCGGCTGTTTTGCGATCTTTCTAATGTTGGTGGCGAGTCGTTCAGTGGGTTTGATGTTGCAGCCCTCTTTTTAAGACAGCAAGTTAGTGGGCCTGTAGCAGGTTCTAGTGTGTCTTTGCGCCCTTGCCTCAGTCACACTGAGCATTGATTCCATTCCTTCCCCAGGTTTTGAAGAAGTCACTGTGCATGGTCAAGTCCCACTGGAAGGAGAAACAGGACTATGCCTTCGCCTGCGAGCAGATGAAATCCATCCGGCAAGATCTGACGGTGAGGCGGGTGCTGGGAGGGCCTGGCCCTGGCGCGTCCTGCCCTGCTCCGGCCTAACTTCTCCCTGCCCGCTGCCCCAGGTGCAAGGTGTACGCACCGAGTTCACAGTGGAAGTGTACGAGACGCATGCCCGAATCGCCTTGGAGAAGGTGAGTGGGCTGACGAGGCCCTCCTGGGCTCCTCCCGGGCTCCCTCTCCTGGCCTCATTCTGCTCCTCCTCCGTGCCTGACCCTCCAGGGTGACCACGAGGAGTTTAACCAGTGCCAGACGCAGCTCAAGTCACTGTATGCTGAGAACCTGCCAGGCAACGTGGGTGAGTTCACGGCCTACCGGATCCTCTACTACATCTTCACCAAGAACTCCGGAGGTGAGAGGCACGGTCCACGGGCACGGCTGCCCCAGGCCTCCAGGCTTGGGCCCTCCTGAGCCCCTTTTGTCTCGGACCCCAGATATCACCACGGAACTGGCGTATCTGACACGGGAGCTGAAGGCAGACCCTTGCGTGGCCCACGCCTTGGCGCTACGGGCAGCCTGGGCTCTGGGCAACTACCACCGCTTCTTCCGGCTCTACTGTCATGCGCCCTGTATGTCTGGCTACCTCGTGGACAAGTTTGCAGACCGAGAGCGCAAGGCTGCCCTCAAGGCGATGATCAAAACGTATGTGAAGCTGAGCTTCCCCCGGCTCTCTGCTCTGCCGGCCCCGCCGCCACCCTCCTCCCTGTCATCCCCCCCTTCACGCTCCTGGCCATCAGGCCTCCGGCTCCAGAGCCCTTGTGTCCCCTGGTCGCCCTCCCTCGTGTCCTGGTCCTCTGTCCCGTCTCGTCTTTCCACACTCAGCCCTCCCTCAGATCCTCCTGCTTCCCTTCACACAGCCCACCCTGTTCTGGGCCCTTCTCTGCCTCACTGCTCCGGGGGTCACTCTTCATCCCTCTGCTGCTCTCTTTCTCCTGCTCAAGTCACCCTGGTTTCTAGTTCGTTTTCTTCTTGCTCTGGGCTCTTGGCTTCCTGCCTTGAGGTCTCTGTCCGCCTGTCTTTTGCGGCTCTCCTGTCGCTGAGCTCCTTGCTCTGTAGAGACAAACTAGAAAGGCGGGCCTGCTCTTGGCAGCTTATGGTCTGGTCTAACGGGACAGGGCCCCATTCCCACTTGAGGTCCTTTGAGACTGCAGACAATGTTTAGGGAAATAGGCGTGACATGGGGGCCAGCCAGACTGGGGGTGGTACTTAAAAAGAGCACGTCCTCGGCCCACCAGGTGTTGCATATGCCCACTGTGAGTGGGTGCGTGTGTGTATGTGTTGGGGGTGGGGATGCTTGGGTTCTTGGAAGTGAGAAGCCCCCAGGGGATGGAGGGCAATATAAGGAGACCACTTTTATTGTCACAACTAGGGGGTGCTACTTGTTGAGTGGGTTGAGACCAGGGGTACTGCTAAACATCCTGCAGTACACAGGATGCCCCACAGCACAGCAGCATCCAGCCCCCAGGTGTTAGTCTTGTCGAGGTTGAGAACCCCTGGTCCGAGGTTAGGAGCCATGGGGATGCTTTGGAGCTGGGGAGGGACAGTCACCCTGAAGGACAGGAGATGTACTCTAGATCCAGTTTAGGTCAAGAAGACTTAAGGCAGAGGCTGAGCCAGGGCAGTGGCACAGACATAGAGAAGAGGATGTGGGGCAGAAACATGGAGGAAGCAGGATGCACAGGGCCTGGTTACCGACCTGGGAGTGATGAGGGAAGTGGCCATGTGGCTGAAAGCTGCCCTGGCTGCCCTCAGAGTCCACCTCTGTAACTAGACAGGCTCCGTCAGGGCAGCTCCCAAGCCCCCGGACTGTTCCGGGGCTGTAGCTGGGCGACCTCTTATTCCTGGACCAGGTTTATATGCTGGCCCTTGGTCGGGGACCCAGCCGCGAATGGGCCTCTGGGAGGGGCCCTGGTTGTTGGCCGCCTGCTTTCAGGCCTTCCCACTTCCGAAGGTGGCCCTGCCTTTCCTTGGCAAACGTGCCCCGCCCCCCATCCCCACCCCATCCCAGAGCCGGGTTCCTGCAGGGCAGCCAGGAGGCCAGCTCAGAAGTGAGGGCAGCAGGCTCTCCAGGGCTGAGACAAAGCTTGGGCTCGAGGCAGGACTGGTTCAGGTGCTTTCTGCCACTCCCTCCCTAGGTGACGCTGGCCAAGTGGCCCTGTTTGGAACTGGTTGCCTCAGTGTGTGTTTATAAAGGGTAGGGTGACAGCTGACCGTGGGAATTCAGTGAGTTAATGTGGCAGCATTTAGAACTGCCCTTTCCCAGCACATGTCAGGTGCTCAAGTCTCTTATCAGCAACCAGGAATTAACTGTTTTAAGTATATACTCAGTGCTGGCTGACACCTGTGCCTGGGGTGTTCCCCTGGCAGGGGAAGCAGTGAGGGGCGGGTTCCCCAGAGAGGCAGTACCCCCTGCTGGCTGCCCCATGCCCCTCCCATGCCCATGGGTCACTCCCTCCGCCCAGCCCCTGCCCCTTGGCCACAGCGGGGCCCTCTTCTGAGGGACTGCTCAGGCCCTGAGCTGCGGAGGAGCCAGCTGGGCCCTTCCCTCCCATTCCCTCTCCTTCCTGGTCCCCCTGCACAGGTAAGTGAGGGTGAAGGGGGGCACAACCGGGGTTGGGGCCGCCAGCCCCCACCCCGGGCCCCCCCAAGCCCCTGAGGTGGGGAGGCTGGGGGTGGGGTGAGAGGTCAGCAGGTAACGTGCTGAGGAAACCCTTTGGGTGCCTGAGGGGGGGGCACCCACTCCCTGCAGGTGGGGCCCTCCCCCGCCCGCCGCGTGCCTCATCACCTTCTCCTCTTGTCTCCATAGCTTCCGCCCTGCGCTGCCCGTCTCCTACCTGCAGGCCGAGCTGGCCTTCGAGGGCGAGGCCGCCTGCCAGGCCTTCCTAGAGCCCCTGGGCCTGGCCTACACGGGCCCGGACAACGCCAGCATCGACTGCCGCCTCAGCCTGGCGCAGCTGTCAGCCTTCTGAGCACCAGCCGACGGGGCGGGGGGCGGGGCCGCGGCCCCCCAGCGCCGCCTTTGCCGATTTTGCTTTTGAGCCATGGACTTGGGTTGTAAATTAATTTGTGGGGAGTGGGCTCCAGGAAGAGCTACCATCCCTGCCTCCGTTTTCCCACCAGGGAGTCTGTACAGAGATTTTTTCTACATTTTTATTTTTTGCCTCAGAGGAAGGGGATTAGGGGAGGAGGGTGGGACAGTGGAGGGTTGGGGGCACGGTCTGTGGGCTGGCTGGTCTGTGTCCACCTGGCACCTCCACTAATGCTGTCTCAGTGTTTTCTCTCTCTCTCTCTCGAGCTTGTACTCCGGTACCGACCCGGCACCCTGGCCCGTCCCAAGCCGGGGGGCCAGCGGAAGAAGACAGGCCGCTCCGCCCGTGCCCGCCGCGGCAGGGGCACCAGCACACCTGCCCGCTGCCATCTGCCTCACCACAGACTCTTGTTGCTCAGCCCTCCGGGGCCTCAGTGTTTGGGGCGAGGGGAGCCGCGTAAAGACTGTGCCCTGCCCTCGGCCCCCACCCCAGAAATGCCGACGCCACGCCGCCACCAGATCCACCACCACCCGCACTGAGGACTCCGGAGGCCATCGCGGGACCTCGCCGGCCGGGCCGCCTCGTCTACAGTTGTATTAAGTTGTTTCCGTGTTCCCTCCTCCCTCCATCCCAGTGTTTCTTCTGGTTTTTTTTTTCCCTCCCCTCCCTCCTCCTCCTGCTCCCACCCCTTCCTTGGTTCAGCACAGGTAAACCAGTTACCCCTCCCCGCCTTCATGGATCACCAGCTCACGTCATGTTTCCTTCTCTTTTCTTTTTGTGTGTGTTTATTTAAGTTACTTTTTCTTCTTCCTCCCCTTTTCTTTTCCGTCCTCCCTCCCTCTTCTGCCATGTAACTGGAGGATGTGCAATGAGTTTGCAAACAGCTGGACTGTCAGGCTGCTTTTTTTCCAGATGTTCCTTCTCTGCCTCCCCTCCCCTTCCTTTCCCCTCCCCTTTCCTTCCTTCGTTCTTTCCTTGGAGCACTGAGCACCATTTGGAAGCTTGAGAGAAACCAAAATTAAAGAGAGAGAGAGAGAGAGAACACCGTTTGTCCCTCCTGCTTGGACTGGATCTCCTCTGTCAGGTGCTTTGGGTCCTGGCCGTGATTTCTTTTGGGGCTGAGATCCAATTTATCTTCCCCAGAGGTCTGGGACTGTCACCCCAAGGGGATCTCAGCTAGGGACTGGTAGGTGCCGCCTGTCCTCCCCATGCTGCACAGCCAGAGTTTCCCCAGGGGCTGGCTCCCCAGCTCCTGCCCAGGGCTGAACCCAGGCACAGGAAGGCACACTTCGGAACCCTGGGGTACCTTGGCCAGGGTGAGGTGGGGGTCCAGCCCTCCCGGGGGCTTTAGCACTCTGAGCCCCTCGGCCTCCAGCCTCTGTCCCAGCACTTGGGCCATGCTTGCCAGGGAAGGAGAAGGGGGGGCACAGAGCACATGGTGGCCCAGGAGCACCAGGCGTGTAAAGCTTAGCCGAGGGGGTGCCTGAAGCCCCGGGGCCGAGAGCACGCGTCTTAGGGTGCTGACCGCAGCCTCCACCTCCCCGGGGCCCACCAGCCGCAGCAGGGCCAGTGTCAGGTGCAGGGCCTGCGCAGGCACCGTGAACGCAGCACATGATGGCGCAGTTCGGACCATCTCTTCCTGGGCCTTGGCTACTCCTGCCTGCAGCCCGGGCTCCGTCACCATGAGGGCCACAAAATGTGTTGGCCGGGGCTGGCGAGGGGTCTCAGCCCTGGCCACAGTGTTCTCTCTCCTGTCTAGGGGCCAGGCCCCGAGACCCCACTCTGCTGCCTTATCAGGAAAACCTTCTAGGGTCCGCTCTGGGGCTGCCGTGGCCTGTGGCTCTGCAGTCCTGCCGAGGGCACTGGCTGGTTTTAAACGTTTTTCTGGCTCCGTCCACGGGGCAGCCTGGCCTCCAGCCCCTCCCAGCTCTTGCTTCTGGGCCTTCGCAGATGTCCCTACCACCTCCAGGTGCTGGGCCTCCGAGCCTCCCCTCTCGCGGGCAAAAGTATCCTCGAGTTCCGTCGTGTCCCACTCTCCTTGCTCTCCTGCCGGAGCGCCAGCCGGGCCCGCAGCTAGGCGGTCCTGCGCCTCTGCGGTCCGATGTGCATCCTCGGCCCTAGCTTCCCCGGCGTGCACATCTCCAGTCCCGCGCGCGTCCCCGCCGTCCGGCGCGTCCCCGCTGTCAAGCACATCCAGGATGGTGGGCCCACGACCCGCCGCCGAGCCCGAGCCAAAGACGTGGTCGGTGCGCGAGGCGCGGTCCCACACGACGCGGCCGCGGAAGCGGAAGTAGCGCACGCGGTGCTGCGGCACTGCCAGCACGCCCGGCCCGAGCGCCGCCAGCGGCTCGTCCCAGCAGAAGGCGCTGAAGGGCTCCTCGCGCACGCCCAGAAAGCGGTCGACGTAGCCCACCGAGAAGTCAGCCGGGTCGAGGCGCGGGTCCCAGCGGATGCGCTGGATGACGGCCGCGGCCGTGCGCAGCGGCGGCTTCTTGGCCCCGGGTTCGGGCTCGGGCTCATCGTTAGGCCGCGCCGGCGCCCCGGGGTGGGGCTGGTGGCAGCGGGCACCGAAGCGGCAACGGCCCTCCAGGAAGAAGCGGCAGGCCGGCGGCGGCGGGGGCTCCGCAGCAGGGACCTCCAGGGGCGACTCCGGCGCTCCGGCCGCCGCCATGAGAGCCGGGGTGTGGCTGGCGCGCCCCCGGCCTAGGCCGTCTAGCGCCGGGGACGGGTCTGCCTGCCGGGACAGGTCTGCCGGGACCCGCTGTGGCTTCACCCGCCGGCGCCCCGGCCACGCCCCGACCGGGGAACCACGCCCGCGCTCGCGAGGACTCCGGCCCGATCCCGGGACCGCCCTCCGCGGAGTCCTCCGGGAATCTGACCCTGCCAGCTCCCCCGCCAAGCGATTGACTGGCGGGGCCCCGCCCCCAGTCCAAGTGCTTTACCGTTGCGGCCGCGCCGCTCAGACACCTTAGAGAACCTGGCCCCGCCCCCAGCCGAGAAATTTACACGTCCGGCGACGCCCCCAGTGGGGCCGCCCTCCGCCGCCAGGCGATTTACACTGTGGTCCCACCCCTGGCCCTAGTAATTTGCATGTGCAGTCCCGCCTCCTCGGTGTCAGCGAGCCTGGCTCCGCCCCCCGCCCAATGATTTGCATGTACAGTCCCGCCTCCTCTGGGCCTCCGCGAGCCTGGCTCCGCCCCTGTCTGATTTGCATGTGCAGCCCCGCCTCCTTTGGGCACTTAGCGAGCCTGGCTCCGCCCCCTGCCCAAAGATTTGCATGTGCTGTCACGCCCCTCGGGCCCCCTCCCCCGTTTGGTCGCACCGTCCGCGGGCGCCCGGGACAACTGGACGCCTGGAGGTTCGGACTGAACTTCGTACCTCTGACTCGGGACGCTGCTGCCGCCCTCGGACCCACGCATCTTTGGGGGAAAAGGGAGCCTCCTCCACGGGGACCACGCCTCTTCCCGGCCACTTCGCATTGCGGACGCTCCCAGGGTCAAGGGTAGCTCCGCCCGAGCGAAGCCCACCTGGACGCGAGCTCAAGTCAACATCAATGAAAGAAAGAGGCTGTGGGAGGGGCCATGCCGGGACCCCGCCCCTGGGAGGGGCACCACCTAGCCACGCCCCCGAGCTCTCTTAAAGTGCGGTATCCCTCCAGTCCCAGCCCATTATCCGACCTCCACCTGTCTGGTCCAGTTACCGCATAGACCGGACCGCAAGGAGACAGACCTGGCTCTTAAAGGCGCAGGCCCCATCAGCCCCCTCCCCATGCTCCCTTCCCACATGTAAAGTGAACAGACAGAACTGAGGCACAGACCTTGGCCGTTTATGTATAAAGAAGTGGGGTGTCGGACTGTAGAGGCGCGGGGAACCGGGGTGCCTACAGGCCAATGACGTCGTCCAGCGCGAGGTCCTCGCCAGGGCTGCAGCGGGCCCTGGGGTGCTGCGCCCCGGAGCCGGGGTCCGCGTCGGGCTTGGCGGCCGCGGCCCCTGGGCGTTCCGCGTCCATGACGCCCAGCACGGCGTCCAGCATGGAGGGGCCCAAATCCAGGTGGAAGGACAGCAGCGGGTCGGCGGGCGCGGGCGCGCGCAGGGCGGGCGGCGGGGGCTGCGGCACGGCGGGCGGTGGCGCGCAGCGCGGGGCCTCTGCGGGCGGCGCCCGGGGCTCGGGGGGCGGCCCTCCGCCGTGGCGGCTCAGGAACGACGTGTCCCCGAAGGCGTCGCCGCCGCGCCCCACATGCAGCGTGTGCCGGAAGTCGCCAAGCGGCGCGGAGATGGACAGGGCGCCGCGCTCTGGCCGCTTCTTGGGTTGCACGGGGCCCAGCTGCTTCAGCACCGGCATCTGCGGAGTAGGGGCGGGTCAGTGCTGCCTCCACCGGGATGGAGCGCCCGATACCTGCCATGTCCCCAGCCCTCCATGAGGACAGGATGCCCTCCAAAAGGACAAGATGATGATGAAAGCGGTTTACTCCCATTTTACAGGTGGGGGAAACTGAGGCTCCCAGAGGCCCCAGGCCACAGTGCTTGATTCAAATCTCAGACTCAAATTTAGGTCTGCCCATGACCACCAAGCTATGCTGATTCCAACAAGAACTAACATTTGAGCTTCCTATAGGCCCTGCAACGAGCAACAGGCGTCACCCACCCTTCTGCATGCTTCCCAGACTTGACAGAAAACTCCAGCTTCTCAAAGACGGAGATTCCCAGGCCCCGTCCCTGAAGACGGGGCTAACTTTGTCCCTTAGGTGCAGCAGGTGCAGTGCCTGGGGCCCACCACACACGAAAAAGTGAAAATGTTTTCGTTTATTTTAAAATGTGTGGATTCTATTTGTCTTTATAACAACACAGTCGTAAAATATAAATATATAAATACAGGTACACACACCCTCATGAAAGCTTTGCCTAGGGCACATAAAAGTCATCCTGCAGGCCTGCTGGAAGATTTTAATTCAGGTTTAGGGTGGGTCTGGGAATCTACTTGCACAGTATTTTATAATTTGAGTTATTTGATTTTGAAAGAGACAATGTAATGGCTCAGTTTTTGTAAGATGATAATAAAATTTCCCTATGTTAAAAAAACGAACAAGAATGGCGTAAATTTGAAGCTGGCAGCTTGTGAACTTGAATTAGGTACACTATTGTCACGTGGCTACCCTGGGGATTCAATGGTCAATAGAAATGCCTGCCAACCTTTGACCATATCCTGGAACCTGGGTGTTTTTATGGAAATTCTGGGAGGGACTGTGATGGCCTTGGACTTTTGTAATAACTACAGTCACTGTTATTATAATGAAAACTCTTTCTATTTGAATTGAAGCCCCACCCTTTGCCAACTGTATGAAATGGGATGAATTATGTGATCTCTGTTTGTCTGTCTGTCTCCTGTCTGTAAGATGGATGAAATAACCCTCCTTTCCTTGCAGGGCACATGGGAAAACTCAATCAAAGAAAACCCTATTTGTCATAGTGCCAGCCAACTGGTAGTGCTAGTGTTGGAAGTAGGGGAGTATTTGTTTCCAAACAATAACTGTGGAACAAAATTTAGATTTGATAAACTCCTATGAGGAAGTCAAAACAGCCAGCATTGTTCTCTTAGTAACTAGCACCCTGGGAAATATCAGTCATGCGGAGAAAAATCAAAGTCAAAAGAATTTAAAATAAATGTAGATGGATGTGTTCTGAGGGCTGCCCTCTACCCTACCCACACACACACACACACACACACTCACTGTTCACATTTATTTCTCTGGGCAAACCAGTCTTAATTTACTACCTCTGCAGTGTGTCTCAAACTTCTCTGATCTCAGCCTAGATGAGCAGATATATTTTTATTGCAACCTAGCACACTATTCCCACCCCCTCCCCTCCTGCCAGCACATAAGGGAAACACAAATTTCATGAAACAAACATGTTACTCTTATAACATGCTAGGCACTTGGATATTTTAAATTCCAAACCATTTTATTTTTTAAAAAATGCTGACCTTGCTCATTAATGAATCTCAATCCACAGTTTAAAATAACAAATCTGCTCTCACTGCTAACAGTGCCCATCATTACTCTGCAGTAAATTATGGATAAGAAAAGGCAGAACTCAGAAAGCCAACTGCCCAGGTTTGGATATGGCTGTGCCCATTGCTGCGTGGCTTTAGGCGAGTTACTTAACCTTTCTGATCTGACCTCATTTTCTCATCTCGAAAATGGAATGGTACTCATATAATACTTTGTAGTCTCTTTGTAGGAATTGGTGAGATTTTACCCATGAAAGTCGTAGCACACAGCAAATGCTCAATAAATGCTCAGTGGAGTCCCACCTTGGATCATTCTCCCCTGTCCCAGAGAAGGAAACAGACAGAGGGTACATGACTTGCCCAAAGTCACAAAGCCAGCTCCGTGGGACTCCAGAGCCCAGAGTCACCGGTTCCACTGTCTGCTACCCTGTGAAGTGACCCCTCCCTGAACAGCTCCCAGCCACCACCCCTTCTGCCTGCCCACCCCCCAGCTTGTCCCTCATCCCATCCTGCTATTGCCCTGCCAGGTGACCTCACTGCACTTTCCAGCACCTGGCAGCACATTCAGATTTTGGTTCCTGACATCAAACACACCTGGCTGCCTTTTCCTTTCTGTGGGACCCCAAACAAACCTCCTCAACCTTAACCCTCAGTTTACTCCACTGACAAACAGGAATCAGAATGCTTGTTTGCTAGGGGTCCTCGTAAAGCAGACTCACGATGCTGACATTTCACTTCCCAAGCACTTATTCCAGGCCAGACACAGGCCTAGGTGCTTCACAGAGATGAACCAATTCATTCAACCCTCAGAACAACCAATGAGGCAGAAACCCTTATCACAATGTCCATTTTACAGATGTGGTGGCTGAGGCACAGAGAGGTGAAGTAACTTGCCCTGGGTAGTTCAGTAGCAAATGTTGGGGCTGGATTTGGACTCTAGGTGGATGAACTCCAGGGTATTGCTCATAGCCCCTCACAGGATGGGGTGGGCCAGCGAGCATCCCCATGGAAAAAATAATGTTTTGATTTGACATGAAGGCCAGAGATATACTTGATCATTTGTTATTCTTTTCTTTTTACATTCCAGACAAGAATTAGAGAAATCGTGTTTGAATGCCACCTTTTCTCCTCCTATACCTGAGACCTTGGGGCAAATCATTCCACTGCTTCCAGCCCCAGTGTCCTCTTAAATGAGGGCTCCAACCTCCCTCTAGCAGAGTTGTGTGCTTGATGCAATGAGGTCATGCTTGGAAAAAGCCCGTCACATGGCCAAGGCTACACACAGAGGGGTTGTTGTTTGCGACAAAACGTGAAACAGACAGAGAGGGCAGGAGCCAGGTGGGTCCCCGGAGGCCCTGACCCCGCGCCCTAGGCAACCGGCCCTCCTCCCGCCTCCACCCTCCCCGTCTCTTTCCAGCCCCCGCAGGGCCTCAGCTCCAGCTGCAGGGGTGGGGGGCACAGCTGGTTCACCTCTGTCCTCTCCAGGCCCCGGCCCCGCCAGGAGGGAAATAACAACCCTCTCCGGATCCGGCCCGACTGGTTCTCAGCCCTTTGGGAGAGTCTGCGAGGCGGGTGGGGCCGGGGCAGAGCCGGGGGACCCGGGAGTGGGTGACCCCCAGCTCCTTGCAGCTCCAGCGCGCGCTTCCTGAAGCCACGTGGCTGCGGCCCGGACTTCAGCGGCCGCCGTCCTTTTGGCCGTCTGTCCTGCTTCCCTCTGGACCTGCCCGGGGGCCCTGGCCCACCACTGCCCCTCACCTCGCGGTCCTCGCCAAGCGGGTCAGGCACGCTCTCTGGCTCCGGCTCCCACTCTGGCTGGGACGCCCCTCTCCTCGGTGTGGAGACGCCTCCGCCTCCTAGTCCCAGGCCTGCACCTTCTTCCTTCTTCCTCCGGGCGGGATCTCACCTGGCAAAGGAAGTGTCATGGGGAACTTGTAGGGGGATTTGGGACCCAGGCGTCCGGGTCCACATGCCACCTCCTCAGGCCCCCTCCTCCTCTCTCAGGTTCCAGGAATCGTTCCTGGTTCTCTTACTCCTCAGACCCAGGAGTCCAGTCCCCAGCCCCTCCTCCCTCAGACCCAGGTGTCCAGGCCCCCAGCCCCTCCTTCCTCAGACCCAGGAGTCCAGGTCCCAGCCCCTCCTCCCTCAGACCCAGGAATCCAGGCCCCCAGCCCCTCCTCCCTCAGACCCAGGAGTCCAGGCCCCCAGCCCCTCCTCCCTCAGACCCAGGAGTCCAGGTCCCAGCCCCTCCTTCCTCAGACCCAGGGGTCCAGGCCCCCAACCCCTCCTCCCTCAGACCCAGGGGTCCAGGCCCCCAGCCCCTCCTCCCTCAGACCCAGGGGTCCAGGCCCCCAGTCCCTCCTCCCTCAGACCCAGGACTCCAGGCCTCCAGCCCCTCCTCCCTCAGACCCAGGGGTCCAGGCCCCACCCCTGGCATCGAGTCCCTTCTTTACCTGCACCGGGAACTGAAGTGTCAGCCCCTCTCGGGGGCCATGGTAGGAGCCCACACCAACGCAGACTCACAGCCCCGTCCAGCTCAGTCTGTCAGGGGCAGAGAGGGTTAAGGTGCAGGCCCCTCCCAGCCTTCCTTATCCCCCAAAAGTTTGCCTTTAGGATTTAAAGGACTAGAAAGCGGTGGTGGAAAAGCAGAGGCCCCTCTGGACTGAGTGCGGGGGCGGAGGAGGCCGGGACTGGATGTGCTCGGAGGACACGCAGAGGGGTGGGGGATGGACAGGGCGCGCCCTCAGCTCGGCCCCTCCCCCTGCCCAGCTTGGAATTTCCTGAAACTGGGGAAGTCTGGCTGTTTAGAAGGGTAATTTCTTCCAGATTGCAGCTGTTGGGGAGTGTGTGTGGCGCGGGCGAGAGGGAAACAGTGAAAGTCAGGCAGGAGACCAGCAGGAGGATGGCGGTGTGGAGGGGCAGCTCGGACTGCGCTTTGGAGGGTTCCCTGGAGGGATGTCCCGGCCTGAAGCTGCTCATCCTTAGAAAGACCATTACATCACTCTGAGCGCCTGTGGCTATCGGTGACAAGAAGAGGGTCAGATCTGGGTATTAGGAAGATCCCTCAGCGGCCAGTGTGAGGGAGGGCCTGACATGGAGGAGAGCAGAGGCCCAGGAAGGAGGCCAGCTCAGTGTGGGGTGGGGGGAGGTAGAGGCCCAGGAGGAGGCTGGCTCAGTGGTGAGCTAGGGCTGGGGGTGTGGGGCTGGAGAAGAGAGAGTTCAACTGATAACAAGGAAGTGCGGCTCAAGAGCTTCAAAGGAATCTCAAAGGAGGAGCGGGAGTTTATAGGGCTCAGGAGAGGGCGCAGGATATTCAGATCCAGCCCGGGAGGCCAGGTGGAGCAGAGGGCACAAAGGCATGGGGTGGAGTTCGGTTTGCCTGGAGAGATCAGCTCAAAAGCCATTAGAAGCTTAGACTTTGTCCTGGAGGCTGCGGGGCACCAAACTGGAGCAGGGTAAGGAGTAGGTATAACAGGGCCAGATCCAGGTGGTAGAGAGTTCCCCACTGGGACCCACGTGGGGGATGGACTGGAGCAAGGCTGGAACTCACAGCCAGAGCAGAATTTAAGGGGGTGGGGGGTGGTGATCACCCAAAACTCAGTAACGAAGATAAATGATATCTTTAAATAGCACATTTTTATTAAGTATTTTTATTAATGTTAAATTCACTTGAATAAAATTAACCATTTCCGGGTGGCATTTTGTATATTCTCAGTGTTCTGAATCATCACCTCTTTCAAGTTCCAAAACATTTTCATCGCCCCGAAAGGAAATCCTATACCCATTATCAGGCAATCCTTCTTCTCCCCTCTCCCCCAGCCCCTGCCAACCGTTAATCTGCTTTCTGTCTCTATGGATTTGCCTGTTCAGGACATTTCATATATACGGAGTCATATGATATGTGGCGTTTTTGTGTCTGCTTCTCTCAGGTAGCGTAATATCTTCCAGGTTCCTCCAAATGTAGCATGTATCAGTGCTTCGTTCTTTTTATGGCTGAATAGTATTTCATTGTATGGATAGACCACATTTTGTTTAAGGTAAATAATATTTTAATGCAATATTTAAAAAATGCAAAAAAAAATCCATAATGGACAAAACCCCCCAAAACTTCAAATAAAGACAGGATCCAGGGCTGTGATGAGCTTTGTTGAAGCCTGAGGTAGAATAAAAGTCAGTCACACTGATTCTGTCCTTGCTTAAAATGTCGATAGTTTGTTCATCATGGATGTGTTCTTCATTCTTTTTGTTGCATTTATTCTTTTGTTGCATTACAACGTTGTTGATCTTGGTTACTGAATCTTTGGTGCTCCCTTAATTTTTTTCCCTCACTGTAGTCCCAGCCGTGGACTGGAGCCTGTGAGAGTGAGTGCCGGGACCCCAGCGAGGGGGCCACAAGGATGGAGAGGAAGGTACAGACAAAAGGGGTTCAGGAGGCAGGCTCACTTGGACTTGGGAACCCAAACAGACAGGGGATGCAGGAGACAGAGGAGCCAAGGACTACGGTATTAGTTTTCCGTTGCTGCCATAAGGAATCACCACAACCCGCGTGGTTTACAAGCACCCACACTTATTATTTCACAGTTTCTATAGGTCAGAGTCCGTGTGGGTCCTTAGGAGCTTTCAAGGTTGAAATCAAGGTGTCTGCAGGCCACATCCCTTACTGGGAACGACCCTCTTCCAAGCTCATTCAGGGTGTTAGCTGAATTCAGTTCCCGTGGCCACAGGACTGAGGTCCCAGGCTCTTGCTGGCTGTCAGGTGGGGGCTGGTCTGCTCCAGGAGGCAGCCTGCATCCTTCTCATGCTTTCCATGTGGCTCTCTGCTAGCAATGGTGGGTTGAGTCCCTCTTAGGCTTCAGGCGACTCTGACTTGAGAGTCTGGTCTGCTCATCTCTCTTCTGCCTCCAGCCTGAGAAGGTTCTCTGCTTTTAGGGCTCTTGAGATCAGATTGGGCCCACCTGGACAATACAGGTGTATCAGTCAGGGTTCTCCAGGGAAACAGAACCAGCAGGCTATATATATATATATATATACATGTGTCTATATATATGTGGATATATATATGCGTGTGTGTGCGTATATATAATATATGTATACTATATATATAGTACAACAGTATATATATACATACTTATATGCTCACACACACATATATATATCCACATATATACTATTAAGATATATAATTAAGATATCTATATATATAAAATATATATATATATATATATATATATATATATATAAAATATGCACCCAAAATACATATATTTGGTAATGGAAATGTCATTTACATATATGACTTACTTCAAGGAATTGGATTTTGTGTGCCAGGGGCTGGCAGGCCCCAAATTCATAGCAGGCAGACTGGAAACTCTCAGTCTGCTGCAGTCTTGAGGCAGAATTTCTTCTTCCTCAGTTAAACCCCTGTTTTCCTCTTTGGGCCTTTCAACTGATTGGATGTGGCCCACCCACGTTCTCCAGGGTAATCTCCTTTACTTAGAGTCAACCGATTGTAGGTATTAAGCACATCCACAAAATGCTTCCACAGCTACACCTGGATTCATGTTTGGTTGAATAATCAGGTATTACAGCATGGTCAGATGGACACACAAAAATAACCATCAGGCCAGGATAATCTCCCGGTCTTAAGGTCCATAACTTTAATTGCATCTGCAAAGTCCTTTTGCTATGTGATACAAGTTCACAGGCTTCAAGGATTCACGCCTGGACATCTGTAGAGATGCATTCTGTCTACTCCAACCACCCTCAGAGGGTATGTCCTGGGGGATGTGGGGCCACCCCCAAGGTGGAGAACCTGGGAGGAGGAGCAGGCATGCGAGAGATGCTGGAGACCACGCTAGGGAGAAAGGGAAGCAGGGCCAGCTTCATAGGGGTGACCTGTGCAGTCACTTGGGGCCCCTTGTTCTGAAAGGCCCTGCACTTGGTTTAATGATCTGCCGTGACCATCTTGAAATTACTAATAATTTTGGACAAGGGACCCCCCATTTTCATTTGCAATGCACCCTACACAGTATGTGGCTGGTTCTTGATGGAAGTGCAGGAGAGAGCAGAGGCCTGGGACAGCATCTGAGAAGGGCAGCATTCTAGAAACAAGAAGAGGCAATAGACCTGGGACAAGTTCCTGGCAGC